>NC_044327.1:47611821-47920097 GCF_007399415.2 Gopherus evgoodei
CCTCCCGGTCTTCTTCCCGAAGCCACACCCTTATCGGAGAGAACGGCAGCTACACTCCTTAGATGTACGCAGAGCGCTCGCTTTCTACATGGAGCGAACAAAGCCATTCCGGAAGTCCCCTCAGCTGTTTGTGGCGGTTGCGGAACGGATGAGAGGTCAACCAATCTCCTCTCAGAGGATTTCCTCCTGGGTGACTGTAGCTCGTGTCCCCTCTGGCCATCTCACGGCACATTCCACGAGAGCTCAGGCGTTGTCGGCAGCCTTCCTGGCGCACGTGCCTATCCAGGAGATATGCCGTGCAGTCCACACATTCACTGCACACTATGCGCTAGTCAGACAATCAAGAGATGATGCGTCCTTTGGCATAACAGTTCTAAAATACCGCCACATCTCACTCCGACCCCACCGCCTAGGTAAGGCTTGGTAATCACCTAACTGGAATGGATATGAGCAATCACTCGAAGAAGAAAAGACGGTTACTCCCCTTTGTAACTGTTGTTCTTCGAGATGTGTTGCTCATATCCATTCCAAACCCACCCTCCTTCCCCACTGTCGGAGTAGCCGGCAAGAAGGAACTGAAGGGTGGCCGGGTCGGCTGAGGTATATATTGGGCGCCATGGCGGCGCCACTCCAGGGGGCGCCCAGCCGACCCGTCTGGGATGCTAGGGTAAAAGTTTCTCCGACGAACGTGCACGCGGCGCGCGCACACCTAACTGGAATGGATATGAGGAACACATCTCGAAGAACAACAGTTACAAAGGTGAGTAACCGTCTTATTTGGGCCAATCAGAGTTTAAATATTTTCATTTTGAAAATATCATTGATAGAGAAAGTCCATTGTTCTAAGTAACAGCACAGGTCAGGAATAATATATATCTCCTTTACTCAACACATTTCCTGAAAGAAAAACAACTGAGTTGCAGATTGTTAATTGTCTGAAGGCTGACTGCCCTTACTTACAGCATGATAGTAGTTAAAATGACATGATGTTGGTGCTGGAATATGTCAGGTGAAGTAGTCCAGAATATTAGTACAAACCTTAGGAATTGGTGGCAAATGTGAAGATCGCACTCATTTGGGAATGTAGTGTTCAGACACATTTGCACCTCAAGGGTTAAAATGCTGGATTGTATCCTAGAATGTAGACATCAAGAGTTCCTGACAACAGGTACTAAACCTTGAGCTTAGTATCAGTAAATCATGTTAATGACAAGGACACAACATTCATATCCTTGATGGAAAATTCTGTTGGACTACTATATGTTACAACTATATCATCATCCCTGTTATCCTAGGCTTCACATGGAGCATTGTTGTATTTATCAAGCCCTTTGGGAATGATACAGGTCGTAAAAAAATGTAGATAATGTTGATGGGTATAGCTGACATCCCACATAATCTGACAGAACGTAGTGTCTTGTGAGAATAAGGGGGCCTAAATATATGGTCTTCAAATATATGCTGGAAAGTTAGAATTTCTATAAAGTAAATACATGGGACTAGTTGAAGGCCTAAATATATGGTCTTCAAATATATGCTGGAAAGTTAGAATTTCTATAAAGTAAATACATGGGACTAGTTGAAGACTCAAACTTCTTCCTGGATCAGTAGGAACTGGATGTTCTGTCGAGGCCACATGTTCAGCCTTTAGAAAAGGTGAGGTTTGGATAAACAAGCACCCTACATTGCTCTTTGGTGGCACCTCTGGCAGTCTTAGGAGTGGGGTTGATAAGCTGTAGAGGGGAATTATGTGATGCCCTAAAATGGAGGAACGTCCTGCATGATGACAGCGAGCAAAATAAAGGGGAGCATTTGAAGTATTCTCAGAGCAAGGGCGGCAACGTGAGCACAAATTCTCTAAAATGAAATTTTGCTCCTACACACCTTTTATTTTCCATTCGTTTCGAAAGCTTCGCATTTTCATTTTGGACTGAATGTGCCTTGAATATATTTCCACATAAAAAAATGAATTATTTTTCCACAAAAGATGCATATTGCCGAAGTGTGACCTTCCTGTTATTTAAATAACTTAGAATAGAAACTGTGACACTGGGAATACAAGCTCTACCTTTATTTCCATATGTATGTTTAGTAGATACTTAAAATGCATACCCTAATCTGAGCCTGTTTATAAAGCATGAAGTTATCCTTGTTTTGTTTAGCCAAATGGTCGAAACGCTGCCAACAGTATGTCTGGAATGTTATTTGCTTGATACATTTCTGTGTTTTTTCTTTGTAGAACTGCACATGCCACAGCTAGTGGTCATTTACTTAAAAATGACCAAAGTAATACCCCTATGTTGCAGTTATTCTTCTCAACAGGGGGTTGGTAATCAAATGAAGTGTCTCATCATGTTCAGCAGCTTCTGTGCTTTTTTCCTCTCCCTTTTTTGTTGTTGTTCTTGATAATCTGAGTCGATTTTTGTAGAGATTTGGAGAAGTGCTATTTATTCTTGCTCTTTGTTCTCTGTAACTTGATCCCTTTACTAGTGCTTCAGCTTTTTGCTATGTGTGTTGTGATACTAGCAGATTTAAGTGCATTTAACCTGCTTTTCTGAACTTATTATTTTATAAGAAGATGGTTATTGTATGGGATTTTTGTTGTTGTTGTTTGTTTAACCACAAGCCACGATGTTTTAAGTTAAGATGTCAGATCCAGACATGCAGACTAAGTTGCAAGAGAACTGTGGGTGTTTTAACATTTCTAACGAAAGGGTAGGGTGGGTTGGAGAAGATCTTTGATGAATAGAATCTGCTTCTTGGAAATATCGTAAGGCCGTGTGGCCCATGTTCAGGAGGTGAGACTTGCCTCTAAAACTTGCTGTTCTTTACCACTATGCTGCGTCACCTCGGACTGTGTGGATCTTGGAAAACATTTGGAATATGGATTAAGTGGAGGCAGAGGGTACCTGAGATTAGAAAGGAAATACTGGATGTCAGTCCATGTGCATAGGGTTGCCAACCCTCCCGGTTTTGCCAGGAGTCTCTCAGAATTGGGCTCTATCTCCCAGAGGCCACTGAAGCCAAACTGGGAGATTTTTATGCTGCTAAAAGTCTGGCTGCACAGCAGGGCTAAGGCAGGCTCCCTACCTGACCTGGTCCCATGCCATTCCCGAAAGCGGCCGTCACAACCCTGCAGCCCCTGGGGGGGGGGGGGGGTCAGGGAGCTCCGTGTGCCGCCCCTGCCCACAGGTACTGCCCCCTGAGCTTCCATTGGCTGCAGTTCTCATTGCTGTGGCATCAGCGCTCGGGGTGTGGGCAGCATGCAGAGAACCCTGCCCACCCCCCACCAGGGGCCGCAGGGACATGCTGGCCACTTCCAGGAGTGGCATGTGGCCAGGGCAGGCAGGTAGCCTACCTGAGCTCCACTGCACCACCGACCAGGAGCCATCTGAGGTAACTGCCACCAGGTCAGAGCCCTCACCCCCTCCCACACCCCTGCCCTAGTCCTGAGCCCCCTCCTGCACCCAAACTGCCTCCCAGAGCCCGCACCCCTCCCATACCCCAATCCCCTGTCCCAGTCCTGAGCCCCCTCGCTGAGCCTATACTTGCACCCCAACCCCCGCCCCCAGCCCTGAGCCCCCTCCAGCACCCAAACTCTCTCCCAGAGCTTGCATCCCACACCTCCTCCTGCATCCCAACTCCCTGCCCCAGGCTCAGCCTGGAGCCCCCTCCCACCCTCCAAACCCCTGCCCCAGCCTGGTGAAAGTGATTGAGGGTGGGGGAGAGCGAGTGATGGAGGGGGGGTGGGGCCACAGAAAAGAGGCAGAGCAGGGGCGGAGCAAGGATGTTTGGGTTTGTGTGATTACTGTTGGCAACCTTACACATGTATGAAAGGACCCTAGCTCTGTCCCTTTTCCAGTCCCATTTGTGGCACTGGCAGCACTGGTCTGGTAATGCTCCTTTAATCCCTTGGATAACAACCACCTAGAGCCAAATTCTGCCCCCTTACTCGCACCAAGAAGCACCTTATTACAAGAGTAGTTATGTAACTTTACTGGAGCACTGAATTTCCATTGGACATAAGTGTAGACGAAGCTGTCTCAGAAAGCAGAGCATAGCAGCCATAATTTGCAATGCAATTTAAGCATTTTCCGTAGTGAATTATACCACATATAGTATTTTCCCCAGTTCCTCCCCCATCAGACCAGACCTTCCCTTAGTACAGGTGTTCTGTTATATTCATTGAGATGTGGTGGTGACTATGCAGAGTGGGGAAGAACACACCATGTATCCACATTTCCCCTCTGCCTTCCCTCAACTGTATCAATGTGGTAAAGGGCTTTCTGCTTCCCTATGCACCTCATAGTGATTGAAGCATATGGCTCTTAGACTGTATCATGTTTATTAACTTGTCTGGATTGTAACAAATCAAATATGGCTTGTGTGTGTGCTTTATCCTATGTGCTTTTTTGTTGCCTTTGGATAGCAACTTGTTTTCTTTTGAAACCATTTTTGTTGTATTTATTTCCTACTTTGATCATTTTACTAATAAATATCTCCTGCTTGTATTCACACCTGCTCTTCTTTTATTATCCTAGCTTAAATATAAATGCTTCCACTGAAATAAATCAGCCTTGTAATTTGAAAAATGTAAAACTTTGGTTTAAGTTACTTATTGAAGGTAATATATGTTTGATGGTTGAATATGAAAAAACTGGCAGAATTTTAGCTTGAATCTCTGCCAGACGACAATAAAGTGCAACCTAATTCCTAAAAACGCCCAAGCTATAAACTACCTGTCATGACCTAACATGCATATAGTAATAACAGGCTGACAAGGCTAATAAAGTCTACATATTACTATAACCATGCAATGCATGCTGTAACAGGACTATAATGTGTTTTGTCCTTCATATTATGCAGCCCACACATCATCTTCCTGTCACAGAGCGTATTAACTGGAGGGAGCCATCTCTGTGGAACACGTCTGTGCCATGAAATTGCTCATGCTTGGTTTGGATTGGCCATTGGTGCTCGTGACTGGACTGAAGAATGGATAAGTGAAGGGTTTGCTACTTACTTGGAAGATGTATTTTGGGCAGTAGCACAACAGGTATGAAGACAGATCACCATTCTGTTTTCTATTTAGAAATTAAAATGCTCTTTAACGGAATGCCTTAATATTAAATTGAAAGAAATTACTATAAATCTGTATTTAAAAGTAGTACATTCTGAGGCTACATCTGTTAGAATGCAGATTCCAGTAGCATTATAAATTTGTTTAAAATCCTTACTTCTTCTTCGAGTGATTGCTCATATCCATTCCAGTTAGGTGTACGCGCCGCGCGTGCACATTCGTCGGCAAACTTTTACCCTAGCAACTCAGTGGGCCGGCAGGTCGCCCCCTAGAGTGGCGCCACCATGGCGCTCCATATATACTCCTGCCGGCCCACCCGCTCCTCAGTTCCTTCTTACCGCCCGTGTCGGTCGTTGGAACAGTGGAGCGCGGCTTAGCTGACCTCCACTTCCCTAGCTACTCGTTTTCTCGTATATAATTATGCAGTTATAACACTTTTATATATATATTTGTATGGTTATACGTGTTTTCTTTGCTAACATGGTTAGTTTAGTTAGCGGGGTTCAGGAAGTAGCCCCTTCCATGAGCCCAGTGCCGGAGCCATGCATGGCTCACGGGGTTTTTAAAGGGGCCCGGCTTGCCAGAAGCCGCGGCCGAAGAGAGATCTACATGACTCCTGTTTGAAGTGCCTCAGGGAATCACACTTGACAGATAAGTGCCCCATTTGCAAGGCTTTTAAGCCGAGAACAAAAAGGTGCGGGACTTTCACTTATCCCTCCACCTTGGGCGCCGAGCGATGTTCAAGCGGCGGGCAGAAGCGCCTCCTCGGCACCGGACCCCGCCGGTACCACCAAGGCCTTTCGGCACCGACCGTCGCCGGCACCGATGTCGACTCGGCACCGCTCCCTTCTTCTGAGGTCGAGAGAGTCTACGATTCCTGCTGGTGCCTGGCGGCTCCCCGGCACGCGCCGTGGTTGAGCCCCCTGCTCCCGCTACTTCCGTGCCACCTGCATCGCAGCCAGAGAGCTCGCCTAAGTTGCGTTATCCGGCACCGTCACCTGCAGAGGCACCGATGACTTCGGCTCCGTCGATTCCAGTCCCCCAGGACCATGGAATCCGGTGCCTGGCAGCTCCCCGGCTCGCGCCGTGGTAGAGCTTACTGCTCCTGCTGCTTCTGTGCCAGCTACACCACAGCTAGACAGCTCGTCTAAGATGGCTCGCCCGGCACCGACGACGTCGACACCGTCGATCCCGGTCCCACGAGGGCCGTAGAATCCGGTGCCTGACGGCTCCCCGGCACGCGCCGTGGTTGAGCGTATTGCTCCTGCTGCTTCCGTGCCAGCGGCACCGCAGCCAGAGAGCTCGTCTAAGTCGGATCGCCCGGAGCCGACACCTGCTACGGCACCGATGACGTCGTCACCGTCGATCCCGGTCCCACAAGGGCCGTAGAATCCGGTGCCTGACGGCTCCCCGGCACGCGCCGTGGTTGAGCGTATTGCTCCTGCTGCTTCCGTGCCAGCGGCACCGCAGCCAGAGGGCTCGTCTACCTCGGATCGCCCGGCACCGACACCTGCTGCGGCACCGATGGCGTCGGCACCGTCGATCCCGGTCCCACAAGGGCCGTAGAATCCGGTGCCTGACGGCTCCCCGGCACGCGCCGTGGTTGAGCGTATTGCTCCTGCTGCTTCCGTGCCAGCGGCACCGCAGCCAAAGGGCTCGTCTACGTCGGATCGCCCGGCACCGACACCTGCTGCGGCACCGATGGCGTCGGCACCGTCGATCCCGGTCCCACAAGGGCCGTAGAATCCGGTGCCTGACGGCTCCCCGGCACGCGCCGTGGTTGAGCGTATTGCTCCTGCTGCTTCCGTGCCAGCGGCACCGCAGCCAGAGAGCTCGTCTACGTCGGATCGCCCGGCACCGACACCTGCTGCGGCACCGATGACGTCGGCACCGTCGATCCCGGTCCCGCAAGGGCCGTAGTATCCGGTGCCTGACGGCTCCCCGGCACGCGCCGTGGTCGAGCTAATGCTCCGGCTGCTTCCGTGCCAACGGCACCGCGGCCAGAGGGCTAGTCTAAGTCGGATCGCCCGGCACCGACACCTGCTGCGGCACCGATGACGTCGGCACCGTCGATCCCGGTCCCGCAAGGGCCGTAGAATCCGGTGCCTGACGGCTCCCCGGCACGCGCCGTGGTTGAGCTCCTGCTCCGGCTGCTTCCATGCCAACCGAAGCCTCTGAGGCACCGACAACATCGGCACCGTCGATTCCAGTCCCACAAGGGCTATCGAATCCGGTGCCCGACGGCTCCCCGGCACGCGCCGTGGTTGAGCGTATTACTCCCGCTGCTTCAGTGCTGACGGCACCGCAGCCAGACAGCTTATCTAACTCGGTTCGCCCGGCACCGGCTCCTACCGAAGCTCTGATGACCTCGGTACCGTGGATCCCGGCCCCACGAGGGCCGTCGAATCCGGTGCCTGACAGCTCCCCAGTACGCACTGTGGTTGAGCCTGCTGTTCCCTGCACGCCGGAGATGTTACCAACGGCGAGGGCTCTCAGTGCCATGACAGAGTCAGTGCTGCCTGACCCGGGCACCGCCGGTACGGGTAATACAGTCTCTTCAAGGGACTGTCCCCTGTCAGTACAGCAGAGCGGCACCGTTCATGATCACGGTCCCGCAGACACTCCAAATCCTGTCGGCACGCCGGACACCACTGGCAGTCCCGGTGCTGTTTTCCTCGGTACTGGTCACACTCGCTGCACCGGTCGGTATCCCGTTCGCCGACCCGCTATCGGCACCGTTCCGACATCTGGCACCGGGGCAGGTACCTTGACTCCTGTAGCTCTTCTCCGAGCCTCGAGATCTCGGTCGACCTCCCAACACCGTTCTGGTTGCGGGTCTGGATCTCGTTCCAGGTACCGATACGCCTCCCGATGCCGGTCCCCGGTGCCGAGTTGGGCAAGGTCCGAGTGAGTCAGAGACTCGGCCCATGCCTTCTTTTAGTACCTCCATGGCCGTCCGGACACGCATTCGTGTCAGCCCATATGCGCAGATTTTATGCTCAGGACCACGATCCTGATATGATGGCCAGCGGGCGCCAGCCCCGAAGCAGAAAGAGCCTTGGCGAATGCAAGGTGTACTCTGCAGGGGCCCTGCACCTCTGGGTAGCAAAGCAACAAGCCTTGCTTAGCTGCGATAATTATAGCACCTGGGTGGAGGAGTTTCTCCCACGAACCTCCCACCTGGAGTTCGCTGCCATCTTGGAGGACGGGGGAAAGAATTTACCCTTTGTTGGAAAAGGCATCTTCGCGGCAGAGACAGCCCCAGACTGCGAAGCCTGCTGGACAATAGGGTCCTAATGCGTCTCAGCATGTATACGCCAGCGACCAAACGCAGGCCTTTAGGGCCCCAGCCGCCATACTCTGTGCCTAGCCAGAGGCAGAACTCTGGAAAACGGCAAGGCCAAGGTGGTTGCAGACAAACGTCAGGCCCCCTAAAAAGCCAAAGTCAAGGTCCCTCGCAATTACCACTGGGACCAAAGACGGACCTTCCAAGGTTCGCCGGAGGGCGGTGTACCAGTCGCAGGACGGGATCCCGATCCCGCTTTCTCCTGGCATGGCCCCAGTTACTTTCAGATCGCTGGGTCCTGCGCACGATGGAGCATAGGTACCACCTTTAATTTGCTCCAGCCCTGTCCCCCTTCAGCGGACGAAAGGGGCAAGGGGTTTTACTCCCGTTATGCCCTAGTCCCCCACTCGAACACAGGTCTCAGACCTCCCTGGTCCTGCATGGACTCAACCGGTTTAGGATAAGGTTGAAGTTCTACATGGTATCCCTGGGAACCATTATTCCATCCTTGCCTCCTGGGGGCTACTATGCCGCCCTGGATATGAAGGACGCGTACTTTCGCAGTGCCATCTTCCCTCCACACGGGAGATGCCTCCGCTTTATAGCCAGCGGTGAATACTCCCGGTTTACGGCCATAGTCGCCGCCTTCCGTCGCAGATGTCGGATATGCGTTTTTCCGTATCTGGACGATTCGCTTATCCGAGGAGACTCTGAGACACAAACCGCTCAGCCGTGGGCATCGTCACGGTCTTATTCACAGATCAAGGCCTGATGATTACTATAGAGCAATCCACTCTGGTTCCCACGCAGAGGTTGGGCTTCCTAGGGGCTATCCTGGTCTCCTACCTAGCCGGAGCCTGCTTATCACAACTGCGGTTTTAGGCGAGGGCAACAATCATCTGAGGTCTGAAGGCTTTCCCAACGACCTCAGCTCGCTCTTGTCTCAGTCTCCTGGGCCCATGGTTGCCCGCAAGTTTGTAACCAAACACGCCAAGCTCCGCCTCCGTCCTCTCCAAGTCCGGCCCACCTCGGCGTACCGCTTGGATAGGGAGCCAATGGTCATGGTAGTCACCGTTCCCTCGAACGTCTTAGGCTCCCTAGAGTGGTGGCTAACTCCCTCCTTGGTGTGGACAGGGATGCGGTTTCATCCGCCCCAGCCCTCACTGCCCCTGACGGCGGACGCATCATCTCTCTGCTCGAGTGCCCATGGTCGCCTCCGAGCTTAAGGCCTTTGGTCTTCTAAGAAGCTGGCATTCCTCGTTAATGCCCCAAAAATGAGAGTAGTCCGCCTGGCATGCCAGGGGTTCCAGCGGCAGCTGCGAGGCCGTTGTATCTCGGTGTTTACAGCCAACACAAGGGCCAGGTGCTTCATAAGTATTCAGGGGGGACATAGTCCTCCCCCCTTTTTTGTCAGGAGGCCATCCATTTCCGGGTCTTTTGCATGGCCCACTCGATGGAGCTGGCGACGTCCTTTCTCCCAGGCGTTCGGAACGTCTTAACTCTTTGACTCAGCAGGTTTTTCCTGTCTTACGAGTGATCACTCTGCCCCATGTGAGGCGTCCCGCTTTCCGGAAGTGGAGATGTTTCCTCACACAGACCTGTTCGCTCACCGCGAGAGCAGGAAATGCCAGGTGTTCTGCTCCTTCCAAGGTCTCTCCTCGGAATCGATCTTGGACGCATTCCTGATGCCGTGGAACAGCCAACTGCATTATGCCTCCCCACTGTTCCCACTGGTTCGTTACGTCCTGCTCAAACTCCGCAGGGGCAGAGCGTGCATCATCATGATCACTCCAGAGTGGTCCAGGCAGCACTGACATACCACGTTGCTCGGCCTGTCAGCCCAGACCTCATCACTCAGGGCAATGACAGGCTTCGTCACTCGGACCTGCAGCCTCTTCGCCTCACGGTGGCTCCTGCGTACCTGAGTCGGGGTGACAGGCAGCCTTCCACCTGGTCAACGTACCGAGCCAGGTGGAAGCGTTTCCTTTACAGCTGCAGTACGCTCGATCTTGCTCCTGCTGAGGTCTCGATCCCCTCTATTTGGCCTGCCTCTGGCCTTCAGCGGCAGGATCTGGCGGTATCATCGCTGAGGATACTCTCAGTGGCCATCCCTACCTTCCAGCAGGCTAAGATGGACGTTCAGTTTCCCACGCTCTATGGGTTCGAGGTCCCTCAAGGGCTTGGAGCGCTTGCACCCTCGGGTGCGCCGCCCAGCCCCGCCCTGGGACCTCAACCTAGTCTTGGCCAGACGGGTCTCTGAGATCAGAGCTCTTACGAAGGTTCCACAAAGACAAGGTGCAGTTATGACCGCACCCGGCTTTCCTCCCTAAGGTGTTTTGGCCTTTCATGTTACCCACAGCTCAACGCAATGGGCATAACCGTTGCACTCCTTGGACATCTGTGGAGTGCTCGCATTATATTGTGCTGACAGAATCATTTCCTAAGGTGCCCCAGCTCTGCCCCGGTAGCGGGCCAAAGGGAGGGCTTGCTTGTTTTCCTCTCGGAGGATCTCCTCTTGGGTGATGACGGACATCCCCACTTGTTATGATTTGGCTCATATTTCCCTAAGCCACATCACTGTGCATTCTACCAGGGCTCAGGCTTCATCTGCCGCCTTGCTGGCTCGTGTTTCTACCCACGAGATCTGTCGCGAAGCTCCATTGGTCTTCGGTCCATACCTTTGCTTCGCAGTATGCCCTGGTTCAGCAGTCAAGAGAGGCTGTAGCCTCTGGCTCAGCAGTTTTATTCTGCCACATTTCACTCCGACCCCACCGCCTTTGTAAGGCTTGGGATTCACCTAACTGGAATGGATATGAGCAATCACTCGAAGAAGAAAAGACGGTTACTCACCTTTGTAACTGTTGTTCTTCGAGATGTGTTGCTCATATCCATTCCGCACTCGCCCTCCTTCCCCACTGTCGGAGTAGCCGGCAAGAAGGAACTGAGGAGCGGGTGGGCCGGCAGGAGTATATATGGAGCGCCATGGTGGCGCCACTCTAGGGGGCGACCTGCCGGCCCACTGAGTTGCTAGGGTAAAAGTTTTCCGACGAATGTGCACGCGCGGCGCGTACACCTAACTGGAATGGATATGAGCAACACATCTCGAAGAACAACAGTTACAAAGGTGAGTAACCGTCTTTTCTACACCTATCCACACTGAACATGAACCTTTTCAAAGGTATAGGTCATATCATATAAGAACTCAAATATATTGTCTCAATGATCATCCACCCAAAGACCTACTACTCAAAATTGCCCCATTTCTCCCAATCCATTGCTTTTTTTTGTCTTTTCCACCCATCTAATCATCTTTCCCATATCTGAGCATCACTGAAGTCAACAGCACCATGTGGGTACAGGAGTCCATCCATGTCCAAGAACTCTTCTGGGCTGGGACTCTATTTTTGTTTGTTTTGTGAAGTACCAGGCACATATATGGCACTATATAAAATCATTACCACCACCACATCCAGATTTCTGGAGAAAGAGAAGAAGATGCAGCCCCTGCCTAACTGCCTTCCCTCCCTTCCCATCCTCAAACTCTTCTCTGATCCCCATCTTACTATCACTCCTCTGTTACAAGCTGCTTCTATTCATTACCTCTACTCTATTTTGAGCCAGCTGAAAGCATTTGCTCTGTAGCAAATCTTGCGGAACTGGCAAGGAATGGCCAACAAAAATCACAACTGGATGATTTTATTCCTAATACAAGGCTATAAAAAGTATTTATTTTTTAATCATTGGGTAATTTTGTTGCTGTATATTAATGAGGTTATAAATATACTCTATATTACATCATAGTAACTGCAGCTCAGACTGAAGTAGTAGTGTACTTCAAGGGAATGCCAAATTTTATTTCCATAAGGAGAAATCAGAAGTTAGTTCATTTATACCCAACAAATTGACATATATTTAATTAGCAACCATCACTGTAAATATGCTTTTGGTAGGGGGAGAAATACAACAGGGAGCTTACACCAGCATAGCAGAAATAGTAGGGAAGATGAGTGAAATCAGGACACAAAACAGCTTTCTACTTTCAAGGCTGGGAAGAATAAAGATGCAGCCAGAACTGATATGCCAGGTATCTGTACTGTATGTCCAGTTCACTTATTGCCAATCTCTGAGGGGAAAACAACCTGCCTATCTCCCTCCTCAGGCAGAAATATTTAACTGACTATTGATTTGATGCTCCCAGCGAGGCTCCTGTTTTCCCTGTGCTGGTCTTAACCCTTTGTAAAGCTTGCATTTTTCAACAAGGGTGCAGATGTTTGTGCCATCCTCTGCTCCTCCTACATCTTAAAGAGAAACAAAACAAGTCTTTCCATCAGAAAATTATTGACCATTGGGGAAAACAACAAACAATGAACTACATATTTATATACTAAGCAGCTGCCACATGATGAAGCAAGAGAGCAGCAGGAGTTGAAAGCTTTGCTGCGCTGGCGACGGCTCAGAGATGAGGTGCAGAACTCTGAAGAAGAGCTGCAAGTATTAAGGTAAAAATATAATGACATATTCTTTTCCTTTGCACGCATGTTCTCTCTCTCCCTCCTGCCCATCTTCCCCCCTGAATCCATCCATTTACCTCCAAAGGAAATACCTCCAAATCATCTGATTACATCTACTGCATTTCCTTATTTTCTTCTGAAGAAAAAAGATACCCTAATTAAATTAAACTAGGTTTCACATCTTCTGCATTATGTGAATTTTTTTTAAAGGCTTCAAAAATGTGGGTTTGTGTTTGATATTAAATGTTTCTAAACATTTTATAAGTGTTTCTGTTCAGGAAAATAGCAAGAGGTCATTTCCTGAACAAAGTTCCTTGTTTGAAGCCATAATAGTTGCTTTATATTTTGGTTGAAGACAAGCACAAAGATGAGGTATGGTATCTAACTCAGTTGTTTTCAAACTTTTTTTCTTGTAACCCAGTTGAAGAAAATTATTGATGCCTGTGACCCAACGGAGCTGGGGCTTAGGGAGTTTGGGTGTGGGAGGGACTCAGGGCTGGGGCAGAGGGTTGGAGTGTGGGGGTGAGGGCTGCAGGGTGGAGCTGGGAATGAGGGATTCAGGGTGTGGGAGGGGGCTTTGGGCTGGGGCAGAGGGTTGGGTGTGGGAGGGGGTCAGGGCTCTGGGCTGGGGCCAGGGATGAGGAGTTTGGGGTGCAGGAAGGGGCTCAGGGTTGGGGGGGGTCTCAGAGCTGGGGCAGGGGATTGGGGCACAGCTTACCTCGGGCGTCTCCTGGTCAGCTGCGCAGCGGGGGTGCAGAGGCAGGTTTTCTGCCTGTCCTCGCCCTGCGGACTCCGCTGCACCCTGGAAGTGGCAAGCAGCGTGTCCGGCTCCTAGGTGGAGGCGGGCAAGCGGCTCTATGCAGCTCTCGCCTGCAGGCACCGCCCCCCACAGCGCCCATTGGCTGGGGACTGTGTGTGCGGAGCTGGTGCTTGGGGCTTTGGCAGTACACAGAGCCCCATGCGTGCACCCCCCAACCCTCCATTTAGGAGCTGGACCTGCTGCTGGTCGCTTGGCACAGCGTGGTGTCGGAACAGGTTGGGACTAGCCTGTCTTAGCCAGGCAACGCCACTGATGGGACTTTTGACACCCTGGTCAGCGGTGCTGACCAGAGCCATCGCAACTCAGTGACTGGGTCGCGACCCACGGTTTGAAAACCACTGATCTAACTCAAAGGCTGAATAAAGTCTTAAAAAACAAAGGACAATGCTATCTATCTATCTATCTAGCCTTTGCAAGGTAATAACTGAGATTTTGGGGGGTTTGTCCCAGGCATTGACGCTAACAACGGACATGTCAAAGAAGGGGGCTCTTGCCTCACTAATAATGGCACAAAAACAGTGGGGTTGTTGCAATGGGTTTCTTGGGGGTTTGCGATGTTCTTTTCCCTTGGGATAACCGGAGGAGTTGTCTAACTTTTCCACAGTGCGCAGCTTTTCTCACCACATCCTGTACCCAAGAAATAAGGCTTGCCAGTTCCACCTCCAATTAGCCCTATGCTGCCCCACATATAAGCTTGTAGGATATGATTCAGAATATTGTTAACAACACACCTTTTACTAGGGTCTGAAAGGTTTTCCCTCTTGGACTCCTGCAGTTCACAAGAACCAGATAAAGTTCTACCTTATGAACTCATGTTGTCCCAGTCACTGTTATGTTCCAGCTCTGCATAACTCTACTCTTTTTAATAGCTGCTTTGATGCTTATTGATGAATCGTACATCAGACTTGTAAGCAGGGTCAGACAAGTTATAAGTATGCAGCTTGATGATAGGTACAAACACAAAAGCAAGCCTTATCACTAGCTACCATACATCTGCTACCAACACAACTGCTGATTACCAGTTTATATTTTTAGATTAGGAACCTGGCTTCTGGTGATAGGTGGCTTATCTGGACATTTGCTTTCCTTTGTTTCAGTGTTGAGGAATCATGTTTGCCTTGTTTGACATTAATTATACAATTGTTGCTTTTTAAAAACGTGTGTGTGGGCGTACATGTGTAGTGTAGCCAACCAATTTGTTTTTGTAGGGCCAAAATGCTGTCTCCCATTTGACACTGAGAAGAGTTTATTTATCTTCTAATTTTGCCCTCTGCTCCCCTTCCCCCCTCCGGATATCCCAATCTCTCTGTATCTTCCATTCTGCTTGCATTTCACACAGTGGTATTCCCATATAAATGTGAAACAATCATTAATCATTTCTCCTCACAGACTCTGTCACTATTACATGATACAGAGTAGGTGCCATAAAGGCAACTCATTGTCTGGTGATCATTCCTGTCTCTTTGATTTCTATGGCTCATTTTAACTGCTGTCAAGGACACTTAAAAAAAAAACAACAAGGAGTCCTTGTGGCACAAATTTATTTGGGCATAAGCTTTTGTGGGCTAGAATCCGCTTCATTTTAGTGCTTACTGTATATCCTGGAGAAGGTCTCCATTTTTTTTTTATTGTTTATTCTGTATTGTCCCTTTCTTTAAGTATGTCTGTGTAGATCCCACTGTAAGTGTGCATGTGACGTATGCATGCAAGATCAGAGTCTTTTGACACTTGCATGTGCCCTGTGCTTCCTCTTGCTCCTGTGTGATGACATAATAGAGAGTGACCGCAACCCCCCAGTTCCCTCTTGCTTCCCATGATATTGAGATGAAATCCAGCAGTATCCAACCTGCTGCTCTTTTGCGTTAGCTGGCCTTACCATGAGGCGAACTGAGGCGGCCACCTCAGCTGCCAGACTATGGTGGGGGCGCCACTAGGACCTAGAGTGTAGAAAATTGTGTCTGCTGCTGGTGCATATGTATCTCTCTGCTCTAGATGCACAGAGATGATGGAGTGCTGTGCTGGAGGAAGGAGGGCACAAGAGACATACCAGGCAGGCAGGAGAAAAGGTGAGAGGGAAGCAGGAGCTTCAGGGAGAGAGAGGAGTAGGAGTCTCTTATGTATCTCTCTAGCACCCCCAGGAGCCTGGACTGATTAACACCAGATTCTCAGGGAGCTTCCTGTTTCCTGCTGCTTTCCTGAATCCACTTGAGGAGAACAGGCAGTCAACTGAAGTAGCAGGAGCCAGTTAGGCCCTTAAGACGCTGATATCTTCCCTCATTCAGGCCCTGCTACCAACCTGCTTATTTGTCCCCTTCAGATGAGTGTTGAGAGTCACTGTAGCTGGCACAGAACAGCAGTCATGAGTGACAGAAGAAAACACCTCTCTGGGACAGCATTCAGAAAAAGAAAGGAAGCAAAGGAAGCTTTTCTATCTAAGCAGGAAGGAGTTCTCCTGAGATACATAGACACAAATGTTCACAGTGAGCCTTCCAGCCCCAGTGAGGATGTGAGTGGTGAGGAGATGCCTGATCTTCCAGTTAGTCAGAGTGCAGGTGACTTGGCAGCACTGCAGCATACATATCTCCATCTCAAATGGATATAACCATGCACATTCCTGAAGAAAAGTGTAGATCAGAGAATAGTGTGGTAGAGGCACAAGAAACAGCTGTTGCTGTGTTTAATTCCTTAAGTCTAGATGATCCAGGACTGTGGACCCACTTGAGCAGTAGCCTGAGGGACTTTCTTGTACTGCATGGGCCACAGCAAGTGAAAAACGTCATGTTCCCCAAAGACAATGAAAATGGTGACAAATTGGAGAGTTCATGGCTTATGTACTCAAAAACCCAGAATGCTGCATACTGTTTTTATGCAAACTCTTCCAGTCTAATGTTCCAGCCACATTGGGTTCTACAGGAACAAAGGACTGAAAAATCTGTCTAGAAGTCTGGCATGCCATGAGAAGGAAGCAAATCACCAGAGAGCATTCCATAGGTGGAAAGAACTTGAGTTGAGACTAAGGTTAAAGGCCACCAGAGATGATCAGCATCCAGAGAAGATTGCATCAGAGTCTCTTTACTAGCAAAATGTTCTGAAAAAGCTCATTGCCATTGTGAGAATGCTTGCTACCCAAAACCTAGCACTGCGTGGCACTTCAGATCATCTGTACATGCCAAACTGTGGAAATTTCCTTAAAATTGTGGAGCTGATGGCTGAGTTTGATGCTGTATTCCAGGAACATCTAAGAAGAGTCACCACCCAAGAATGTACACACACCACTATCTTGGAAGAACAATTCAAAATGAAACCATACAGTTCCTGGCAACAAAAGTCAAACAGAAGATTGTGGCAGATCTGAAGTCAGCAGAATATTATTCTGTTAGTCTGGACTGCACATCTGACAGCCATATGGAACAAATGACTCTAATGGTGTGTTTTGTAACAACAGAACCTGGTGAAAATGTCCTTGCAATGGTGACTGTTAGAGAGCATTTTCTAGAATTTATTGACATTGATGATAATACAGGAGCTGGTATGACACATGTGCTTCTTAAAAAGCTGGAAAATATGGGAATTACGATAGCTGACATGAGAGGTCAGGAATATGATAATGGTGCCAACATGACAGGAAAAAACAGAGGAGTGCAGACATGGATCCGAGAGTTAAACCATCGAGCTTTTTTTTTTTTCCCATGCAGTTCTCATTCATTGAACTTGGTGGTCAGTGATGCAGCAGTAGCTTCTAGTGAGGCTGCTGAATTTTTTAATGTAATTCAAAGCATCTATATATTTTTCTTTGCATCAACTCATCGATGGAAAATTTTGAAGCAACATCTGGGAACATCCTCTCTGACACTGAAACCACTGACTGCCACATAATGGGAAAGTCGAGTGGAGGCGATAAAGCCTATCAAACACCAGTGGCCATTATGGAGGATAATGCTATGACAGGAACTGTTCATGGAAGAACAGTGGCAGAGGGAAATGCAATCACCAGAAACAACTTCAAATTACGTAAATACCTAAATAACTTCAAATTTCTGAGTGGCTTAGTGTTGTGGCATGATATATTGTTTGAAATAAATGTTGTAAGCAAGAGACTCCAAGGTGTTGACCTTGATATATCTGGAGCAATGGAACAACTGGACAAAGCAAAGTCATACTTACAGTTTTCCTGGTCAGATGAGGGATTTCAAAACGTTCTGAAGAATGCACAGAAGTTGGCAGAAGAACTTCACACTGAAGCTATTTTCCACCCGTTCAAGAATACAAGAGTCACCGAAGAAGACATTTTGATTACAAGGCATGGGGTAATCCCAGAAGAGACCCCAAACAACAATTCAAAGATGAATTATTTAACAAGTTCTAGATTGTGCGATACAGTCAGTTGAAGAACGTTTCATGCAGCTCAAGGAACACAGCAGTATATTTGGGATGTTGTATGATATTCCAAAACTCCTCACTATACCTGAAGAAGACCTACACCAGCAATGCAGGGCACTAGAGACAGTGTTGACATCTGATGACGTGCGATATTGATGTGAGTGATTTAGGTGATGAGCTGAAAGCCCTTTCAAGATACATTTCAGCAGGATTAACTCCAAACGCTGTTCTGGAATATATGTGCACAAATAAGATGACCACCCTCTTTCCAAATGCTTTTGTTGCTCTGCACATACTTCTAACAATTTCTGTAACAGTTACCAGTGGAGAACGCAGCTTCTCCAAGCTGATGTTAATAAAAACACACCTATGCTCCACAATGGCACAAGAGAGGCTGGTCAGCCTTACAACTATCTCAGTAGAGCATGAGCTGGCCCAGACTGTGGACCTTCAACAGAAAGCAGTTCAAGTCTTTGCAGTCAAGAAGGCACAGAAAGCACCACTTTGATTATTCAAACAGATAAAAATGCCAGTGCTTACTATGCAGACAAGAAAAATCGTATTTGCTGTTCAAAGGCATTTGAAAGTCAAGTGTTACTTAACATTTTTGAACAGGGCATTTTAAGTTGTTAGTTCTCCTTTATTGGGGTAGATAGCAGAGCAGTACCATGAGAAGGGTAGAACAGGAAGAAGGCAGAATTGAGACCTTTCAAAGTTTTGACCCAAGCGAGGGGGCATGGGGCATCATTTGAGCTCCCTGCCTCAGGTGCCAAAATGTTGTGGGCCAGCCCTGAGCAGATTCTTCTACTGGATTGTCATCTGCCTCACTGATTTTGCTTCAAAACCTCTAATGTGATGAATTTGAAGTCACTCCTACCCTAAAAAACATACATTCCCCATGTACTTACCCACCTGTACCACATGGTTAAGTGTTCGGCACTCCCTTCTGATATGCAGGCTTCAAGCCCTGTCCATCATGCAAAGCTTGATCCTGCTAACTGACAACCACACCAGATGCTGGTTCTGTCTGGGCAAAAGCCACATGCCAGACTGGTGCATGATATGTCTCTCCTTTTAATCAAAGATGTCTATCAGAAGTTCCACGAACCCTGACTAAGCAAATATTGAGACTGATCAGGTACCAAAGAAATCAATGTCCATGAATGCCCCCTCCTGCAGCATGTGACACTGAAAGCTGGTGCTGACAGACCCTCAATGCTGAGAAAAGAACTCGGGATCTATACCCCAGCCCCATACTGGGAACACTGACACCCATGGCAATGAAGTTCAGTGCTGATAGGGGATATTCTGAGGATAGGAGCTGAGACTCTAGGCACAGCATGGTGTCATCCCTCAAAGAGAGGCCAAAGCAAACCTTGAAGAATAAGCCCACTATGCACAATATAAAAATAAGAGCTAGTGAAGTGGAATTGGTTATACTTGCAGTATTGGCAAAACATGCTTCCGGAACCAACTCCATGAGCAATGATGGCCATGCAGAAACTGATTGAACTCCATTAGAGTCACTCATGGTACTGGCAAACACCCTATTGGAGGAACCACATATATCCAAATGATGAACCTGGCACTGAGACCACTGCCAGCACTGGAACAGAACCCAATACTGAGAACACCATGTGCCTTGGTACTGACTTGGGAGAATGTGTATTCCTCTTTCCTGTCACCAGGTCACATTTTCTGACCATCATCAAGCAGAAATCCATCTCCCTCAAGGTCATCAGGGACCTAGTGGAAAGACCTGGAATCTCTTCTTTCAAGGGCTCTGTTACAGCTTTACTTTGACTGGCAATGGACTGGCCACCACCATGCAAGCCAACCATACCTTTACAGCTTGCCACCATGGCCCTATTGAAGGCATATTGAAAACTGTCATCTCAGGCTTCCAGGAAGTTGATCCCCTTCTCACTTCACACATTCTCCAGCAACATCCCTAGACAGACCACTGACATTGGGCAAGGAGGAATGTTGGGCATCATCAGACATAGTGTTGGGACAGCAGCACCAACCCCTTCGCCTCCCAAGAACTTCACTTCACTGTAGCCAGATGAAGCAGTAGTTAGCTTTCCAGGAGCTGTTAATGAGGACAGCAGACATTTGAACATTCAGTCTTCAGTGATACAGGAGAAGTCTCATAAATTATTTGATATCCTGACTGCATTGGATCCTGATGGAATTGCTCTCCCAATAAAAAGGGATACTCAACCCTGCTAAAGCCTTCTTGGCAGACACCTACCACCATTCCTGCCATAGCAAAAAGGTTTGTAAAACGGTACCAAGTCCCACAGAAAGGATTTGAACATTTTTATGTTCAATCCAACCTGGGCTTGTGAGTTGACTCTGCAGTGCAGGAGAAATCTAGCTCCAACAAGAGCAACCCAAGGGAGAAAGGGAAAAAAATAAAATTGACCTTTCTGGAAGGAAAGCTTACTCCTCCACATCCCTGGAACTCTGTATAAGTACAACATTTTAACATGGGGCAGGACATAATCAGTGAGGACCATTTAGTAGCTAAAACTGCTCTGCAGGTGGCCATGGACACCTCAGACACTAGTCAGATGCATGGCTAGAGCTATAACAGTGCAAAGAGCCTCATGGCTAGGTAGGAGGGTCAGGCATCCCCAAGGAGATGCAAGCTGCAATACAAGCTGCAATACCTGCCCTTCAAAATAATTGAATATTTAGCAAATACTCTACATTCCATTAAAGATTTGAGGGCCACCCTGTGCTCCTTGGGCATTTGCATGCCAGACCCATATTGTAAGTCTTACAAGTATCAGCTTTATAAAGTATCCTGGTCTTCCTCCTTCTCAGTATCACACTCCTCACCTGCTGCAAGACAGCAGATTTGATAGGATTGTTGGGAGCCATACCCAAGTCAGTCTAGGACAGAATATATTCTTTGGAAATCACCTTGTCCACTTCCACTAGGCTTGGTCTTCCATCACATCTGACAGATGGATGTTAGAGATCATCGTTCATAGCTATCCCATCCAATTCCAATCCTTGCCCCTCAATCATCCCTTTTCAGGAATACTTTTCTACAAACCGAATTTGCCTTGTTGCTTCATCTAGAAGCCACAGATGAGGTACTGCAAGATTAGAGGGGAAGATACTTCTGGTCCTGATATTTCCATATTCTGAAAAAGAAAGAGGGTCTTCATCCTATCATAGACCTGGGAAGACTGAACAAATGCATATGCTGTCTCAGATTCAGATGGTAATCCTTGCCTCCATTATTCCATCCCTTCAGGCTCAGGACTGATTCCTAGCTCTTGCCTAATAGGATGTGTATTTTCATTCACTCAACCCACAGGAAATACCAGAGGTTCACAGTAGGGCCCAACCATTGCCAGTATAATGTACTGTCATTCAGACTCTCCACAAATGGTGAGATAAAATGGCATACCTAAGGAGGAGAGGCATCCACAACATTTGTATCTAGGCAACTGGCTGATCAGAGGCAGGAGACCACTACACCCCTGAAATACATCCTCTCCATGTTTGCCCAGCTGTTCCTCTTGGTGAACTATAAGAAGTCATCTTTCACTCCATGAGAGATAATAGAATTAATAAGAGCCATGATCAACTCCTGGTCAGCAGAAGTATAGCTACTTGAGGACACATCCCTGTCGCTGCAATCAATACTGAACTAAATAATATCAGATCCAACCATGGCAGTATGGACTTGCCTTGGAATCCTAGGTCACATGTCAGCATGCACAAATGTGACATCACTTGCCAGACTTCATTCATGGCCTCTGTAACACTGGCTGAGGTCAGTCTATTCCACATCAAGACATCAGATGAATAATAAGGTCATAGTCCCACCATATGTCATCTTGGAACTGAACTGGTAGCTAGACCCCAAGAATGTATAAAGAGGAATACCATTCTCTGCCCCTCCTCCCATAATTACATTAATCATGGATGCGTTAGTAACCAGTTGGGGAACCCATATGCACCATCTCCAGATGCAAGGGACTTAGTTACAGAATGATATGAAATTTGACACAACCATCGTGGAGCTCCGAGCTATCAGGCTTCCATGCATGACATTTATCTTTGTTCTATGAAATTCCACAATGCAGATCTTGACAGAAAATACATCTAAAATGTACTATTTTAACAAGCAAGGAGAAACCTGATCATTACCCCATGTGCCAAGAAGCTATCAAGATATGGATGTGGTGTCACTAGCATGGAATAGACTCATAGACTTTAAGGTCAGAAGGGACCAATGTGATTTCACCTTCCAGGAGTCAGCAACAACCTGGTGGATTTCTTACAGACAATCAATCATTAACCATAAATCCACACTGACTGCAACATTTTAAAGAACCACAGTTATAAAATAAGTAACCATTCTTTTCCTTTTCTTTTCCTCTCGTTGTTAAAGTGGCACTTTCACACTGAAAAACTTCTAAAACATAGAACATCATTGGACATTTCAGAGATAAAACTGGAACCAGGATCAGGATCTAAATTTTACAGGTTGTCACTATCTCTGTAATTGGCCAAAACAAAATCCTCAGTCTGATTACCTGCCAATTAATTTGGAGAAGGGAATTAAAAATTAAAAAATTGATTGAGAACTTTGCAACATGGTCTTTAGATCCCTTAAAACAGCTGTGATCCCATTTGTGGTTGTTGCAGAATCTCAATGTGCAGTAGCTTGGCCACCGTGGCATGCCACCCTTGGCAGTACTCCTAAAACTGGAATTTAATCATTAGCCAATATAGAGTACTGTTCTCTTGCATCTTCAAGCATAAAATCTTAGTATGCTTACCTCTAACTTGTATAGCTACAGAATAATACTAGTAGTCATGCAATTATCCTGTCCTTTATTATATCCAGACACAGAATTAGTCTGAATAACCTCCTGCATCAGCAAATTCCCCTGGTAAACTACAGTGTGTGAGAAGTATTTAATTTCATTGGTTCTAAAAGTGCTGCTTTTCAGGTTCAGGTTTCTTCTTAATCTTGATGTATAAAACAGGGTCAAAGGAGGAACTAATCAGATTTCATAATGCCATCCTACCAGCATAAATTGGATACCTTAGTGAAGTCCCCACTGACTTATTTTTGTATTAATAATTCTAGCTTTTGCAATTATAACTCATTATATGTAAGTCCTACAATGCCTATAGCTTTTTTATCTTCAGATCTTTTCAGTCTTCACTACATATTTCTTAAATTGTGATGACCAAACTTAGACCCATTAGGTTTAGACTGAGATAATCTAAGCACCCTATTTGCCTTTTTGGCTGCAGATGTGTACCAGGCAAGCATTTTCATTGACTTATCCATGATAACAGAGTATGGTGGAGCTGTCAGTGTTGAATGGGCAGAAGAGGAAAGGGAGATCAGAAGTTATGTTTTTCATCATGTTGAGTTTAAGTTTGCAGTAAGACATCAAAGAAGAGATGTCATTCAAAGGCAGTCAAAGATGCAAGTCTGATTGAAGGGGGAGAATTCAGGGTCAGAGAGGCAGATCTGTGCATCACCTGCATAGAGGAGGATGTTCGTGAAAATTGCTTTGAAAATCTAATTAAGTTCCATCCAATTGTCACTTTTGTCTGTTTTTATTAGTATTTTCAAAAAGCTAAAAGTGATGAGACCTTTATATTCACGCAAGTCCTTTCTCAATTGTATTTCATCTCCTCTTACTTGACTCATCAGTAGTCTACAGAATTGTGATATTGCAACCATTTCCATGACTGCAGACCAAAATGGCATTTTGTGGGGGTTTTGTGTGTGTTTGAAGGATCAATCAGAATGAAATCCCGAGTTGTGTGTGTGAAAGAGAACTCTTATTCAAGTATGATTACACTACCTGCTAATGTAACAAGGAGGCTGCTGGAAATTTCAGGTATAGTCTGTTGTTTTTAGTATACATGGCACTTATCAAGGCTGTGAATATGAATAATATGAAAATCCACACTTTAAACCCACAGCAGATGGTTGCAGAAGTTTGCCACTCATGGCAACATGATGGGGTGGTTATTGCAGGGATCCCTGGGCAGTAATAAACTGAGTTAATTTTGACCACCTATCTAGTAGTAGCCATTGGTTAGTCTAATCTATTTAAGTTATTTTATCACACACGTGTCTGTGTCGGCGATCCCACGAGGTCAGGGATGATCTCTTTCACAGGTATTTATTTTTTAAGGGTCCTTCAATGACTGAGGAGTCTGATTTTGAGCCACAGACTCATTGGCAGACATTGCAGGTGGTGTTGGAAGTCAGGATTGGGCCGCAATTGCTGCATGACGGTTATCTGTCTTTTCTGGCATTTTCCTGCAACCAGGGCAAGGCGATTTTCCTCAAAAATGAATGTTCCCTCTCTGACAAGTCTTTGCCAGTTATCCCTGTCCTGGGCTGCTGTCTCCCAGTGTGTGATGTCAATGCCACATCTCTTGATGTTTATCTTGAGGATGTCTTTAAAGCGTTTCTTTTATTCTCCCTCTTTCCTTTCTCCTCTGATGAATTGGGCGTACAGCAGTTCTTCTTCGAGTGATTGCTCATATGCATTCCAGTTAGGTGTGTACGCGCCGCGTGCACGTTCGTCGGAGAAACTTTTACCCTAGCAACCCAGACGGGTCGGCTGGGCGCCCCCTGGAGTGGCGCCGCTATGGTGCCCCATATATATCCCAGCCGACCCGGCCACCCTTCAGTTCCTTCTTACCGCCCGTGTCGGTCGTTGGAACTGTGAAGCGCGGCTTCGCTGA
Organism: Gopherus evgoodei; assembly: GCF_007399415.2. Classification (NCBI taxonomy): domain Eukaryota; kingdom Metazoa; phylum Chordata; order Testudines; family Testudinidae; genus Gopherus; species Gopherus evgoodei. The sequence continues at coordinate 47,636,649 of NC_044327.1, forward strand.
CCTCCACACGCCCTAGCAGCTCGTTTTGCTACCGTTGTATATAGTAGTTATAGTCGTTATTGTACATATATAGATATATAGTTCTTAGTTAGTAAGTTATATAGTGTGTTAGTTTAGTTAGTAGTGGTAGCGAGGGGATCAGGGTCCCCCCGCACCGGGAGCCGGAGCCCATGCCCGGCTCATCGGGCTTCAAGCAGTGCTCGGCTTGTCACAAGCCCATGCCCGTGGGAGACCCCCACGACTCATGCTTGAAGTGCCTAGGGGAGTCGCACTTATCATCCAAGTGCGCGATCTGTAAGTCCTTCAAGCCGAGGACCAAGAAGGAGCGCGACATTAGACTGTGATAGCTCCTCATGGAAGCGGCCCTGACACCCTTGCCCTCGGCACCGAGCGCAAGTCAGCCGGTGAGCAAGAGCACCGCCACACCGAGTGCCACCACCAAGAAGCCGGCACCGAAACCGGCCCAGAGCCGCTCCCTCTCCCCGAGGCCAAAGGCTGCAAAGGCACAGATCATCTCGCCTTCAGCCATCCCGCAGTCAGACCCTGCGCAGAAGGTGGATCGCCCAGCACCGATACCTGCCGCGGCACCTCCGAAGCCGGTACCGTTGACTCCGACCCCGCGCGGGCCGTCGAGTCCGGCACCTGGCAGCTCCCCGATACACACCGTGGTGGAGCTCGCCTCTCCCTCTACCCCAGAAACATTCGCAGCGGCGAGGGAGCTAATTGGGATCACCGAGGCACCGATGCCCTTACCCCCGGCACCGCCGGTGCGGGTTCTCTGCTCTGTGGGCAAACCGACCCTGACCAGACCAGCTTCAGTCAGTGTAACAGGCCGGCACTGCTCCAGATCGCGGTCCCGTGGACGCTCCACATCAAGGCGCCACTCAGGCTCAAGGCATCGATCACGATCCCCGCACCGATCGCCTCGGCACCGCTCAGACTCCCGGCACCGGTCGAGCTCCCGGCACCGATCACCCTGGTACCACTCAGACTCCCGGCACCGGTCGCCTCGGCACCGCTCACCCCGGTACCGCTCACGCTCTCGGCACCGGTCGGGCTCCCGGCGCCGGTCTGCTTCCCGAGGGTCAACTCGGTACTCCCGACACCGCTCCAGCTCTCAGCACCGAGGTGGGCGCCGCACCTCCAGGAGCAGATCTAGGCAACAGCGCTCGCGATCCCGGTCGACCTCCCGGCACCGAGCCAGTCGCAGGTCCCGGTCTCGATCCCAGCACCGATGCCAGCACCGGTCACCGTTGTCCAGAGGTGTGAGGTCGGTCGGTACCACGGCACCGGCTTTTGCAGCACCACCGTGACCATCAAGGGGCACGTCGGCATCCTCCAAGGTGGGCAGTTACTATGGGGACCAGGACCCCGAGGCACTGCTGAGTGTGTTCCAAGACCCCCGACCACAGGACTCGGGTGCCCAACAGTGGGGTTTTTGGACACCCTGGGCTTACCATCAGGCCCAGGGCGCCCCCGTGCCTCAGATACGTCCCACCGCCTCAGAGCATCGGGTACCAGAGGCCACTGTTTCCTGCCCCCCGGTGGTTGAGTCGAACAGACAGTCGCCCACGCACTCCCCGGGACAACGGGAGCAGGAACCGGGTCGAGAGCAAGAGGCCGTACAGGAGACCCTTATCCCCGGGGTATCCTCCTCCTCTTCCTCACCAGATGAGGCAGTGGCCGGGTCGTTGGCATCGGGGCCTCCACCGATAGACCTCAAGGCCCACCAGGACCTCCTCCGTCGAGTGGCTCTTAATATCAACCTCCCGGTCGAGGAGGTCGCAGAGGTGGAGGACCCGATAGTGAGCATCCTCTCGGCCGATGCTCCTACCCGGGTAGCCCTCCTGTTCATAAGGACCATTCAGTCCACTGCCGAGAACCTATGGCAATCGCCAGCCTCCATCCCGCCGACAGCTAAAGGGGTGGAGAGGAAGTACATAGTACCCTCTCGGGGGTACGAGTACCTATATGTTCACCCTCCTCCCTCCTCCCTAGTGGCCCAATTGGTTAATGACAGGGAACGGCATGGCCAGCAGGCACCGGCCCCCAAGTCCAAGGAGGCAAAACGGATGGACCTCATGGGTCGCAAGGTATACTCGGCGGGGGCTTTGCAACTCCGGGTGGCCAACCAGCAGGCCCTACTGGGACGCTATAACCACAACATCTGGACGGAGGTGGGAAAGTTCGCCGAACTGCTTCCCCAGGACTCACGCCCAGAATTTAACGCGTTCCTGGAGGAGGGTAAAAAGGTGGCCAGGACCTCCCTCCAGGCCTCCCTCGACGCGGCTGACTCGGCAGCCAGAACCCTGGCGTCCGGGATAACCATGAGGCGCATCTCATGGCTTCAAGCCTCCACACTACCCCCGGAACTGCAGTATACAATCCAGGACCTACCCTTTGACGGGAAAGGGTTGTTCTAGGAGAAGACGGACTCCAAATTACAAAATTTAAAGGACAATCGAGTCATCATTCGCTCGCTGGGGATGCATACCCCTTCCACCCAGCGTAGACCCTTCAGGCCCCAAGCACGGCGCCCATACTTCCCACCCCGTCAGAGGCAGGACCTCAATAGACGGCGTGGCCGGGGGGGACGCAAACGCCAACCCAACTCCCAGGGAGGCCAGAACCAAGGGCCTTCCAAACCACAGCCGGGCCCCAAGTCCGGCTTTTGAAGGTGCGCCTGGGGATGACTTACCAGTCTCAACACAGGATCCTTCCCCTACCTTCTCCAACCGCCTCTCCCACTTCCTCCCGGCGTGGTCCCGATAGACCGTTGGGTGCTACGCACAGTGAAGCAGGGTTACCATCTGCAATTTGCTTCCTCTCCCCCTTCCCGCCCCACTTCCCGGTCCCTCTTCAGGGACCCCTCTCACGAGCAAACCCTCCTGCAGGAGGTTCATTCCCTCCTGGCTGCGGGGGCTATAGAGGAAGTACCTCTAGCCGAGAGAGGCAAGGGATTCTACTCCCGATATTTTCTGATTCCAAAATCCAAGGGAGGTCTCAGGCCCATCCTAGACCTAAGGGGCCTCAACAAATGGATGCTCAAGTTGAAGTTCCGCATGATCTCCCTGGGAACCATTATCCCATCCCTGGATCCTGGAGACTGGTACGCCGCCCTCGACATGAAGGACGCGTACTTCCATATCGCCATCTTTCCACCACACAGGAAGTACCTCCGCTTCACGGTCAGACACCAGCACTTCCAGTTCGCAGTTCTGCCCTTCGGCCTCTCGACAGCCCCGAGGGTGTTCACCAAGTGCATGGCTGTCGTGGCTGCCCACCTCCGTCGGCGAAAAATCCACGTCTTCCCGTACCTCGACGACTGGCTCCTGAAAGGGTCCTCCCAGTCTCAGGTGCGACGGCATGTCGAGGCCGTTATGGACCTCTTTTCACAGCTGGGCCTGCTTATCAATGCTGAGAAGTCCAGCCTGATACCCACATAGAGGTTGGACTTCATAGGCGCGACCCTGGACTCAGTTCAAGCCAGGGCCTTCTTACCTCAACCTCGCTTCCAGGCGATCGGGGTGATCATCCGGAGCTTGCAAGCCTCCCCACTCACCTCGGCTCGAACCTGCCTCACACTGCTCGGCCATATGGCCGCTTGCACTTACGTGACGAAGCATGCCAAACTCAGAATGAGGCCCCTCCAAACGTGGCTTCACTCAGTATTCCGACCGAGCAGGGACCAACCAGATGTATTAGTGATGATCCCCCCCGACCCTCTCCACTCCCTCGACTGGTGGCTGACCCCATCTCTAGTATGTGCGGGCATGCCGTTCCATTCAAAGCAACCATCGGTAACTCTAGCAACCGATGCGTCATCCCTGGGGTGGGGAGCCCACTTGGGGGTCCTGCGCACCCAGGGCCTCTGGTCGCCCCAGGAGCTGTCACTCCACATAAACGTCCGGGAGCTAAGGGCAGTCCGCCTCGCCTGCCAGGCGTTTCAACGACACCTACAAGGCCGCTGTGTTTCTGTACTCACGGACAACACAATGGCCATGTATTATATCAACAAGCAGGGGGGGACCCGTTCGTCTCCCCTATGTCAGGAGGCCATTCGACTCTGGGACTTCTGTATAGCCCAGTCGATAGACCTGGTGGCATCCTTTCTCCCAGGGGTCGACAACACGCTGGCGGACAGCCTCAGCAGATCCTTCCTCTGCCACGAATGGTCGATCAGACCGGATATCATCCATTCCATCTTCCAGAGGTGGGGATTTCCCCGCATAGACCTCTTTGCAACCAGGTCCAACAGGAAGTGCCAGGAGTTTTGCTCCTTCCAAGGTCTCTCTCCGGGGTCGATCTCGGACGCATTTCTCCTGCCGTGAACCCACCACCTCCTGTATGCCTTCCCTCCGTTCCCTCTGGTGCACAAGGTCCTGTTGAAGCTGCGCAGGGACAAAGCGCATCTGATCTTGATCGCACCTGCGTGGCCCAGACAGCACTGGTTCACCACCTTGCTGAACATATCTGTGGACCACCCAATTCCCCTTCCTCTCCACCCAGACCTGATTACTCAGGATCACGGCGCGCTTCGTCACCCGGACCTACAAGCGCTACACCTCACGGCGTGGCTCCTGCATGGCTGAGCACAGTGGAGCTCAGTTGCTCCGCACCGGTCCAGCATATACTCCTTAACAGCAGGAAGCCCTCCACTCGCTCAACGTACAGGGCCAAGTGGAAGCGTTTCTCTTGCTGGTGCGCTTCTCAAGGGGTGAACCCTACACAGACTCCGATGTCCACGGTCCTGGACTACCTCTGGTACCTTAAGCAGCAGGGCCTGACAACTGCCTCCTTAAAGGTACACTTAGCGGCCATATCCGCCTTCCGGCCAGGGGAAGGAGGTCGCTCCGTATTCTCCCATCCCTTAGTCTCCAGATTTCTTAAAGGCCTGGAACGTCTATCCCCCACAGTACGCCACCCTGCCCCTACCTGGGACCTTAACTTGGTCCTGAACAGACTCACGCTCTCACCATTTGAGCCACTGGCAACTTGCTCGCTCACGTACCTGTCATGGAAGACGGCATTCCTGGTGGCCATTACATCGGCCAGGCGGGTCTCCGAGCTGAGAGCTCTCACAGCGGACCCGCCCTACACCGTTTTCCATAAAGACAAGGTACACCTGTGGCCCCACCCGGCGTTCCTCCCTAAGGTGGTTTCCACCTTCCACACCAACCAGGACATCTTCCTCCCTGTCTTCTTCCCGAGACCACACGCTTCTCAGCGGGAGCAACAGCTACACTCCTTAGATGTACGTAGAGCGCTGGCTTTCTACATCGAGAGAACAAAGCCATTTCGGAAGTCCCCTCAGCTGTTTGTGGTGATCGCGGAACGAATGAGAGGGCAGCCTATATCCTCGCAGAGGATTTCCTCCTGGGTAACTGCATGCATTCGCGCATGTTACGACTTAGCTCGTGTCCCCTCTGGCCACCTCACGGCACATTCCACGAGGGCTCAGGCGAAGTCGGCGGCCTTCCTTGCGCACGTGCCTATGCAGGAGATATGCCGTGCAGCGACCTGGTCGTCGGTCCACACATTCGCCGCGCACTATGCGCTGGTCAGACAATCAAGAGAGGATGCGGCCTTCGGCGTAGCAGTCTTAAATACCGCCACATCGCGCTCCGACCCCACCGCCTAGGTAAGGCTTGGGAATCACCTAACTGGAATGCATATGAGCAATCACTCGAAGAAGAAAAGACGGTTACTTACCTTTGTAACTGTTGTTCTTCGAGATGCGTTGCTCATATCCATTCCAAACCAACCCTCCTTCCCCACTGTCGGAGTAGCCGGCAAGAAGGAACTGAAGGGTGGCCGGGTCGGCTGGGATATATATGGGGCGCCATAGCGGCGCCACTCCAGGGGGCGCCCAGCCGACCCGTCTGGGTTGCTAGGGTAAAAGTTTCTCCAACGAACGTGCACGCGGCGCGTACACACCTAACTGGAATGGATATGAGCAACACATCTCGAAGAACAACAGTTACAAAGGTAAGTAACCGTCTTTTATGTTGGTAAGCATACATCAGGCGTGTGCACACCGTGCCTGCTCCACCTCAGCTGGTACTGGATAATCGGGGCCTCAACACTGAAGATAATTGCCTCTGTGAGGACACTGGCATTAGTGCGGCGAACTTTATGGTGAGGATCCTCCAAAGAAAGTGCTGGTGCTGATGTTCTAGGTTTTTCAGGTGTTTTGTATAGGTCATCCGAGTCTCACAGCTGTAGAAGAGAGTTGGGATTACCACAGCTTTATAAACTAAAAATCAAGTATGTGTTCTGATGTTGTGATGTTGAACACCCGTTGAGACAGTCTGTCAAAGGCAAAGCTGGCGCAGCAGATTCTGTGCTGAATCTTGACATCTATGTCTTCCCTCTGTGAGAGATGGCTGCCAAGCTAGGCAGAGTATTCTTTTTTTCTATTTCTTCTTTGTCAATGTAGATCTTTCTTGCTGGGGCTGATGCTTGACTGGGAGCTGGCTGGTGGAGAACTTTTGTTTTGCTGATGTTCAGAGTTCGCCCTAGGCCTTTGTAAGCTTCAGAGAAGCAATTAAGGGCTGTTTGTAGATCCTTCTTTGAGCGTGCAACTACAGCACGATCATCTGCATATTGGAGTTTGGTTATTGTTGCCGATATTACTTTAGTTCTGGCACGGAGACGGGAAAAGTTGAAGAGGTTGCCATTAGTGTGATATTGGATGCCAATGCCATGTGGCAAATGGTCTTGGGTTAACATTTTCATAGCTGCTAAGAAAATGGAGAAAAGGGTGGGTGCCAGTTTTACCCAGTTTGGATGACAAATGACTCTGAGGTAGAGCCATGGCACAGAATGGAGGCAGTAATCTGGTAATGGTGGAATCTTACAGTGGTGATAAATTTGCTTGGGCAGCCAAACTTCAACATGATTTTCCACAAAGCCTCATGGTTGATAGAGTCAAAGGCTTTGGTCAGATTAATAAAGGCCATATACAGCTCCTGGTGTTGTTCTTGACATTTTTCCTGGATCTGCCTGACTGATCCGATGGTGCCTTGTGATGGTCTGAAGCCATACTGGGACTCTGGAAGTACTTCTTCTGCAAGAGGGAGCAAGTGATTCAGTAAGAATCTAGCAAGAATCTTCCCAGCAATGGAGAGAGGGCAATGCCTCGATAGTTTCCACAGTCGGCCCTGTGTCCTTTTTTGAAAATGGTGATGATGTTAGCATTACATAAGTCAGCGGGGATTTCTTCAGGGTGTCAGATTTTGAGGAGCAGCAAATGAAGCTTGTTAGTCAGTGTTTCTCCCCCTACTTTCAGTACTTCAGCTGGTATGCCATCATGACCTGGTACTTTATTGTTCTTCATTTGTTTAATTGCTTTGCGGACCTCCTCAGCTGTTTGTGCGTAGGCAAGAGTTTCCTAGATAGGGTGTTGTGTATGGAGTCGATGATGTTGTCAGTCACAGTCATTTTACCACATGTATCACTCTAATAAATGAGTGTCTTATAATAATAATTGGTGATATTCCTATCTCCTAGAACTGGAATGGAGCTTGAAAGGTCATTGAGTCCAGCTCTCTGCCTTCACTAGCAGGACCAAGTACTGATTTTTGCCCCAGATGGCCCCCTCAAGGATTGAGCTCTCAACCCTGGGTTTAGCAGGCCAATGCTCAAACCACTGAGCTATCCCTCCCCAGCACAGGTGCTGATTCCGTGGGTGTTCATGGAAAAAGAAATTAGCATGTGCTTAGCAGCCACTGGCAGCCAAGCTCCTGCTGTCTCCTCAGTGCCTCCCGCCCACCAGCAGCCCCCGCCAATCAACTCCTCCCCCTCCCTCCTAGCACTTCCTGCATTCCACGATCAGCTGTTCAGTAGCATGCAGGAGGCTCTGGGAGAGAGGGGACCGGGCGTCCTCCAGGCAGGGGGTGGGAAGAACCGGGATGGGGGTGTGAGCTTGGGGGAAGGAGTGGAGTGGGGTGGGACCAGGGGCAGAGTGGGGGCTTAGAGGAAGGGGTGGAGATGGGATGGGCCTAGGGCGGAGTGGGGGGGTCGTGTAACCACTGATAGAGAGGAAGTTAGCACCTATGCATTCCAGTAATACATTAAGAAACATGTCTAACATCTGCCATATGTTTGTTCTCTCCTTAGGGAAAGAAGTGTGTACAATGAAGAGTTTAGTTTTGGATTTTTTTTAATTACACACACACACACACACACACACACACCCCTGTATGTTTGTTAGAGAATGCAAGGTCCAAAAATGCGCCTTGCATTTGGAGTGGAACATGTTATGGTTTTGTGATGATCTTTGTTTCTGTAGGAATTCATTCCACGGTTTTAGGTTGGCTCCTGAAAAAACCCTGTCTCTTCAATAGATGACCTTTATCCTTATTGTAGAGAGTTCCATTGTGCTAGAAGAGCAAAACTGTCAACCAGAGTCTTCATCCTGGAGCTTTAGATGGCCTTTTAATACCCTTGGCCCAGGCCATTGAGGACCAAAACCTTGTTTCAATATTCTGTGGGAAGTCTGAGTCAGGGGTGCAGGACTGCTTTGATGTGTTCATGGTAGTCTGCATTGCTCAGACAATGTGCCGCAACCTTCTGTACCAGTCAGGGGCGGCTCTATGTTTTTTGCCACCCGAAGAACGGCAATCAGACGGCCTTTGGCTGCATTTCTGCGGGTGATCTGCCGGACCCGTGCCTTCTGCGTACCCGCCGCCAAAGCCGCAGAACCGGTGGACCTCTTGCAGGCATGCTGCTGAAGGCTGCCTGACTGCCACCCTCACAGCGACCCGCAGGCCGTCCCAGGCACACGCTTGCTGCGCTGGTGCCTGGAGCCGCCCCTGGGACCAAGTGGACTTCCTAAGTGTTGAAGGCTTCTGGTATGTAGCAGTGCCGTAGTCAATCTGAGAAGTGATGAAGGCTTGAATAACTAATACTAGGTGGTCATTTTCCAAGATGGGATGGTGTCTCCTAGCCCAGTGGCTCTCAACCTTTCCAGATTACTGTCTGATGAATCCCCAAATTTCACTTCACTTAAAAACTACTTGCTTACACAATCAGACATAAAAATACAAACGTGTCACAGCACATGATTACAGAAAAAATGCTTACTTTTTTATTTTACCATATAATTATAAAATAAATCAATAGGAATATAAATATTGTACTTCTATTTCAGTGTATAGCATATAGAGCAGTATAAATAAGTCATTGTCTATATGAAATTTTAGTTTGTACTGACTTTGCTAGTGCTCTTTATGTAGCCTGTTGTAAAACTAGGCAAAATCTAAATGAGTTGATGTACCCCCTGGAAGATCTCTGTGTACCCCAGTGGTACACGAGCTGTGGATTGAGAATCACTGTCCTACCAAGCGGAGATGATAAGGTGTTACTCATGTTTATGGTAAAGATTCTGTCATGGGTATTTTTAGTAAAAGTCAGGCACAGGTCGTGGGCAATAAACAAACATTCACGGAAGCTTGCAACCTGTCCCAGGCTTTTACTGATAATCCCAGGGCAGGAGGGGAGGGACGACAAATAGAGCACTTCTGGGGACTTGCAGCTGTTCCAGTCTCGCTGCTCCTGTGGCAGGGGCTAACTGCCACTGCTCCAGCCCCAGGGGGGCTGATCCAACCCCAGCCACTGCTCCAGCAGGCCCAAGGCCGCTGTTCCATAGGGCCTGGGGCCAACTACTGGTCAACTGTTCCAGCGGGTCTGGGGCTGACTACCTGTCAACTAATGTTCCCTCTAATTTTTTATCTCCACGTGCAGAATGAATTTTATGTGCACCAATATGGAGGTGATGAATGGCGGGGATGGGGCCAAGGGGTTCGGAATGTAGGAGGGGGCTCAGGCCTGGGGCAGAGGGTTGGGGTGCAGGGCGGTGAGGGCTCCAGCTGGGGGTGCTCTGGGATGGGGCCAGGGATGAGAGGTTTGAGGTGCAGGCTTCTCCAGGGCTGTGATGGGGAGAGAGGACTCACCCCAGCTCTCTCCCACCACAATAGCCCAGGGCTGGTGGAGAGCGCCTCTCCCCAGCCGCAGCAGTTCCTGGGCTGTGGGGAAAGGTGCCTCTCCTCAGCTGCAGCAACTCTGGGGCCGGGGAAGAGGCGCCTCTCCCCGCCGCAGTCCAGCACACCCCCTATCTCTTCCTATCCAGTCCAGGCCCCTGTGGCTACGAGCCTGCATGGCTATTGATAGCCTGCTGCGCAGCCACGCAGCTTAGAGGGAACTTAGCTGTCAGCTGTCTCAGCCCCAGGGTGGCCCAACTGCACCAGCCCTTCCCCAAAAGAAGTCACAGAAGTCTTGGAAAGTCACAGAATCTGTGACCTCTGTGACAGAATTGGATCCTTACTCAAGATACAGCTATGTGAGAGCTTAGCATCAGTGAAAAGTCCTGGAGCATTCCTTAAGCTACAGACTGAATTGACCAATTGTTGGTGTGTATCTTCAACCAAAGGAGACCGCACCATGACTGTAAACAATTCAGAATGCTTTCCTCTGTCCACCACTATTACCTCTGTCTTGCCCAGGTTTAGCTTCAACCAGCTCTTCTTCATCCATGACCTGATCTGATCCAAGCATTTGGCTATCTTGGTGGTAGTGGTATGATTGTAGGTGGGGAAGAATGAGTAGAGTTGTGCATCATCTACATATTTCTGGTCCTTGAGTCCAGGTCATCTGACCAGTTCACCTAGTGGCTGTATGTAGATGCTGAATAGGACCAAACTGAAAATTGATGCTTGTGGGACCCATGAATTTTCAGATGAAATGGGGTTTCATTAGAAAATGCCAATTAATCAAACCTGAAATGTGTCACAAAAACATATTGGGTTTGATGAACTTCTGCTGAACCACAGTCATGTTTCTGTTAGAAAATGGGGACTGTCTTTTCTAGTTCTGTATGAAATGTAATGCTCTGAATACTTGCATATTAAAAATGATTTTGGATTAGATGGACCACTGGTTCCCAAACCTTACTGGATCATGTACCACCTGCTTGAAAAATTGATGTTTGAAGTACCACGTGTTTATTTCTCCTTTTTGTGCATTTTTATTTTAGGCATTAATAAGCTTACCTTAAGTACTTATGGACTCTTTAGTAAAATAAATACCTGAAGAAGCTTAAAATGTTTGATTATAACTAGGGCTATCCAAAAAACAAGAATACAGTTCAGTGAAAAATTGTGAGGCATTGATATTTTGTTTTCTTTCTGATGTGGAGTGAAACCAAAAATAAAATAAAATAGAAAGCAAGATAGAGACCTCCCCAAAATAGACCATGATTACCTTGGATGTAAGAGACCCAGGTTGAAGTCCTGCTCAGGATCAGGTGGAGCAAGGACTTGAGCCTCAGTCTCCCACTTCCTAGGTGAGTGTCCTAACCCAGTGGTTCTCAAGCAGGGATCTGCTGCAAACCATTTCAGGGGATCTGCCAAGCAGGAAGCCCGAAGCCTAGGTGTCCCATGGGGCTGAAGCTCTGAGTCCTGACAGAAGCTGTCCCATGCGGCTGAAGCCCCAAACCCCCCAACCCCATGGAGCTAAAGCTCCAAGCCGCCCTTCGCCCCGAGGGGCTAAAACTCTGAGCCTCCCGCTGAAATTTTTTGGTATGTCACTGAAGTACATTCAATCGGTTGGTTTTTTTTTTTTTTTTTTTACTTGTCTGATTTAAGTTTGAAGTTCTTGCTAATTCTTACCTTGATTACTGTTGAATTTGAGCCAAATTTCAGTCTGGTTCTCTTTTTACAAAAGTTAAATCAAGAAAAATACAAAGCATTTTGAGTAGTTCTCGGAGAAAACAAAAAAAGTGCCATTAGTGAGAAGGGTGCGTGTGTGTTAAATGGAAGGCAGCTCAGAGAGGGGAAGAGGTAGAGCAGGGGTAAGCAACTTATGGCATGTGTGCCGAAGGCAGCACGTGAGCTGATTTTCAGTGGCACTCATACTGCCTGGGTCCTGGCCACTGGTCCGGGGAGCTCTGCATTTTAATTTAATTTTAAATGAAGCTTCTTAAACATTTTAAAACCTTATTTACTTTACATATAATAATAGTTAAGTTATATATTGTAGACTTATAGAATGAGACCTTCTAAAAATGTTAAAATGTATTACTGGCATGTGAAACCTTAAATGATAGTGAATAAATGAAGACTCGGCATAGCACTTCTGAAAGGTTGCCAAGCCTTGAGATAGAGAGTTGGGTGCGTCTTAGCTGGAAGTGAGAGTATCAGGCACTTTCAGCTCCATGAAGCCTTTTTGCTTCTCTGCCCGTCGGACTCCCAATGAAGCAGGGCCCTGCCTCCTAGATGCTTGCAGTGTTGGGGAAATTGCACGGGGGTTCATCCTCCTTGGTGAAGACTCCAGCTGCAGAAGACCAACTGCTTTGCTGCTGAAGAGCCAGCCCTGTATCTAGGCTTTTATTCACCAAACCAACCAATCACCCCCATCCCCAACTTCCCTGCAGGGACAGGAGAGAATTCCCCATGTGCCCCCTGCCTCACAGCCTAGCAGGGGCCAGGCTGCAGCCTCTGTAAGGCACAGGTTACAGACGCAGCATGCTCCTGGCAGCTGCAAGTTTTGCCTACACTCTGAACTAGCGCTGTGTGCATGTTCTCTTTCAGAAAAAAGGAGCTCCGGTGATGTGGCATAGGGCTTTGCAAGTTTTCCTCATGGCTTGAGTTGTGCAATGTGGCACAAGCTGAAGGCTAAGCTCAGTAGAAATCCATCTCATTAGATGAGAGCACAGTGCCCATCTGCACAGCCACGGTGCACAGCACACCACTAATAAAACTATTGTGCTAGCATTGTTGGTGAATGTGTTCACCATTATGGCTAAAATCGTCCACGCACATGCATTTTGTTTCAAAACCACTTTCTGGCAAGCTGCAGCTCATGCAACCACTGTTGATTTGAAACTGAATAATTTATTTTTAAGAGTGTCTGGCATCCATTTACAACATTCTCATGTGCCACAGTTTGGGAATCACTGAAATAGGTTGTACTAAGTGAATTATGGAATGTGGATTAAGTTCTGTTTGTCTAATTGTTCTTAAATACAGATGCACACACTTTACAGAAGGGGATGGCTCAGAGGACTAATAACGAGATATGTCCCTTTCATCTGTAAGTGAATAATGACTGGTTATTAGTAACCAAATATATTTGTTGTCTCTTCATTGGATTAAGTAAAATTAGCTGCTTGTATCAATCTTTGTTAGCAATCAAAGCAAAGACCAAAGTTTAAACGGGTATCGAGACTTGACTCTTAGTTGGTCCCTCAGAGTCATATTAATGGTGTTTAAAAGGAAGCTTAGACTGCTGCTACCTGTGCTGTCCCTATTTTGTGGAGGGGAAAAATAGTGCTTAAGTTTCCAGAACTGCTAGTTTGCCAACTTTCACTGATAATAAAACTATATTTAAAGTCTCCAGAATTGTTTTCAGTCATGTTGATAGACTCCTAAAGAAGTGCTGTCAAGTCCTCCTTGGCCACCCAGTGGCCTCAGTGTAGGACCTCTTGGAAAGAAGTTTGAAGACAAGAAAGAATTAGTACTTCAGTACTGTGGCTGTGGTATGGAAGACCCCATTTACAGATGAAGGGGGAAATTTTGCATAATTTGTCTTTAGTTTTTCTTCTCTGTGATTAAACTTACTAGGCACTAATAACTAGTACGGGCTTCCGTCATGCCTATTGAGGCTTGGCAATCTGAAGACCCAATACTAAGGAGTTAACATAGTTTGAATTTGTCCTGGATATTACTGTCTGTCTGACTGAGAATCCCCAAGGCTCTGTGTGGCAGGCTCTCTCTTTCAAAGCTTTGATTGTTTTTTTGCTGACATGCACACAAAATGACAAACCAAAGAAGAAAAAGAATGGAAGGCTTATACTTTTCTGTAGTGTATTAAATGTAGATGACAGAGGCCATTCATTCTTGCAGGTATAGTCTTGTGAGCTGTTAAGCTCTGTTCAGGTATGAAAAGTGAAATATGTAGCCGGATATAATGAGTTCAATATCCTTCCTTCCCATATACCTCCATCTCAAATATCTCTGCCTTTTTTTGTCTGCCTTTGTTCATAATGTAACACTACTGTCTACGTAGTATCTCTTAATGAAATGCCATGCAATGTGATGTCACCTCTGGGAGGGAAGAGCAAGTACTATATACCAGCTTAGTGTTGGCTTTCAGTTTAACCTCAGCTGTTTGTGCAGCCACACACAAAATTACATTAGAAGGATACATTTCATGTTATTTCTACTTCTTTTCATATTAGCTAAGCTATTTCAGCGATTCTCAGCCTTTTTCTTTCAAAGCCCCCCTCCCCCAACATGCAATAAAAACTCCAGAGCTTGGGGGAGGGGGAGTGGAGGCTCCAGGCTTCAGCCTCAGGGGGTGCTTCTGTCCTGCAGGGAGTGGGGCTCAGGAGCCCTGTGGGATGGAAGGCTTGAGAGTTTTGCCCCACAGGATGGGGTCTCAGAGCTTTAGCACTTTGGGGCTTTAGTTCTGTGGGGGCAGCTTAGGGCTTCAGTCCCGTAGGGCAGCTTCTGTCAAGGCTCAGGGTACCAGAGCTCAGGGCTTCAGTCCTGTGGGGTGCCTGGGCTCAGGGCTTGAGCCCTATGGGGCATGTGGGCTCAGGGCTTTCACCCTGCAGGGCACCAGAACTCCAAGCTTCAGGCCCAGGGCTCCAAGTGGCTCTGGTTTGCGGACCCCCTGAAATGGCTTGCAGTCCCCCAGTGGGCTGTGGACCCCCAGCTGAGAACTGCTAAGCTATTTAGCACAAATTCAGATCCAAAATAGAACAGAGACTAATGTACTAGTGAGTAGTGTCTGAAGATACCAACCTATTATTATCATTTTGGGCAATGAAAGTTTGTAATGCATTAGTTCTTTACTCACTTGTCCGCAATTTAATTGATTTGCAATCATTTTAGGCCAAACAAAGAGAACACAGGAGAAGTGAGTGAGTCTGGAACATGCATAATCAAACACGGTCTTAATGCAGAAAAAATCTTCATGCAGGTTCATTACTTGAAGGTAAGAATGCAAAACTGACCTAACTGAAGCTGATGTTACCAACACATTTATAAACACTTATTTTTGTGTATCCTTTAATTAATAGCATCATCTTTGTCTTTGGCACTGATTTCTTCCAGGGCTATTTCCTTCTGCAATCTCTAGCCAAGAGAATTGGAGAGGCTACATATTTTGAATTTTTAAGAAAGTTTGTGCAGAAGTTTCATGGACAACTGATCCTTTCTCAGGTACTCTGCTGGTGCTTGTTTTCCAATTTGTTGAAAAATAAGTGACTTTTATTTTTTGTTTGACTATTTTAATCACTAGTTGTGGACATTTAAAATGTGGATAGGGTATAGGACATTGAGTCAGGAAACTTGGATTCTGTTTTAAGCTCCAACATGAACTCCGTTTTTCCTAAAGGAAGTCACACTTCACTTCTGTGCCTCATTTTCTCTATCTGTAAAATGGAGATGATATTTATTGTCCTTTATAAAGCACTTGGAACCTTGCATAAAAAGTGCTCTACAAGCAATATGTATGTATGTATTATTATTCAACACTTCATAGCAACAAGGGGTATAAATTGAGATCATCCTGCTCCAGAAGTACAGACCTCTGTCACTTGAACTAAATATAAATTCCTATTAGCAGTAAAAACTAAATAATATGTATATACTGGAAGGATGCAATCCTACTCCCTTGAGATCAGTGGCAAATATTCCATTGAAATCAATGGAAACAGAAACCGGTTCTTAGTGTAATTGATATAAGATACTGTATCTGATCTTATAATAGTATGTACTCTATTGTGCAGTCATCACTGTGGTGTTGTCTGAGTGTCTTGAAGTTGCATTGCTGTCAGACTGACTCATGTGCACCCATTTATTCAGGTACGAGTACCTGTATCAGATAATTTCATCTAAATACATTGAAGGTGGCATGGAAACAGAACCTGCATTTACATTTGTTGCATTGGACTTTCAAGATTCTGGACTTGTATGTGTATTTGGAACATTGGAAGCAGTTATGTGCTGAATTAAACTGGGTAATCAGCAAGGGCAGGAAAAATAGTGACTGCTAAAGGTGGCTTTAAGATCCACTCTGAAAGGGGATGATTCTTTTTAAAGCCAGGCTGAAGACATTCAGGGAAGAGACTTGCTGCCTAACTGCTAACTATTTCTGTGCAGAGTTACCTAGTCTCATATTGTACCTTGCTGCAACCAAAGAAGAAGGCTGGGAAAAGCTATTCCATGACTCTATCTGCTCCAGTAAAAGAACAAGCTAGTAGTACTTATACCCATTCTTAAAGTTTCGTCTGGTGTACACAAGGTACAGCTCTACCACTTGAGGGAACATTGGGCACCCTAAGGTAGAGAAGGTTCCCACTGCTTGCAGCTGTTTTGAATATCAGGTCAGTTAGACTTCCTTGGAGTTTTAATTGGCACAGAGTAAAAAAAAAACAATCACTGTCGAAGACTTGTCTATGCTACGGCTCTCAAGCTGTGAACACCAGTGTTTTTGTGTTTAACACCAGCTGGAAACTTTTTTGAAAATTATTGCAAGAAAGCAAGAAACTGGCAAATGCCCTTAATTTGACTTCAGGAAAAGTATTAGACTGAGGTAGAAAAAGTCAGCTTGTTGCAGTTAGATCTACTAGCCTGACAGGAAATCAATTAAGTTAGTGAATTACATAAATATTGCAAAATGTTGGAAGGTCCCAACACATTAAGCTATTAGGTCATCCTAGCCAGATCATATTGCAGTGGTCCTACTAATCTACTAGTAATCTTCCCTCTCACTCCAATGCTCTGCTGTAAAGTGTGAATTTGTAGTGTATCCAGCTGTTCTTTCACAAGCTGAAACATTTCATGCTTGTTCTCATCCCAGAAGCAAGTATTCATAGTAGTTTGTGGAGCCATTTTTGAGTTGAGAGTGACTATATGGCATTTTTCATCTAAGATTTCTCAAGACTCATTTTTTGAATATAATTAACTCAAAGAAGACTTTGTTTTAAAACTTTAAACTTGGCCGTGCGATTAGTCAAGATTGAGAAACATGCTTTCCTTTGTTTGAAGATATTTGATTTTGAAATAGTAAAGTTATGGATGTTTTCTTAAAAATGCATCAGTCATAGTGTATTTTCTTACACCAGAAAGACACACTAAAGTTTGATGCTTTGAACAGTCATAAGTGTCTATGTTTGGGAATCAGAGGTGGCTGGAATGAGTCACAATACCATTGCAACACTTCTGGTACTTTTTCAGCAGTTCATTGAAGGCCAAAATCCAAAGTTACTGGAAAGACTGAATAGGAGTTTGATCTTACCCTTAGGTAACATTCGTTGTACATTTCTAGACACACATAAGTAGCATTTTCTGTTGGTGCATCTTTGTTGTATAACTATGTAATAAAAATGCAAGGAGGCAGAGTTATGGTTAATTCTGAATTTCTTTTCTCTGAAAATCTCAACTTTAATGTTGCATTTGTTTAGGTATTTGGCATTTAATTGTAGCTAGGCATACATGATATCAGAAGTAATTACTGTATTTAAAACTTTCTACCAACTTTTCTTATTCAGGTTCTTTCTTGAAAAGTACAGTATTCTGTCACCACTGAAGCAATAAGAGGTTTAAAATAAAGGCACAAGTGATAAATTTAAATACGGTCTTATACTTTTGCCTTGTCCAAAACAATTGTAAGCGTTCCCAGCATTAAGAGTTCTGAGGAAGAGAGACAGTAAAAACTCACAGTGCAAATAATTATCTACTTTCTGAATACAAGTCTTGTTTTCAGTGATATTTGTAGTAGTTTTCCTAGATGAGAGCTGCAGGTGCAAGGAAATGACTTCAGATGTGAAACATTAATCAGTTTGCTTTTTTTCCTTCTTTTGATTGCCAGTGCTTAGTATGTTTCTAATCGTAGTTTTTGTTTATTTTGCTTGAAGTAACAACAGACGAGTAAAGCAAGTCTGGAATCTTTTAGCAGGATTTAAAAATAAATCTTCTGTTTTACTTTCTATGGGAGAATTCATTTAGTAACTGCTTTGAATTAGAATTTTATAATGAATGGAGTGATATAGAAATAAATGAGTACAAGTTCCTGATTTCACTACTGCAGTTAATTCTACTGTTTAATTTGATGGTGGAAAAAGAACACACTAGGAATCAAGTTGTTTGCAAAGTTTCATTTTCATAGACTTCCATCTGCTATAATAATATCCGGGACCTGAACTGCTCCTGCATTCTGCTTAGGTTCTAATCTGGTGTGGCACAGAAACAGTCTTGCTTAAAAACAAACAAACAACACTTTTTAAATCCCAGATTTTTGTTACGACAAAGTTTTAAAAGGCAAACTTTCAGTGAATAGAGACCAAGGTGTATGTATATACATATACACACACATGCACACTTACGTATACTCAAGCTATTACCACAATTTTGTATGATAAATGGGTATCTACACCTGCAAATTAATAGTTATGTGTTTGTCTTGCTCATTTGCTCATACAAATATGGCAGCTGGAGGTGGAAATGTAGACATGCCAGTGTTTGAGCATTTTTGTGCATAGACACTTCTGGATTGCTTTTTAAAGTAACTAGAGTCTGAAATATATTTATACCCTTTGGCCCCAGTTCTGGAAACTTTTCCGTGTTTGAAGACCCTGAGCTTGAGTGAATACCTATTAATGTCAATGGGGCTCAACGTAGGCTCAGAAGACTCCCTGTCCAGAGCAGATTACAGGATTGGAGCCTTTGTTTGCTTTTGCACTTAAATGAGGTTGGAACACAGAAATAGATGTCAGTTTCACTTCAATCCAGTTAGTTTCACATTCACTAACACGGGGATCGGCAACCTTTGGCCTGCAGCCCACCAGGGTAAGCACTCTGGTGGGCCGGGCTGGTTTGTTTACCTGCCACGTCTGCAGGTTCAGCCGATGGTGGCTCCCATTGGCCGTGGTTTGCCACTCCAGGCCAATGGGAGCTGCAGGAAGCCACAGCCAGCACATCCCTCAGCCTGCGCCACTTCCCGCAGCCCCCATTGGCCTGGAGTGGTGAACCGCGGCCAATGGGAGCCACCATCGGCCGAACCTGTGGGCACGGCAGGTAAACAAACCGGCCCGGCCCGGCCTGCCAGGGTGTTCACCCTGGTGGGCCGTGTGCCAAAGGTTGCCCATCCCTGCACTAACACATTGTTGCCATTTTTGATTGCTAAAACTGTGAAGGGAATGTTTATATTAAAGCACAATCTATTGAAATTAAAACTTAATGAAATTAATGAAAGAAGTCTATTAAAATCAAGTTTTATCAAAGTCCTTTCTAAAGCAAAATCTACATTTTAGTTTTAAAATATTTGAGTGCCATTTTAAATCTAATTAATCAAGTTATGCTATGCTCGTAGACTCTTTGATTATCTACAGGTGCATTGCTTTTTAAAGACTTCTTTCTCTGCATATATGCTTGCTATAAACTCTGTGAACATTCACTTTATTTATAATCATACACACACAAACTATGTTAAAAAACCTTATTAAGATTGCAAAGTCAAGCACTCTAAAGTTCGGAAAAGTAAGAATTAAGCTTGTCTGTATCATTTCCTAACTATTGATTGCTTGACTTTGCAACCCTAATAATGTTGTTTTAACTTAATGTTTTTGTGTCTAATTTTCTACATTTTAAAAAACAAGCTGAAAAAACATAAATTCAATTGTATGGCATCATCTTGACATCCACATGAGTAATCAGCATGGTAGGAACCTTTGGACTCACCAGCCAGATCTCTGCTACTTGAGTTAATAGAGTAACTAATAGCAGCAATAGACTGCAATTCTCTGTGTGGACTGGCACGGGGGGGGGGGGGGGGGATGAGATACACTTTGCTAGTGAGTTTCACAGATATTTGCAGACAGCAGAGGAATGGTGCATGAATCTTGGGTGCCATTCCAGGTGCTCTAGTGATTACAGACTCTTCTGTCCTCTAGTTCCAACTTGTCCCTTTCCCTGTCCTGTCTCTTCTCCACCTCTAGCACCTCATTCCAGTCTCATTCTCCTTACCTGTCCTTACTTCTTATCTCAGTCCGACTCCTTAAACATCAGTCCCAGTTATCCACCAGAACCCTGGCTCCTCAGCAGATTCATCTTCTTTATACACTACCACATTCACCTAGCTCCAATGGTACCTAATCTCCTTGCCCAGCCAGTTCTATCATTCCTCTTGGCTCCTCATCCAATTTTATTCTTCCCTCACTTACTGGCTCGCAGTCCCCCCTCCACCTGTTTCCCTCTCTGGCTCCTAGTACCAGTTTACCACACCCTCTAAGAAATGGGTGGTGCCTCTATCACTACCTACTGTAGAATATGGTGTAGATGCTAATTTGTGGTTGCCCTTCTTTGGAGTAATGTAATGCCAATATTTAAAAAGGGCTCTAGAGGTGATCCTGGCAATTACAGACAGGTAAGTCTAACGTCAGTACAGGGCAAATTAGTTGAAACAATAGTAAAGAATAAAGTTGTCAGACTCATAGAAAAACCTAAATTATTGGGCAAAAGTCAACATAGTTTCTGTAAAGGGAAATCATGTCTTACTAATATATTAGAGTTCTTTGAAGGGATCAACAAATATATGGACAAGGGGGATTCCGTTGACATAGTGTACTTTAGGTTTCCAGAAAGTCTTTGACAAGGTCCTTCACCGAGGGCTCTTATGTAAATTAAGTTGTAATGGGATAAGAGGGAAGATCCTTTCATAGATTGAGAACTTGTTAAAAGACAGGGAACAAAGGGTAGGGTTAAATGGTAAATTTTCAGAATGGAGAGAGGTAACTAGGGTTACCCAAGGGTCAGTCCTAGGACCAATCCTATTCAACTTATTCATAAATGATCTGGAGAAAGGGGTAAACAGTGAGGTGGCAAAATTGCAGATGATACTAAACTGCTCAAGATAGTTAAGACCAAAGCAGACTGCGAAAAACTTCAAAAAGATCTCACAAAACTAAATGATTGGACAACAACATGGCAAATGAAATTTAATGTGGATAAATGTAAAGTAATGCACATCTGAAAAAATAACCCCAACTATACATACAATATGTTCGGGGCTAATTTACCTACAACTAATTAGGAAAGAGATGTTGGAGTCATTGTGGATAGTTCTCTGAAGACATTCATGCAGGGAGCAGCGGCAGTCAAAAAAGCAAATAGGATGTTGGGAATCATTAAAAAAGGGATAGAGACTAAGATGGAGAATATTTTATTGCCCTTATATATGCCAACATCTTGAATACTGCGTACAGATGTGGCCTCCTCATCTTAAAAAAGATAAACTGGCATTAGAAAAAGTTCAGAGAAGGGCAACTAAAATGATTAGGGTTTGGAATGGGTCCCATATGAGGAGAGATTAAAGAGGCTAGAGCTTTTCAGCTTGGAAAAGAGGAGACTAAGTGGGGATATAACAGCGGTATATAAAATCATGAGTGGTTTGGAGAAAGTGAATAAGGAAAAGTTATTTACTTGTTCCCAGAACTAGGGGCCACCAAATGAAATTAATGGGCAGCAGGTTTAAAACAAATAAAAGTTCTTCACACAGCACACAGTCAACCTGTGGAATTCCTTGCCTGAGGAGGTTGTGAAGGCTAGGACTATAACAGGGTTTAAAAAAGAACTAGATAAATTCATGGAGGTTAAGTCTATTAATGGCTGTTAGCCGGGATGGGTAAGAAATGGTGTCCCTATCCTTTGTTTGTCAGAGGGTGGAGATGGATGGCAGGAGAGAGATCACTTGATCATTACCTGTTAGGTTCATTCCTTCTGGGACAACTGGCATTGGTCAATGTCGGTAGACAGAATACTGGGCTGGATGGACCTTTGGTCTGACCCAGTATGGCCATTCTTATGTTCCTAGTACTAAATACCTATCTTCAGAACCCTGAAATACATTCATTATAAACTTCGATAAATAATAGGAGCATTCTAATTTCAAGGAAAATTGTAAAATGCTATCTATTGCTAATAGATGTATATGAATTGTCTTTCTTCTTCTTAATTTCCTCTCATTATCTTCTTGGAAAACAAAGAAGAGCCTGAATCAAAAAGTAGAGATTTTGTCTCACAGTAACTGAGACTATAATACATACAATGTGAAAATACTAGTAGGACAAGAAATATCAGCTAATAATAGATTATAAAACACTGATGAGATAGCAGATCAAGGGATCTGGCTAGATTAACATTTGAAGTTTCTGTATAAATTTCAGTCAGATTTGTATTATCCCTGTCACAGCTGTAATGATGCCAACAAATGGTAAAATCTTTTGGACAACAGTACTGACCTGGCCTGAATTCCATTACTGACACTTTGAACTAGGTACTCCCTCTCCTTTAACAATGTATTATAGAATATCAGGAGGTCATCTAGTCCAACACCCTGCGCAAAGCAGGGCCAATCCCCAGACAGCTTTTTACCCTAGTTCCCTAAATGGCCCCCTCAAGGACTGAGCTCACACCCCAGGGTTTAGCAGGCCAATGCTCAAACCACTGAGCTATCGCTCCCTCTGAATAATATATGGAGATATACCTATCTCCTAGAACTGGAAGGGACCCTGAAAGGTCATTGAGTTCAGCCCCCTGCCTTCACTAGCAGGACCAATTACTGATTTTGCCCCAGATCTCTGAGTGGCCCCCTCAAGGACTGAACTCAGAATCCTGGGTTTAGCAGGACAGTGCTCAAACCACATATTCAGCAAAACATGGTATACCCATTCCCTAAGAATCAAACTTGCTGCCTTCAATACAACACTCTTTGCCAAGGGAGCAAGAGCTCACTTTCAGGAATCATACTAAGCAATCTGTGCTGCAGTGCACAGCATCACTAGGCTAAAAGACTTGTCCCCAGTAAGATACTGTTAATATTAACAAACTTGATTTACTGCTAGTTAAAAATAGACAGTAAAAATGGAGAGTTATTTTTAATAATGCGTCTCTCCTGAAAACTGCTTATGGGAGCCGAGTAGTTAGTGTGTTGTATCAAAGTGATTGTTATAAAGAATAAGATTATGTTTAAAGTGATGAGTGCCAGAATACTTCTGGTATGCCAGCGGTAACTTTATAAAGAGAATGAACTGTATTATTCTAGGCTGGGCTGGTTGCACCACCTATTATTAAGGTTGCCTGACACTTTAAGGATGTGCCTTTTGGGGGTGGGGAGGAAGTATGTGATTGTATAATTAAAGACTGTATCTTTATGCAGACACATCAGGAGGCCAAAGTAAGGTTACACAGACAGCCTTAATTTCAGCATTTCTTAACTTTTCCTAAGTTTTGGGTGCTAGAATTCGCAACCTTAATTAAAGTTCTTTTAATGTAATTTTGTTGTTGTGTGTAATAGATTCAATAAAGACAGAATGTAGAATTGTGTTAAAACAGTGAGCAGTGTTTTCAGGTTCTTTTTCTTTTAACTTGTAACACCTTTCAGCTTGACTGGGTTGGAAAACTAACAGACAAAATGTATGTTATCTATACAATTGAACAAAGTAATAATATAGATGAGACATAAATTTTTCTTATCAGTCTCCTATCTGCAGCTGTTTAAATTCTTTTGCTAGTGACACAGACACAGTGAATCTTTTGATAGAGATATTAATTGTGGTGCTTTTGTTCCTTTTCCAGGATTTTCTTTACATGCTGCTGGAGGACATCCCAGAACAAAAAGGGTATGTGAGAGTCAGGTTAGAAAAGATAAAGAAGGGAGTAGAAATCAGCTCTAAGTATGAGTTATGCCAATGAGAGATGTCCGTAGGGGGGTTCTAATATTACACACACACACACACACCCCTACCTCTGACAGGAAAGGTAAGCATAAAGATATTTTAATAGTACTGTTAATACTGAGGATACATCATACTTATGTAGCACCTAAACATTAAATAATTAGGTGCATGACTGTCTTATGAACCCTTGAACATTTTTCCTCAAGTGACTCACCCAAGGTTACACAAGGAAGTCTGTAGTAGAGCTTTGAATAACCCCTGTTCTGTACTTTAGCTACAAAATCACCCATCCCTAAAACCATGCAACTGCCAGTGTCCAAATACTGGGTCAAATTTTTCTATCCTTATTTAAGTAAAAGTACAGTTTATTCCACAAGTAATCCCCATGGTCTCCTCTATGAATAATCCCATTGTCTCCAGTGGGACGTCTTGAGGAATAAGGTGCAGTTCAAAGTGTGTAAGGGGATCCGAATCTGGCTCATTGTTATATAATAGATAACAGCAGTTCAGCCTACAAGAAACAAAAAGTGGATCTTGTGAAAAATAAACAGAAGATGTTGGTTAGCATTTTAGATGCAAAAGGAAAAACAGAAATGGAAGAAATATTGTTGGCAATAGCTGATAAAGCTTATTGGCCAAGGTAGCTCTCTGAGTTATTTGCACAAATCCCACTGTTCTCAGTGAAAGTTGCATGCGTGTTTCTGAACATCAGTGTCCCTTCATATGGTCAATTAATTTTTCCATTTATAAACAGTCATAACTGCTTGGTTCACTGTTTAATCAGAAGGTTTAGAAGTCTTCATTCTAATTTCTTGCACTCTTGTTCTTGTATATTCAGCTGCTGAAAACATCTGAGAAACTTCAGATTAATCCTGCTTCATGATGAGCAGTATGCTAGATCCAGTATCAAAATTACAAAGTCTCTCAGGACTTTTATACCTTTTATACCTCATGATAGGGAGAGTAATAATTTAATAACTAATGTCTCTTTCCAACTGCCAACTCTCGACCATTGCTGAGAACACAAATTAGAAATATTGCCAAGTTTTATCAAGTTTGACGTGTTTTCTAAAAAAAAGTTTACATTTCGACCAAGAAAAATGATATTACCAAGCCCCCTTTTTTACCTTTTTGGTGTCATTGAATTTTATTTTCCACAGTCATAAATATGGAGAAGAGAGAATGATTTATTTTTGTAAAAGGGTTAATTATTACATAAGGTCCTGTAAAATATTTGGGAGCTGGTTTGACAATAAACTGCTTTGTTTTTTGCAAAGTGGTCAAAATAAAGTGTGTTTGAATCATTTTACTGATCACAGTTCTGCTGTGTATTGGAAATAAAGGACCAGTACACTTTGCATGCTGGATGAGACATATGACTTTCTCCAGTCTGTTCCACCCCTACCATATTTTCATGGCCCAAGATCATTGGAGATAATAGAGTGAGGGCGATAAAGGGGATGTCTCCTGTTGACCACCAACAAACATTTGCATTAGCATCTTGACAATTATATTTTCAGTTGAATGCAAGTCGACTACTAAAGAGGTATGTGTGGTAAATGTAGTGTAGGGGAATACGTATTCTGAAATGTGGACATTTTGTAGATACTGATTTTTCAAAGGTTATGTAATTGCTTCACACCTTGGAGAGTCCAAGAAAAGATGGTGGAAATGAAACTTTCAGTTTCTGCTGTTCTTTCGTGTCCCAGGACTTGTGAGCTACTGAGTATTCTCATTTCCCATGTAAGTCAGGATGTTTTCAGTACCTTATAAGGTGGGTTCCCCGAGAGCATTGTGAATGTGCTACTTTTCTGTAACCCAGGGGTTAAATATCAGCTATTTAAAAATTGTCTCTAATATTGGAAAGAATCAGATTATTTATTATGTGGCATCATGAGTTTAGTATCTAGCAAAAAAAGATATGACATGATTCAATTGTGGGAAGTCGAAGCTTGACAAATTTAGACTGAAAATCATACATACATTTTAAACAATGAGAATAATTAACCATTGGAAGATCTTACCAAAGGTCACGGGAGACTCTCCATCTCTGACAATTTAAAAAATAAGATTGTATGTTTTTCTAAAAGATCTGCTCTAGGAATTATTTTGAAGAAGTTCTATGGCCTCTGCTATACAGGAGGTCAGACTAGATAATCACAGTGGTCTGGCTTTGGAATTTATGAATCTAGCCCAGACTCTTTTTTTTTTTAATCTTTCCAAAAATACATCAGGAATAATACTTGTTTAAATAATGAGAAGTGGTTTTCTAGCTCAAAAGTGGTCAGAAAAAAATAAGTCTAGTTAGGGTTGTTAGTTCATTTTAATGACGATATGTCCAGATTTCTTGTTAAACCCTCTTTTTTTCCATTTCTCACTTTTCCTATGCTTTGATGTGGTACAAAGTGTTATTTGAACAAGGAAACCAATTTTTGATCTAGATATGTGCCAAGATATTTTCACTTTTAATAAGATCACTGCAAATGAAGTGTGGCTCCAGTTGTTCTTGCATACACCTGTGGAATGTAAAGACAGAATTTCAGATTCATGGTAATCTATTTTGTAACCAGACATATGATATACCTGAATTTGTCTGCAGCCAGTGTGATTTTGGCAGTAGAGATCAGTGGTAACGCCAAGAATAACAAAAGGTCATCTGTAAACAGAGCTTTTATTCCTTGTGTGTTGTAATGATGCTTTTCTATACTGGACATTCTCTGTTATGATTTGTATAGACCTTAATAACTATAGTAAAATAGAGCAGAAGCAAATTCATTGTTCTTCCAAAATTAAATGTGTCTAAACATCTTCCGTCACACATGATTTCCAGGATTGGAATGAAATGCATTTAAACATCAGAGCTAAATCTAAAAAGCCTCTTGGCACAAAAATGGCAATCTACCCAACCCAATCAAATATCATTTTAATACTAAGAAAAGCCCATTAGTTGGATGATATTAAACACCCACAGCTCCTAATGTTTGTGATGAAGTAGTGACCCTTATAAAAATGCTTAATAGTATAAATTTAGGCCAACTTCTTGCCCTCACTTCTTCCTGTACTGTCGACAATAGTGTTGTACTGGTGTAACTGAGAACAGAATTTGATCCATTGTAGATTTTGGCAATGAGAATTCCTAGATTATCATTGACTGAAACCAGTCATATGACAACATGGCAATTTTATGTAGTTTATATGTTGGAATAATGCTAATTATTTTTCTGTTATTGGGTACATCGGGTGAGGTCTAAACGACTCTTGCACCAAAGTTTGAGTTTCCCTCCAGTATAGGAGGGCTTTAATATTTAGTCACAGATGATTTTTCAGTTGATACCTGTTGATTGGCAACTGCATGGAAGAGACTCTTCTCCATTCAGGTGCAACCTCCCAAGTGACATCCCCATTGATTTTGTCTTCCTTTCAGACCTACAAGAGATTGTTTCAAGGGGTGTCTATACTTATGCATGCAGAGTACAGACTCTGCACACCCAGCTAGCGTGGGTATAAATAGTGTAAGTGGTGATGCATGGCTTATGTGAGTAGAGTGCCCTACACATCTAAACCCCAGGGTGTGGGCCCTGCATGGCTTTCTACACACCCAAGCACATCTACGCTGCTATTTTTAGCAGTGTAGTGTCCTACTGCCTCCTCACTGCCAAAGCCTTTCTCTGCTGCAGTGAAAGGCTCTAGCAGTGAGAAAATGCTCTGAAAACTCCACAGTGCTAGAGCCTTTCCCCAGTGCCTGCCCTTTCTAGAGCCTTTCACTGCCACAGTGACAACAGTGGACACAGCCTGCCTTTCACTGCAGTGTGTAGCTACACATGTAGTGCCTGTAGTCTATACACTGCGGTAAGGGTGGACATAGCCCAAGTGCCTGGTTTGGAGGACTGCTTCACATTCTGCCTTGGCTCAGTTCTGAAGGGAGCTTGGCTATTGAAAACTCTCCTCCAGGGCAATAGCCTCTGACAGGAGGCCAGGACCAGAAAGGGTAGAGGACATTATATATTTGCAGGCTCCTTGGTCTGCCTCTTCTCTGCTAAGGAACTTTTTGTATGAAGGACTAAGGGCCAGAGCAACTAACAGATGTTTAAGGGTATGATGACATCAGTGGAAGAGGTTTTTCTGTTGATGTAGGTAATCCACCTCTCCAAGAGGAGGTAGCTAGGTCAATGGAAGAATCCTTCTGTTGACCTAGCCATATCTACACTATGGGTAGGTTGACTTATGTACTGTGCTTAGGGCACAGAATTTTTCACAGCCCTCAGTGATGTAGCTAGGTTGATCTAAGTTTTAGATAAGACCAGGCCTTAATATCAGTGCTTGCCTCAGTCTGCCAAGTCTGCCCTCCTGAGCTTTCCTGTTTAGTGTGGACTGCTCTGTCCTGGAGGCTCAGGTTGTCTTGGCCTTCCTCTGGCAAACCTGAAATGCTTCTCACACATGATTGAAGCATCTTATTTTCTTCTGTTTAGCTTCAAAATCCGCTGCTATCATAAAAACAAACAAGCAAACAAAAAACTGATTTCTCTTGTACCTGTGCATTATACTGCATTAGGTTTGATCATAACTCCCAGTAGGTTTACTGCCCCCAGGACCCATGATCTTTAGCCCCCGATGTAAATTGATCCTATTCATGTCTGTGCAACATGTGAGCCATGCAAACTCTCAGTGTTTTTAAACTCCTGTTACAATAGGTGTGTTTCATCAGCTCCAGATAAATGAATCGCAGCTGCTTGAGCTCTGTGTGGCTAGTCTTCTTGAGTAATTAACTTTTGTTACTTTTGGGTATTTGTTTTGGCTTTTTTTGATTTTTGTTATTTCATTTGCTTCTGCAAAACAAATATAAGATAAAAAATAAAGCTACATTTTCCATAATATACTACAGACGAAGTATAGCTTGTAACTTTATTTGTAACTTTAATAACTATGACCTAGTAACCACCTTCCATGTCTTCATAAATTTCCAATTTTTCAATGTACTTGGCTACACAAGTGGATCCTGCCTCCTAGATTTTTATTAATTTACTTTCTTGGGTTAGAAAACTGCTAGTCATGATGGAGGATAGTTTTTAAAGGCACAACTGGCTAATAGGTATCTAACTGCCAATGAAAATATTTCAAAATCTCCCTCAAAATGTCTTATTTCCTCTAATTTTTCTGTAAATTACTGTACATATGTTAGTTGCAAAAAATAATCCATTGGGACATCTTAACAGGTAGTAGTAAAAATCACTACTTGGATCTTGGATTTACTCCTTTTTGGATATATACCTAGTCATGTTACCAGAATAATTTATCTTGAAAATGGTCATGTCAAAGAATTTGTACATCCAGATGAAGAAATAAAAAGACATACTTGTAGAAGTATTTTCAGTTGGATATGGCAGTCTCTTTACCCTCCTTTACTAAACTGTTATATATTTTTAATGTGCACTTTTAACAGCTGCAGTGTTCCACCACAGAGGTGGCTGCATTTCTTTGTTAATGAAGTGATTTCTATATGTAAAGTTTGTAAAGTGCTTTGAGATGAAAGTCTGCTACTTAAAGCCTTTATATGATCATACTAATTCTGATCAATAATTGTATTACAATAGCATCTAGGGGCCTCATCTGAGATCAGGGCTTCATTGTGTTGGGGCGAGTACACATTAATAGATCATCCCTAGTTTGAGGCTCTTACAGTCTAAATTGATAGACAAAGAGTAGTTAAAAGGAAGTATTAGCCCCATTTTACAGAAGGGGAACCTAGTATATGGAGATTGTGACTTTCCCAAGGTCACACAGGAATTCTATGGCAGAGCTGAGAAGTGAACCCAAGTCCCAGTCTAGTACCTTAACCACAAGACCACCCATCGTCTTTTCTATTGTCCCAGTTCAGCAAATCACTTAAGCACGAAATTTAAATGTCTTGGTATCAATGGGTTTTAAACATGTGGTATGTGCCCTCTCTGAATAGGGATGCTTTTCTGAATTGAGGGTTCTATAAATATCGTGATGTGTGTGCTTCCTGTAGGGTGACCAGATGAGATGAAGAAAATATCAGGACACGTGGGGGGTGGGAGGTGTCTGCCGGCAGAGGAAAAAAAAAAAGCCAAATGCTGCTGGCCGAGTGCGAAATATCGGGACAAATTGCGTCCTGACCAAAGATTGGGATGGTCCCGATTTTATCAGGATGTCTGGTCACCCTAGCTTCCTCTAAGACATGGATCTTGCTGCAGTAATCTATGTGTAATCTGTTTTTCTGGCTTGATTCAAAGCCCATGAAGTCAGTAGGAATCTTTCCATTGACTTCACAAGGCTTTTTGGTTAGACTCTTTGTCAACCCCAGAATGGATCTTTGCCACATGCTCTGGACAGGTGGTAACACTTGAAGACAACTTGGTTATGTCTAGTCTAGGATAAAATATGTTGTTTTTTAAGAACGTTAGCTGGCATGTCCCAGCTAATATGTTCTAAAACAGTGGAGACAAGGCATGTTCTACTTTAACATGTGCTAGCTGGATTCGTTGAAACGTGGGTGAAGCCCAAATCAAAAGGATCAGCCACTGTGGTAACCTTTAAAAATAGGCAGCATTAGAGTTTCAGTATAATCTGAGCAACTTCTTAGATTCATATTTTTCCTAGAGTAGTACGGTGGCTGAATAGTGTCATAAACTCCTTTCAAAGACTGTTTTGAAATGTCCCGCTGCTGACTCTGAACTCAGAGAAAGCTAAACTAAGACTTAGGCATTGTAAAGCTGCTGCAAATGAAATGTCATTATTTTGCATTGATTTTTACTAGAAAAATCTTACCCTTATAGTATGGCTGTTCTCTAAAAGCTGCTGTAAAATTGTCATCATGAGGTTCTGTGTTTATTGTCTGTTAATGAAAACCAGATCAAACTTAGTCTATTTACAAGTAAGAGGTTTTTTTCTGCTTGCTGCTAGATTTACAAACTCAGTTTAGAATCTAAAAGTCAATTTGTACTCTTTCTGACTTTTGCAACAGCGGTAATAAAGATTCTGCAGTTGGAATGTTGTCAGTAATTCTGATGATGATGCATGAGACATAACAGTATCCAGCTCACTTTCTTTGAATGCTCTGTTATTTCTGCAGTGTTAACAAGATTGAGAAAAAAAGTAAAAATAAATAAATAAATAAAAAAGACAATAGATTTGACCCATAATATATATATGGAAGGCAAATCTGTTGAGTTAGAAGATATCAATTTTACAGTCACTTTTCTGATCATGACTGTACTTGGCTCATCTTTTTAGAAAAAGAAAAAAAGATAAATGTTGGGCATGAAATGAAATCAAATCAATATGTAAAATTAGAAATAACATAATAGGGAACCTTCAGCCTTCCCAATTAACCAGCCTGAAATTCAAATTAATATTTTTATATAGTGTAATTTCTTTAATAAACTGTATTTCTTCCACTTACTTCAATGTTCTGAATTTCTCTGTCTCAGAATAGTATTTGTTATTTAATTTTTCATAATATAACCCTTTGTACTATATTGCATCCTAAATTTCTACATAATGCAACAATATAGCATCATGTGGGTGTACATCATTGCAAACAATAGCTCTGATTATTGTGATTTATCCAAACCACAGGAGTTGAAGGTGAGGTCTGAATGCTGGAAACACATTAGCATCAGTGACAGACAGAAAGGGCATGCTGAGTCTAAGGGTATAACTACACTACCCGCCGGATTGACGGGCAGTGATCGATCCAGCAGAGGTCAATTTATTGCATCTAGTCTAGAGGCAATAAATCGATCCCCGAGCGCTCTCCCGTCGACTCCTGTACTCCACTGCCACGAGGGGCGCAGGCAGAGTCGACGGGGGAGTGGCAGGAGTCGACTCACTGCAGTGAAGACACCACAGTGAGTAGGTCTAAGTATGTCAACTTCAACTACGTTATTCACATAGCTGAAGTTGTGTTACTTAGATCGTTTCCTTGCCCTCCCCTCCCCCATCAATGTAGACCAGGCCTAAGGGACCTAACAATTAAATGCTCTAAACACAAAAGATGTGAACAAATAGCCAGGGACCTTTAAAAGCTGGTCAAATCTGGTTTTAAATAATTAACCTAAATGTAGAATGCTACCTTGTACAAATGCAATGCCTATGTTCAATGTATTGTTGGTTATCTGTTTAAAAAAAAATCAATTTCCATAATGATCAGACATGCTGAATTGTAATTTCCTGAAAGTTCAGGATCCCGGCTAAGTGGAAATGCTTCTGTTTGATTGCTGTGATTATTTGAACCACATGATCTGAGAAAAAAATATCTGTTCATAGCATGGTCTGTTGTCTTATAAATTAAAAGAAAATTTTAGTACAGGTAAGCAATCCTCTTATTGATTTGGAGGGATTTCTTTGCCTGTGCCTGAGTTCATCCCTCTCCTTAATACTGCTAAACCATTCTGCCTTGGGATGAATTTATCCCTGAACTTTTGAAGAAAAGGTTTTTTTGCCTGTGGAATGTACCAGATTGCTCTCAGTAGCATGTATTCTCAAAACATTTTCTTGGGAGTGGATGGACCTGGACTCCCACCACAAAAGGCTTCATCCCCATTCACATTCTGTGCAAATAACTAGAGCATTGCAGACAAGCTTTCAAATAGCATGGCATGAAACAGAAATAAATCTATACTTTTTTAATTCCATCCTCCTTGCTCCCTTTTCCCCTAGTTCCTTCCTTCCCATTCATTTCTACAGATGATTAGCATACTGTGATATCCCAGGTATTTGGGACTGCCCTAGCTACTGTGATGGGGCAAGGCCAGATGGCTGCAGTAAAGTACTGAGGAACAAGTATGTTAGCCCCAGGCTAAACAAGTCCCTAATACCATGGTAACCAAATGGCAGTTGCTCCAGGTTAATCAAGGCACCTGGGGCCAATTAAGATCTTTCTAGAAGGCAGTGGAGATAGCTACATTGATTAGAACACCTGCAGCCAATCAAGGCAGGCTAATCAGGGCACCTGGGTTTAAAAAGGAGCTCACTCCAGTCAGGCGGGGAGGAGCCAGAGGAAGCGCGTGTGAGGAGCTGGGAGCAAGAGGCACAAGGAGCTGAGACTGAGAGGGTGTGCTACTGGAGGATTGAGAAATTATCAGACAATCAAGCATGATCAGACACCAGGAGGAAGGTCCTGTGGTGAGGATAAGGAAAGTGTTTGGAGGAGGCCATGGGGAAGTAGCCCAGGGAGTTGTAGTTGTCATGCAGCTGTTACAGGAGGCACTATAGACAGCTGCAATCCACAGGGCCATGGGCTGGAACCCGGAGTAGAGGGCGGGCCCAGGTTCCCCCCAAACCTCCGAACTCCTGATCAGACACAGGAGGAATTGACCCAGACTGTGGGTTCCACCAGAGGGGAAGATCACTGAGGTGAGCAAATCTGCCAATAAGCGCAGGACCCACCAAGGTAAAGGAGGAACTTTGTCACACTACTGAAAGACACAAAGTGAAAAATCTGAGAAAGGATTATCTTATGGGTAAGGCATTAGGAGATCTGGATTCAATTCTTGGCTCTGCCATAGACATCCTGTGTGATGGTGAGGACGTTTGTCAGGATCAACTTGTGAACCTCTTATTCATATTGTTGAATGGTTACATGTATGAGTAGTCCATTGACTTCCCCTTTGGGACAGAATCTGCCACCTTTAGTCACAGTGAACAGTACTTTATTCCTCAAGTAGACAAAGCGCGATTCACACCGGTGGTTTTGATCGGTAAAACTTCTGTAGTTCATTTTTGTGTAGTTTTTTTCACACCACTGAACAACAAAAGTTTGACTGACAAAAATATAGGGTAGATAAAGCCTTAGACAAGGTGGGTGAGGTAATATATTTTATTGGACCAACTTCTGTTGGTGTGAGAAAGCGTTCGAGCTACATAGAGCTCTTCCTCAAGTTTAGCAAAGGCACTCAGGAGTGTCACAATTAAATACAAGGTCAACAGATAGTGTAAGTAGTTAGGACATATTCTAAGGGACCATTCAAAGTGAATATTTGCTAACTACTTATCCTACACTATCTGTTGACCTTGTACTTAGCCTGAAAATGTACAAAAGTGCCCTCCACTCTCATTCTGCAGCTATTCATCTGTAGTTGAATTCACTTTTTCTTGGGACAGTGATGTCGGGATATGGCTTCATGAGCCACGTTAGTGGCAGGTATGCAAAACTGTATGTAACCACATCTCTTCTGGGGAATAAAGCCCCTTCTTCCCCTCTGTGGTACAATCCTGACCTCCTTAGTATCCTGACATCATGAACTTTTTCTATGTGTTCAATGTTGGTGTTCATTAATCTATCCTTGTAGTCTACTGAGCCTTGAAGAAGGAGTACATACTAACGTTTGTGGGTCACATATTCACTGGTCCCTTTTGGTGGACAAAGTATTGGGATGTGTGTTTCATTGATGGTCCCGACACAGTTCGGAAACCCATCCTCTGAGATCCCACTATAATTTCAGAGACTTTGGTTATGGCAACTATCTGTGGGTAAATCACAGTATTGAAAGTATGTCAAACCTGTACAACCATCACCCCAATGGTTGACTTCCCATCCAAGAATTGGTTTGCAGCTGCCAACCAGGTTGCCAGGTGTTGCCAGCTTCCAAAGGGCAATAGCCACCCACTTTTGCACTGGTATGGGTTTCTGAAAATGGTCTGGAGCTGGAGGATTGGTGCAAGATGCTCACACAGTTCTGTGAAGGTCTACTTCCTCATTCAGATGTTCTGTAGCAAATGGTCATCATCTCAGGTTTCCAAGATTATGTGGTCCCACCACACCATGCTAGTTCTGTAGGAATAGAAGCAGCACTCGCCCAGGTGCATACTGTTGCAATCCCAGCATTCAACATATGTTCCATGGGACCCCAGTGGATTTCTATTTACCCTTTTTGTCAGCTGTCTTAGGCATCTCAAATTTTTCTGGGCCTATTCTGTCCAATATCTGGTACTGGATTGCATGAATATTCGTCCTACAAGCTGAAGCAGAATCATACCATCAGGGATTTGCTCCATGTCTTCAATGAAGTTTGGCAGAAGGGAGAGATGACCGGAAGTTGCCGTTGACAAATGTATGAAGGTGGCGTACAGTACCAGCTACATGTAGCAAGGCAGTTCCCAGAGTGTCTCCTGTGCAGGGGCAGCTCTAGCTTTTTTGCCACCCCAAGCACAGCAGGCAGACTGCCTTCGGTGTACCCACTGCCGAATTGCCGCTGAATCTGCGGGGCCAATGGACCTCCCACAGGAAAGCTGCCGAAGGCAGCCTGCCTGCCGCCCTTGCAGGGGCTGGCAGGGTGCACCCCGCGGCTTGCCGCCCCAGGCTTGGAGCACTGATGCCTGGAGCCGCCGCTGCTCCTGTGACAAAGGACTGTGGGATATTGTCCCTGAAATGGTTGTACTACCATCAAATATTGTAAATAGGCAGTGTGAACATGAGTATATACCTGTGCACAGTGTACAACTGTGACTGGCACAGCATATGTGGACACTCAGAGTGGGTACTGGGGTACGTCTGCTAGCAATACATGGACAAGTATCCAGAGAAGCAGACAAGTGTACATGTAACTGAGGATGCAGATTTAGGTCCTCCTCATGCAAACACTTATGTACATGAGTAACTCAGTCCCACTGAGTTCAAATGTGACAGATTGTTTCCTTTCTTAGCAGTTATGGTTTCAGAGTGCATTGTGATTTTACCATAAATGTTATCAGGGAGAAAAGCTGACATCCAAATATATTGGATGCTTACCAACTGTAAGGAGGATTTAAGTCCAGCAGTGCATTTTAAAGTCCATAAATCTAGGCAGTTCAGACTTCATGTCAGTTTTAACTCTGGCATTTTTTCCTTTCATTTTAGTTGCTCCCTCAATAAAATACTGATTTTTGACAATCTCCAGTTAATTTTGCTCCCTTTGTTTTTTTCTTAGAAAAGAAAAACAGAAAAGTCACACAAACAGAACCATAGAGCATCTGCTCATGCTTATGTGTTTCATAAATGCAGCTCAGCTTCTTGTACTTTTTCTATCAACTTTCATAATCAATCATTCTAGTTTGAAAAACATAAAATCAGATCTGTCTTAATATGCAAGTGTCATCTCTGGTAATGTTATTAATTAAAAAGAACAAGAACTGGATATTAAACTACTGCTTAGTCTACATGGCTTTTGTTTTGTTTTTACACAACATGTTTTTCTCTAGAAAATGTACATATTTGTGTAGGTTTGTTCCATGAAACAAGTTTAATTTTATTTTAAAGGTACGGGCTATCTGTTGAAAATATCATCCAGACCTGGCTTGACACTTCTGGAATACCAAAGGTAAATGCAAAGTATCTTTTCTCAATAAATTTCAGACAATGACTTTTTGTTCAAATCCCTGCCTCTATTATCGCAGGTATGGCACAAAATAAATCTCTGTTTTGATGACATCTGCTCTGCATGCCTTTATACTGTATAGAATGGGACTCACCTTTTTATCAGTTACAGTTTTATCAGTTGCAAATAAGCAGCCAAAGGAAAATCTTTGAAACTTTATTTTATTATTAAATATTCTGATCATTGGAAAGTGTGCTGTAAGGTATTGTAATGAGGTTCACTACATGTAAGAAGCACTGTTTGACGATGTCAATTTGTGAATTACTGTGACAGCCATACGGACAGCAGTAACGTCAATACATATTAAATTTTCTGTACTTTAATATTTCATGAATGTTGAGTATTGATCACAGATCTCCCAATCTGTTACATGAATTTTGTGTTATAGAGAAATATAACTAGCAAAACTTGAATACTAGTAAATCTCCATTCATATTACACCCATAATAAAACCTGAAGAAGAGTTCTTTGTAAGCTCAAAAGCTTGTCGCTCTCACTTACAGAAGATGATCCAATAAAAGATATTACCTCAATGACCTTGTCTCACCCATAATAAAGTAATTCTGTGCATCCTCCAATTTGTAACCACTACTTTCTGATCTCACATGCACTTGTGTAAATCAGGAGTCTTATAACTGAGGATGTGTTGTAATGACTGGCCTATCCTTTCTGATGTGGAAGAATTACACAGAACAGCATGACTATCTTCTGGCTACAAAACAACATAATAGAGTACATGTGATGAATGTACATATTTCTGCAGTACCCACTCATTTTCTGAATAATTTTTTTCCAGAAACATACCATGGCTGTGTTAAATAAGGTCAAGTGTGTTGTTGAATTTGCCACTTATCAGATCAAGAATCAGCAGCCTTCAGGATGTATTGTAGTTTCAGAAGTGACTCACCATAGGATTGTAGCTGCTTTTCATCCTGTGCTAGGCTAATAATGACTTAACACCCATAACTTTGGCCAATGAGTTAAGCTGATATGTAGTGGAATGAGAAGCACTCAGCAGCTCTTAGAGCTGGAAAGCTCCTATAAGTCCACTCAACACCCCCTACCACTTCTGACACTACTGGATTGCTCTTTAAAGCATATTTTCTTGTGTTTTTATCTTGTCTAGTTTTAAAGCGGCGCAGGTGAGGGATGTGCTGGCCGCAGCTTCCCGCTGCCCCCATTGGCCTGGAGCGGTGAACCGCAGCCAGTGGGAGCCACAATTGGCTGAATCTGCCGACACGGCAGATAAACAAACTGGCCTGGCCCACCAGGGTACTTACCCTGGTGAGCTGCGTACCAGAGGTTGACAACCCCTGTAATAGAGTTTGTTGTCAATGAAGATTTTCCTATAGTTGTCACATTTTTTCTTTGTAATCTGATTCCTCTATTTAGAACTTCTTATTCCTCCCTAAATAAGGAATGCTTTTGAAAATGTATATAAACAGTTATCTTTACCCAGCTTCAACTCTCCTTAGCTGTTGTTTAGCAAACTAATATATCCCTAAACCCTTTGTGCACTACTCTGAATGCCCTCCAATTTGTCTACATTTTCTTCTGTCCATGTTGAAATTGAATTCTTTCTTAGTATAGGAAAAATACCATTATTTATTGGCAAGATACTATGAGTGCACTTCTAAATTGCTTGTTCACGATGAAGTGATCGTCCTCAGTGTCACATTAAATGAATATCTCTTTCTCAGTCAAAATATGTAGCCAATATGCTCTTTCATGACACGTTTTCCATTAGTACTTGAACTGGATATATTAAAGTGGTGATATGTGTTCCTTAAATGAAATTTGAAATTTTTGTGTAATCACAAGACTACGTGACCTGTGGCTGAATAATGATCAGTGGAACTAGAGGCTATGTCTACACTGCAAGCACTACAGTGGCACAGCTGCAGCGCTATAGCTATGCCACTGTAGCGCCGTAGTGTAGACACTTCCTACAGTGACAGAAGCAGCTTTTCTATCAATGTAGGTAATCCACCTCCCCAAGCAGTGGGTGGGTCAGTTTAACTGTGGTGCTGAGGGTGTGAATGTTTACATACGCCTGAACAACATAGTTAACTTGATCTAAATTTTAAGTGTAGGCCTGGGCCAGAGCCAGAGGGCCCATGTTCTCTGGAGGAACTGTTATGGGTAAGACAGCAGGGGAACTGAGAAACTAATGGAGTTAGGCTAGAAGCAACACAGCTTTGTAGACAGAGCATGCACGGAATCTAATAAAATTCTACTTGTTCATCTTATCCTGCATTCAGCTTCACTCATTGCTAACAAAACAGTGTCCAAAACAGCAAATACAAAAATCAGATTGCATGAGTTGACAGCACCCTTCTTCCTGTTCCCCTGCCCTCTTGCCCAGCTTGTCTCTTTCTGTTCCTGCTTAGGACTTGATTCCACATTTGCTCTACTTGATTACAGTATGCACTACTCCACATGAGCATGAGTGGCAGAGTAGGGCCACTAATTCTGAATGAACAACTGGACATAGTCTCTAGGAGGAGTTTATTAAGAGTTGGGCCATGTTTATTTTAGTCTTTTTAAACCTTTGTTTCCTTTTTCCTCTGCTGCTTTTGTTTCTTGGCTGAAAATGCTTTTCAGTAGCATTCACAATTATATGGGATTCTATGCATAATCTGTCATTTAAGCCCCATCTTCTAGTGCAATTTGTAAATGAATATACCATGTGCACACTGCTCTCCAAAGATGTAATGTCAAGAAAATTCTTCCACTAGTTGATATTCATTTATTCATGGTTGTTAAAGTTCTTGTTTATTTTCTACCTGTTCTTGCTATTTTCTACATGTTTTAGATTATTTTAGCAAGTGTCTGGTTTTGTATCTGGCTGGCTCTTAGACTGTCCAGTTTGATGTAGAAAGTGAATTGGATGATTAGGGTTATTGGAGATCTGAGGGCCAAACTTCATGAGCCAGTTAAACAATCCAGGAAAAATATAATTCGTGAAATTCCAAGGATCAATGTAAGAAATGTCTTTTATTGGTTTTATAAACTTTTGGAGGATGTTACAGCAATACCTTTATTTACTATGAGTGATAGGTTATTACTAAGGAGAGTTCCTGGCTGTTGTCCCACTTACAAACGTTATAGATTTCCTGTTTCCTATTACTAAGAGAGAATGGTGACAAAGGGGCTCCTAGGATAGATTGCATAGATGATGAATCATAAATTAATAGCTAACAGTCAATTACTAACAAACTAACCAAATCCAAATGTCATTAGAAAGGAGTGCTCCTCTTACACCTCAAGGCCATGTCTACATCTAAAATTTTGCAGCGCTGGTTGTTACAGCTGTATTAGTACAGCTGTATAGGGCCAGCGCTGCAGAGTGGCCACACTTACAGCAACCAGCGCTGCAAGTGGTGTTAGATGTGGCCACACTGCAGCGCTGTTGGGCGGCTTCAAGGGGGGTTCCGGGACCGAGAGAGCAAACCGGGAAAGGAAACCAGCTTCGCCGCGGTTTGCTCTCTCGGTCCCGGAGCCAGCCAGCAAACCGCAGGGAAGGAGACCTGCTTGCTCGGGGTTCCGGGACCGAGAGAGCAAACCGGGAACGCCGCGGTTTGCTCTCTCGGTCCCGGAGCCAGCCAGCAAACCGCGGGGAAGGAGACCTGCTTGCTCGGGGTTCCGGGACCGAGAGAGCAAACCGGGAACGCCGCGGTTTGCTCTCTCGGTCCCGGAGCCAGCCAGCAAACCGCGGGGAAGGAGACCTGCTTGCTCGGGGTTCCGGGACCGAGAGAGCAAACCGGGAACGCCGCGGTTTGCTCTCTCGGTCCCGGAGCCAGCCAGCAAACCGCGGGGAAGGAGACCTGCTTGCTCGGGGTTCCGGGACCGAGAGAGCAAACCGGGAAAGGAAACCAGCTTCGCCGCGGTTTGCTCTCTCGGTCCCGGAACCCCGAGCAAGCAGGTCTCCTTCCCCGCGGTTTGCTGGCTGGCTCCGGGACCGAGAGAGCAAACCGCGGCGTTCCCGGTTTGCTCTCTCGGTCCCGGAACCCCGAGCAAGCAGGTCTCCTTCCCCGCGGTTTGCTGGCTGGCTCCGGGACCGAGAGAGCAAACCGCGGCGTTCCCGGTTTGCTCTCTCGGTCCCGGAACCCCGAGCAAGCAGGTCTCCTTCCCCGCGGTTTGCTGGCTGGCTCCGGGACCGAGAGAGCAAACCGGGAAAGGAAACCAGCTTGATTACCAGAGGCTTCCTCCTTCCACGGAGGTCAAGAAAAGCGCTGGTGAGTGTCTACATTGCATTACCAGCGCTGGATCACCAGCGCTGGATCCTCTACACCCGAGACAAAACGGGAGTACGGCCAGCGCTGCAAACAGGGAGTTGCAGCGCTGGTGATGCCCTGCAGATGTGGACACTCTCAAAGTTGCAGCGCTGTAACTCCCTCACCAGCGCTGCAACTTTCTGATGTAGACAAGCCCCTAGAAGATAGTTATCATTTGTTTATCTAAGTTTTACAGTGTATATAGACAGACATTCAGCAAAGAAGTAACTCCTTCAGGGTCAGTGTTTCTACTGAACTTGTAACTTAATCCTTGGTATTTCTTTTCATGTCTTATCGCTAAGATTTCTGTCTGAATGTGATATTTGTAAGTATTTGATGGGGAAGGCAACAAACAACTGAAATCCTCTCCATTTGTGCAGGTTAGGTACATGAGTAGGCATTGGCAATATGGACTTCTGCTTAGGAGACAAAGTTTATTCAACCCCATAATTTGGCATGGGGTTTTTAGATTTTTTTTTTTTCACTCCATGAAGATGAATAGTGATTCTGTTAGATTAATTTCAAATCTTGTGGTGAATGCTGGTCACAAGAATAACATGCTGTTGCTTTAATGCTCAAACTTGCTACATAACTGACCTCAAACTATTTTTTGGCCTAACAGACCACGGAGACGTGTCCATGCATTTTGAAATCACTGCAGAGTATATAATTGATATTTGAGACATAATCTGAAGAAAGCTTAATTGTTAATTTATGTGTGAAAAATACTCACGCTTGGTGTATAGATATAATTTGAAAAATAGATAGTTGCCCTCAAGAATAGTGGTCCTCTTGGGTTATTAACCTGTCTGAAGAGTGGAAAAATTAAAAATGATCCTTAAAATGCTCTTAATGTATTTAAATTAGCATAGGTCAATACAATAATTGAGCTAGTTGAATCTCTAATAATAACAAAGATGAGACAAACCTTTAGAAATAAAATTCATTGGTGGTATGTCATTTCAAAAATTAGTAGTTCTGTCAACACTCCATCTCATTTTCAGCAGTCTAAATAATACTCAGGAGGATGAGATTTTGTGATGTATAGAAGTGCTCTGAAACAAATTGTAGCATATTGTAAGGTGCATAGATCCAGATGAATCATGAACAGAAACAGACCAAGATAGATTGTGCAAACAGAATGTTTCTGTACACTATTACTTTTGATCATGCCCTTTAAAGGGATATGAAGACAATAACCAAATCAATTAACTGTATGAAGAATTTGATGCATGCAATATTATTTTATATTTGGCAAGTTGTCATTCTATAAAGTGTACTGTAGGTCAATGTTAATTTTGTAGGAAAGCCTTACATTGATCTGAATTAAAGATGGTTCTTCACACATCAATGTTATGAATTTCACTTACATGTTTTTACCGATTGTACTTACGATAGTAATAGGCTAGGGTCCAGAAATTGACACAATTTGTTTATTGAGTGGTTTAGACATAATTATAAATGATTAAATATAAAAAATGCCCCAGACTTGAATTTTAGAGTGTTAAGATGTATGTTATATCACACACAGTTTAAAAAACTCTGATGTGGTTATGGAGAAATTTAAAATAGTATGCCATTTTGATTCTCTGCTGTATTGTGATAATTATTGCATATGATTTTATAATAGAAAATTATGTATGGAGGAGGGTGTGATGGGTTGCACCCCCTTTCGGGAGTGCCACCTGATTTGCTTGGGTCCTACTGAGTCCACCTGTCACACCAGCCTGGGTGTCCATCCCCCCCCCCACCACCACACACACACTCTGTGCTGCTGAGTCAGGCTCTCAAGCCCCCCTTTCCAGCACACACACAGGCAGGGACACTCCAAGCTGTATAATCACACAGAGTCTGCAATCAGCTCTGTATGGGAGGGCTCAGCTCGGGGAATTGCCCAGCGCTCTGGTGCATACCCCTTCTGGAGTATAAACCAAAAATTATATTGTCTTGCGCTGTATAGAGATCTATATAGCATAAATTCATGAAATTTTCCCCCTCTCTCAGTGTGGAGGAAGGATATGTACAGCCTTTTGCCCCCACTCTCTGTTATGAATTGTACAAACTAGGTTTTGGAATAAACAAGAAACAAGTTTATTAACTACAAAAGGTAAATTTTAAGTGATTATAAGGGATATCAAACAGAACAAAACAGATTACTGAGCAAAATAAACAAACATGGACCCTAAGCTTAATTCATTAAAGAAACTGGTTACAAATAGCAATTTCTCACCCTAAATGTTGTTTTAGGCAGGTTGCAAAGTTTCTGCAGCTTAGAGTTCCAGAAATTTCTCTTCACAAGCTAGACCCCTGAGTCCCAGTCCTTTCTTCCCAGATCAGTCTTTGGTGTTTACAGCAGTCATCCTGAGTGGGGATTCAGTGAAGAACCAGTGACCTTGATTAACTCACTCTCCAGCCTTAAATAGAATTTACATAAGGCAGGAATCTTTTGTTTCCCTGTTTGATCCCCACTCCCCTTCTTCGGTGGAAAAGTACCAGCAGTGTTCAAGGTGGTGTTTTGTACCAAGTGACATCATCACATGACCTTGCAGTGTTAAAGCAACCATGAGACAAAACTTATTTGTAATGTCCACAGGAAGGAACTACAGGAAGATGGGCAAGCAGCATCTTCAAAGACTCATTGTCTTTCCTAATGGCCCATCCAGGCTGATAGTTTACTGTCTGGTGGGTGTTCCCCAGGTATAATCACACTTGTAATTGTTACATAGTCAATATCCCTAACTCCAGATACAGAAATGATACATGCATACAAATTGGATAACACATTCAGTAAATCATATCCTTTCCAATGATATCTCACAAGGCACGTCTTGCATCAAATACATCATAGTTATGCCATATTCATATCATAAGCATATTTCTATAAATAATATGGGGCATAACATCAAAGAGGATCTTTTTGTTAATGCACAGAATCTAATTAAGGTTATAACACAGGCTCCCTATGTGACCTGAGCAATCACTTAGGCTAAAATGTTCAAATATTGTGGCTGTTAGGCACGTAAACTCATTTAGATTAATAAATAAGTTCATCTAACCTCTAAAAATCAAATGCCTAATATAGATTTAGTTGTTCAACCTTAGGCGCCATGTTTGAAAATGTTGGCCTTAATCTCTTTGTTCCTCAGTTTCCCTGTTCTTGATTTTAAAGTGCTAGAGAAGTAAGAAGTAGTATTAGTTATTATGCCAGAAAAATTACATCCATGAATACTAAATGAGACTCCTTAGTATAAATCACTGGCTTCAGTTTAGTGACCAGCTAAAAACTTTAAGTATAATTTAATCCCTCTAACATAAATCAGAAGCATCAAGATTCTTGTCTCTCCCT
Organism: Gopherus evgoodei; assembly: GCF_007399415.2. Lineage (NCBI taxonomy): Eukaryota > Metazoa > Chordata > Testudines > Testudinidae > Gopherus > Gopherus evgoodei. Next base: position 47,680,392 of record NC_044327.1, read on the forward strand.
TTAGGTTTTCTTATAGTATAATACACCTCCACCCCGATATAACACTGTCCGCCGGAGCCAAAAAATCTTACCGCGTTATAGGTGGAACTGCATTATATCGAACTTGCTTTGATCCACCAGAACGCGCAGCCTCGCCCCCCTGAAGCGCTGCTTTACCACGTTATATCCGAATTCTTGTTATATTCTCATTTAGGTTCCGTTATATTAGGGTAGAGGTGTATATATCTTTGATTATTAGCAGGTAAATATGCCCAGTGGTCTGTGATGGGATGTCAGATGGGGTGGGATCTGAGTCACTGCAGAGAATTCTTTCCTGGGTGCTGGCTGGGGAGTCTTGCCCACATGCTCAGGGTTTAACTGATCGCCATATTTGGGGTCGGGAAGGAATTTTCCTCCAGGGCAGATTGGCAGAGGCCCTGGAGGTTTTTTGCCTTCCTCTGCAGCATGGGGCATGGGTCACTTGCTGGAGGATTCTCTGCACCTTGAGGTCTTTAAACCACAATTTGAGGACTTCAGTAATTCAGACATAGGTTAGGGGTTTGTTACAGGAGTGGGTGGTTTAGATTCTGTGGCCTGCATTGTGCAGGAGGTCAGACTAGATGATCATAATGGTCCCTTCTGACCTTAAGTCTATGAGCTCTGAATACAGTGGCAGATTAATTAATCTCAATGCCAGAATTGTCAGTTTCTGCTGGAAACTCTGAATGAGTTAGCAAGAAGATCAATTGCTGGCTCTCCCATTCATATTAAGTACAGGAAGACCAAATGCAGTAGCAGGTAGAACTCAACAACTGGTCTCTCAGGCCTGATCTACACTGAGGGGAGGGAGGGGGAAGAACCGATCTAAATTACGCAACTTCAGCTACATGAATAATGTACTCTCTGAGGTGAGTCGACTGCTGCCGATCCCCCGTTGACTCCGCCTGTGCCTCTCGTGGCGGTGGAGTACAAGAGTCGACGGGAGAGTGCTCGGGGATTGATTTAGATTCTGTGGCCTGCATTGTGCAGGAGGTCAGACTAGATGATCATAATGGTCCCTTCTGACCTTAAAGTCTATGAGTCTGAGAACAGAGAACAAAAAGGTACACAAACCTGAATCAGCAATTGCAAAAGGCCTGAAGAGGAAGTTTACTTTAAATATTTTTCTCATTTCTAATATAAATGTGAACTGAATTCCTAAGGTTCGTGCATTAGAATACGTTATTTATGACAAGTTTAATAAAGCTCTAAAAGCATTTTGTGGTTCCTTTTTCTATTAATTGCACTGCTGAGCACAAAAGCTGTGTTATGTGCAGAATGACTGGACTTATCCCTAGTTATGTCTGGTATCTAAAGAACAATAAGAGTTTGCTGCCTGGCTGATCAGTACTGGATCAAATTCACATTCCCAAGCTCCCACTCTCCCACCTACATATGCAGGGGGTGGAAACATAGCAAAGAGAGGGAAGACAGGTCCTTTTTTGCAGAGATTTTGAGCTGAGGCTTTCCTAATATGGATGCAGCTGGGACTGTGTAACATTAAACATTGATTTTAATCCATTGCTTGCAAAAGCATCCTAAGAAAAACAGAGATTAGCAGCCAATTAATTCTTACTTTGCCCATTGTTTTCCTTGGCCAACTGAAACAATTCATAGAGGACTTAAATAGTGTGTGAGTTACCTTGAAAACAAACAGCCTTCTTTTAGGATAATTATAGCAGTAGCCCTCCAAACATAGCCCAAATCTTTCAAGTTTAGAATAACTCAAGTGTTTCCATCTTTTTTGACATTTGTTTCAGCATATAAAATAATAAAAATCAAGAGCTGCTTTAAAAAATAATGTGCCAGCTATTTTTAGTGTAGAGGTGTAGAAGTGGTAGGTATGGAAAATAAAACACTACCTTCCCAAAGCTCTGGGCATCCATCCCCAGTGATCCAGGATATTTAAAAGGTGTGTGTTTGTGTCTATTTTTCAGGGTTTAACCCTGAGGGAAATATCCCAATATTCCAGGTTTTTAACAAGGAATACCTGTAAGTGGAAGAAATTAAGACATAGGGGAAGGATACCTAATACACACACACACACACATATACTTATACTGTGTCTCTTGTGGTGATGTCCATGCCAGCTGCTAACTAACTTGTCCATCTCAATGGAGTGCACCACTCAGGGTATGTCTACACTACCCTGCGGTGATAGAGTTATCACGTCTAGTCTAGATGCGATAAATCAATCCCCAAGCACTCTCCCGTCGACTCTTGTACTCCACCGCCACGAGAGGCACAGGCGGAGTCAACGGGGGATCGGCAGCAGTCGACTCACCTCAGAGAGTACATTATTCATGTAGCTGAAGTTGCGTAATTTAGATCGGTTCTTCCCCCTCCCTCCCCTCAGTGTAGATCAGGCCTGAGAGACCAGTTGTTGAGTTCTACCTGCTACTGCATTTGGTCTTCCTGTACTTAATATGAATGGGAGAGCCAGCAATTGATCTTCTTGCTAACTCATTCAGAGTTTCCAGCAGAAACTGACAATTCTGGCATTGAGATCAATTAACCTGCCACTGTATTCAGAGCTCATAGACTTAAGGTCAGAAGGGACCATTATGATCATCTAGTCTGACCTCCTGCACAATGCAGGCCACAGAATCTAAACCACCCTCTCCTGTAACAAACCCCTAACCTATGTCTGAATTACTGAAGTCCTCAAATTGTGGTTTAAAGACCTCAAGGTGCAGAGAATCCTCCAGCAAGTGACCCATGCCCCATGCTGCAGAGGAAGGCAAAAAACCTCCAAGGCCTCTGCCAATCTGCCCTGGAGGAAAATTCCTTCCCGACCCCAAATATGGCGATCAGTTAAACCCTGAGCATGTGGGCAAGACTCCCCAGCCAGCACCCAGGAAAGAATTCTCTGCAGTGACTCAGATCCCACCCCATCTAACATCCCATCACAGACCATCGGGCATATTAACTTGCTAATAATCAAAGATGAATTAATTGTCAAAGTTAGGCTATCCCATCATACCATCCCCTCCATAAACTTATCAAGCTTAGGCTTGAAGCCAGATATGTCTTTTGCCCCCACTACTCCCCTTAGAAGGCTGTTCCAGAACTTCACTCCTCTAATGGTTAGAAACCTTCATCTAATTTCAAGTTTAAAATTCCTAGTGTCCAGTTTATATCCATTTGTTCTTGTGTCCACATTGGTACTAAGCTTAAGTAAGTCCTCTCCCTCCCTGATATTTATCCCTCTGATATTTGTATAAAGAGCAATCATATCTCCCCTCAGCCTTCTTTTGGTTAGGCTAAACAAGCCAAGCTCTTTGAGTCTCTTTTCATAAGACAGGTTTTCCATTCCTCGGATCATCCTATTAGCCCTTCTCTGTACCTGTTCCAGTTTGAATTCATCCTTCTTAAACATGGGAGATCAGAACTGCACACAATATTCCAGATGAGGTCTCACCAGTGCCTTGTATAATGGTACTAACACCTCCTTATCTTTACTGGAAATACCTCGCCTGATGCATCCCACAACCACATTAGCTTTTTTAGGAGAGAGAGTCCCTTTTAATGCTCTGGCCACTGGAGGAGCTGCCTTGAAGTTCTCAGTGTTGGTTTTGATGCTCGGTTCACACTCTGTGCCAAGATACCTCAGAATCATGAGGAAGTTGGAATGCTGTTGTGCTGAGAGTGGTGTCTGCTTCCTGAGAGTGAACTCCTTCTGTGTATAATACACTGGCCTTGATACTAGTCTTCTCAGTGTCCCTGATTGCAACAGTTTTGATGCAGTCAGTGTCAAGATCTTTCCAGGCTTCTCCTTAGGCACTACTTTGTACAGTGCTCTATAGTCAGGCTAGTGATTCAAGGGATGACAACTTCTATTCATAGAGAAAACATGGGATTATTTTAATGATAAATACATCTCCACAGGAGACAGTGACTCCCTGTATGAAGGGATAGTCTCCCCAAGAGGCTGCTAGCTGTTCTCTCCCATCTCCCTTATTTTGTGGTGCCTAGAGAGAAAACAGATGTTTTGCACAGTGTTGTGTTATATTACCCTGAACTTTGTTTGCTAGATTTCATTTTGAATGCATGGCTTTACCAGGTCATAGTAACATCTGGGCTAACAGGTCTTTGTGGCCACAGGGCTAGATGAGTTGTGGAAGGAGGCTTCTGTCTGGACCAAGTTTCTTTATGGCTACCATTGCCAGGTTTCTGAACTCCTTCAAGAGAGCATTAAGGCTTCAGGTCCTATCCTACATCAAAAAGAATCTCTTTAATGTAGCATGTGTAGGCGTCTTTGCAGATAGTGAAAGAGATGGAGACTGCTTCATATTTTTCCAGTTTGTGTTCCATCCCTTCACTGCAGAGGAAGAGGAAAGATGTTGTTTTTTCTAGACCAGCTTTCAAAGCAATGATGGCTTCAGGGCTGTCCAGTATCTGCTGCTCAGGTGCTCAGTGCTACTCAGTGTAAGTTGAGTGGTCCTTAGCTTTTGCAGCAGGTTCCAAGAAACAGACAGATTTGAAAGTCCTAGAAAATGTTGGCCAAGCAGCCACTGTCTGTTGCCTACCAGGATCTCACTGTTGGATGGAACCACAGAGATTTTTAATTAGGACCCAAGTCACTTCAGACACATGAGCCCTAGTCTTTGTTCTCTGGGCTGTTCAATATCAGGATTCAAGTTACTTCTGGATAGTAGGATTTCAGAAGACTGCATGACCATCCTGAAATTGTGGACCTAATTTCCACAGATGGTCACATTAAAAATCACAATGGTCACAGCCTGGGAATCATCTTTCTCTTCTAGAGGAAGGCAATGAGCTCTACTCAGCGCTCTACTCTCTGGGCTCTGCTGAAGGCTACTGGCACATCGGAAGACTTCCCAAACACCAGAACCCCAAATCATGGCAGAAGAACCATATTTCCAGTTTTGTTTCTTGCCGTTTTGACCTCATTACTGTGTGTTTTTTTGAAAAACTCAACCATTTGTCCTAGTTTACCACCACAAGCAAAAAGGGAATTTGTTCCCTAAATTGGCCATTTGATATATCTGTGACATCACTCTGGATATCCAGAGAACAATCTGCATTGACACCAGGGAATTGGCAGTCCCTAAGGTACATGATGAAGTATTCCAAGTCCCAGTTTGTCCCCTCTAGAGAATTACATTACACAGAAGCCCTCAGCAAGTCCTATCCCTCTGGATTTGGAGGCTGGCACAAATGATATGTGAGAGCCAGCAGGTGTTCAGTTGGACCATGCTTTTAATGTTGGTTCTCATACCTGCAATTGCAATTGTAGCTTTGATGGTATGCTTTCACAAAAGGCTTCTTGAAAGCCCAATAAAAGCAAGGGTACAGGTCTGTGACACCACATCCAATGGATAGACAGCACCTAGACTCATCTGGCCTGGATTCAATCCAAGATTAACACCTAGTTAGCAAGGGATTCCAGCAACTGAGTCCATGCCTCTTATCAAAGTCACTGAAACACAACTTCATACTCAGATAACTCATTCTCTCCAGTTACAGATCATGTGTAGTGGCACCTTGAACAGTCCTGAATATACTAAGGATTCTCAGAGTCCTGGTATCCTAAAGGGAGATACTGACTCATATAGTCAACCAGGCCTTGATATTCCTGCTTCTACTTGCCTATTGGGAGGGAGCGCGATCCCAGAGAAACCAAAACAACCTGTGTCAGACCTTTATGAAGAATCTTTTCACTAGTGAGCAATTGATCATATTTTCTTCTGAGAGGGTAAATTAGAGTTAGGTATCTTTTCCTTGCACCTGATTAGGAAGCTGATACTCTGCCACTCATGATATGTTAACAAGGAATGCCTTTCCCATCCACTCCAGAGAAACTCCAATATGTCTATACACCTACCCTTCTGGTAGTAAGGGAACTTGATGAAGCTCAGGAGAGAAGGATATGCAAGCATTTTATAAACTACTATTACAGGCCACATTAAGTACAGTTCTCATCTGTCTCATAGATGGCCAAGAATTTTTTTCCCCATCAGGCTATGAATCTGGTCTTGGATTAATTGCTCAGTAGGCAGACATGTCAATCCATGGGGGAGGGATAGCTCAGTGGTTTGAGCAGGATTGTGAGTTTAATCCTTGAGGGAGCCATTTAGGGATTTGGGGCAAAAATCTATCTGGGGATTGGTCCTGCTTTGAGCAGGGGGGTTGGACTAGATGACCTCCTGAGGTCCCTTCCAACCCTGATATTCTACGATTCATCCCTACCTGGGAACCCTCTCTCAGATGGCCTGGCTACTAATAAAGTGGCTTGTAACACTGATATGGAGGGGAATTTTCAAAGGTGGTGATCTGAGTGTTCTAGAAGGGGTTTTGAAAATACCTCCACAACATTGTCTGCTTTGTCAGGCTTCTGTCTTTCTTCTCAGATGAGTGCACAGGAAGAAGGATTTTCAGGAAAAGCAAGTCTGGCCTGAAAGTGGTACATGTACATAGGAATGTGCACAAGGGAGGATACTGGTCACATCATGCTAGCAGTGGGAGAGAGCAACGACAGAGTCTCTTGAAGGGCACAGGTGTTTATAGGGACTTAGAATATCTGAGCTCCCTGCATGGAATCTGGACAATCATATCGCCCAGAATATGGATATGCTCAAGAGCTGCTTGATCTCAAATACTGAAAACCTTCCACCAGCAAAGCTTATAGGGACACTTGGAGGACATAGTATGTTTGGTGCATGAGGTCAAAGTTGAACTCCCCAAGACAGTCCACATAAAATATTCTGAACTTCCTTCGTTTTGATTTTTATAATGGTCTGAGCTGTAGTTCATTGGAAGTCTCAGCCCAAGAGTATCATTCATCCCAACCTTTCCAGTTCTAGCCTGCTGCTTCAGTCACATCTCCCAAATTCTGAAAGCAACATGGTTTCAAAGCCCCTAAATCCAATGCCCAGTGGAACACTGGAGCCTCAATTTAGTATTTGAAACTATTATTGTGAGCCATTGGGTAAAGGATACCTTGTATTTTCTGAATCTAAAGTTTGCTTTTGTTTTGGCTATCATGAGAGTTAGAGTAGAGAGTTAGTGAATGTTAGGCCTTTTTTCCATCAAGGAGCCTGAAGTCCACGCCAGCTGGTACTGAGGCCACAGCTTGCCGTTGTTCTTAAGAGAAATTAATCTTCCACTTCAAATAAGTCAAAATGTCTGTCTTTTTTTTGGTCTCAAATCCATTCATGCCTTGGAAAAACAATTACAGACTTGGGGTGAAATCCTGACTCCACTGACATCGATGAAAAAACATCTATGACTTCATTGAAACCAGGATTTCACCCTTTAAATGCAGTCAGGACAGTAAAGTTCTACTTCCACAGAACTTGAACTAAATTGGAAGTTCAATGATGTCTTGGTATTATATTGTGAATCCTACCAAGGGATGCAAAATCTTGTGTTTTAGGAGGATGAAGCCAAATATCTTCCAAGCTTACAGGGCATCTCACCAAGATCCTCTTGAAAGTATAGATGCCATTGCAGAATTATGATGCTAAAACCTTTACAGCTCTTTCTGTCTCTTCTGTATATGTGCTATAGCTTTATCTATTTACCTGCTTATAACTGTATGTATAATGTACTTGTGAGCATTTGTAATGCTGATAAAGAATTGGGGTAATTGAGAGGAAAATCAGACCTCAGGTCTCCAGAGATAAGGCTGGAAGGTCGGACTCAATAGTCCACCTGTCTCTTTCTTCAACTTTGCAGAAGATCTTCTGAAATTCATTTACAGGAAACAGTTTTACACTTCCCTCTTCAGTTCTTTTCCAACCCACGTCTTCTAGTTTCTAAAGAGCGTTGACAAGTCAGAAAGCATTTAAATGGAGTTCACCTGAGATAGGATGACCTTCATAGTTTATCAATATTGAATGTTTCTGCATCACAGATCCTAGACAAGTGGAAGCTGGAGACAGTGTGGTTACAATATGTAAAGGGAAGTACATGCCAATGAAAGTCTTCTATTGATCCAGAAAATGTCATTAGTAGCAATCACAGCTAGAACAGTTCAAAGCAAGTTCCTCCATCTTCATTTAAAGTTAAGCAAACCTCTGCAATACAGATGTATCCTATAGTGTTCTAAACCATCCTGAATGTACATTTTATGCGTAGATTTAGGCCTGGTTTTAAGCACTGGTTTTTAAGCTAAGCCACCAGCTGTCAGGAGGCTTCAGAATATTAGGGACATTTTGCACCCAGTTGGTTTAATGCTGCATCTCTACCCATGTATATCAAAATCCAATTATGCTTTCATCATACTGCTGAAAGTGCAAAGGATTCTAGCATGCTTTTAAATGGGTGGGTAATTGTGTCAAATCTTGTCATTATGTAGGACAGCTCTGCTTGGGATCTGAGAGTATTTCCTTCTAATTGAAAAATGAAACATAGGACTGGATTGTCCCCTTCATTTCTGATGGTGGAGGGAGTTCAGAAATTGCAGGTCAGTTTTGTGAGGCACAGCAAAGGGGTAGGTGGAAGTCTGCAGAATAGGTCTGTCTTTGGAGCAAGGACAGTGTTTAATTTGTGCCAGGGTTTGCCAGGGCTGAGCCGTGGCACCTCTAAGCTTGGCAGTTCATGGCCGTGGCATCTTGGGGCTTGCAGCATCAGTTTTGAAAGTAAAATAAATTGCTTGAGCCCTGGCACCTAATTGCTGGAGCCCTGGTACCTCTTCCTTTTTGTACTGTGTATGTAACAGAACCTAGATGGATCCAGGTCCATGACTGGGGCTCCTATGTGCTACCACAATAATAATAATAATTCTCTTTCTTTGGGATCTTGTGGAAGCTCCTCCACTGGAGCTACATGGGATTGTGGGGGTATGAAGCAGTAGAGCAGGTGGCAAGCTGTTCTCCACCACACTATCTTTCCAAGTCTGATAAGGAGTTAAATCTGTCTGAAGAACCATTAAGTCTAGTTAATGGTTGACTGGAAAGCTGGTGTGCTGTGACCATTGCTTATTACTCTCATCATAATCTTCTTACAGCTACCTTGTGCTTGTCTTTCTGTTTGTTATATTGATGTGTTGTCTCTTATCTTATGCTTAGATTGCAAGCTTGTTGGGGTAGGGGCTACTTGAGTTATGCTATGTACAGCACCTAGCACAATGGGACCCCAACTTCTTATTCGGCCCTCCAGGTGCTAGTGCAATACAAATAATCACAATTCCTGTTGAATTCCCCTAAATGGCTGTGCAGCCATTAGGGGGCAGAGGGGAGCCATCTTGCATGACTTTGCATGTCTAGGGTTATTCCTCCTGGTGGATCTCCAGGATCTACACGTTTGGGAGATTGTCTCCTCTGCAAATCCACTTCTTTAGAATCTCTCTCATATGGTAGGGAAGACGGTGTGATTGATTGAACAACTTCAGTTTCTTGATGCCTGTGACACTTGTTTTCCCAGAACTTTCTCTGTGGGAGGGTATGATCTAACTCAGAAACTGATCTAAGGTTGTTGAATATTTTAAGTGGTTGCACTTATGCCAGGAACATATTTTCCTTTGTTTACATTTATGTTTTTGATCATTCTCTTTTTGAATCACAATGTAATATTCTTTCTCCATTTGAATGCACAGGAAGCTAAAGAGTTACTTTTTGGCAGCTTTCAGAGTGGCAGATCTGTTGTATTTTTACAAAACAGAAATGCTACGTCAATTCACTTTTTAAGGAACCCTGTTGTGAGTGTGAAAAAAAGGGCTGAAATAAGATTTTCCACTGTGATATCTCTTCTAAGAAGTTCTTCTTTATGTAATACTTCATGGCAAAGTTGCTTCTATTTAAAGTATGGAGTTTGATCTTGGCTTTGATCTGAAGCTTTTGATCTTGAAAGAAGGATGTTGTGGCAATAAAGTAAAAAGGGTAGGACAGACTTTTTTTTTTTTTTAAAGGAAAGTGATAAAGTTAAAGGGATACTGTCAAGATTTAGTAGGCATTAATTTGACCTGTCTTACTGTACTTACATCTGTTTGCAGAGTCCATCTAATTCTATATGTGGGAGGGTTTGCTAAAACAAATGCTTTGATGCTCCTTTTTCTTTTCAGAAAGCACAGATTTCTATTTCAAGCTTTCAAGGAATTGTTATACATATCACTAAGTAAAAAATATTTTTAAAAGATTGAAAATACCTTTCCAAGATCTTTTTGATTGAACCAGATGTGATTAATTTACCAATTTGCCCTTTTGTGCATGTTGTATTTAACACTGAAAATTATGAAAGCATAAACAAAATCCCAACTTGTGAATTTTCAGTATTTTCTCTGGCCCAAGTTGCTTGATTTTGCTTTTCCTCAGAATTCACATTGGACTTAAAGATACCAGTTCAGCAAAACATTTAAGCATGTGCTTAAATCCATCCCTATTTAGCAAAGCACCTAAATATGTGGTTAAATTCCATGCATAATTTAACTATCTGCTTGAGATCTTTGCTGAGGTAGAGATGATTGGCTGAATTGGGACCTAAAGGAGGAGTTTGCTGTGCTTTGATATGACTAATACTATGGAAGGATTGTAAGCAAAAAGAGAACTCAGATCTTGCTTTAAAAATACACTTCAGTCTCCAAGGGAGTCACCTGACATAATTTTGGATTCCTTTGAGGTCAAAGAAAATGATTGAAAAATTATCTTAAATATTTAATAGAGTCCTAATCTGTTCCTCGAGATAAGGCCATTAGAGAGTTTCTCTATCTATAAGAACAATATTTGGGGACCTTAATGTTTGACAAAGAAATTATATTTCTAAATGTTGAAATTGTGGCATTCGGTGGTCAGAGAAGAGAATACCTGAAAACCTTCTGCTGGAATAGGATAGGAAGCAGTCCAAACTGAAGCACTGCATGTGAGATTCTTCCACCCCAAAAAATGTTGAGGTAGTTCAGTTCTGGCTCCAAATGTTTGGGAAAATTGGTTCTGTCTCTCTAATGGGTTGAACTGCAACACCCATTCTGAATGCCAGCAGAATGCTGCGATAGTTTGGATCTGGATTCAGAAATCGTGACTCAGAGCGTGTCTTTATAATGAGCTAAACCAGATCACCCAATATCAACACCCCATATAACGTTAAGGAAGTTTGACTCTGCACCCATATGCATATACCCAGATCCATTACTAAGATATATGATCCTTTATCCTGGAGTTTGAATCCAAAAGGTCCTGGAGATGCTTAGGACACTATAGTGAATGTAACCATTTAAATATTCTATGGAGGGAAAGGTTTCCATAGGGAGCAGTCAAATTGTGGTGCCATAGTGCTGGACAAATTAACAGCTGTGCTTCTCTCCACACCTTTATGTCATGGGATAACGGCGTATTCCAGTCTCTATACCTTTAAGGCAGGCTCCTCCTCTCCGTCTCAGCTCTCGGAGGCTGGAATACAGGGGGAGGAGGGTCAGGGGCACCCCCTTAGGTGTTTCATTTCCTAAGGAGGTCTCTAGTGCTGCTCTGTTGAAAGAGGCAGGCAGGGCTCACACCCTCAGCCTGGGGATGCATCGCAAACAAGAGAGGGACAATACAAAATACATGCAAAACAGACTGGCCAGTGCTACTCACCAGAGCGACAGGAGCCACAGCAAAATAACAAATGCCGGCCGCGTGTGCCGTGGGAAGCAGCAAGCGGGGGGGGGGGCTGCTGAAGAGAAGTGGGATCTCAGTGCGGATCTCATATCAAGGTAAACCCACACTCTTAGCCCCACCGCCCCCCCCCAAAAAATTAAGTGTCTGTGAGGAAAAAGCCTGTGTTTTTCTGTGCAGGGGGAAATCAGACAGATTAAAGTTTTGCATCAGATCAGGGAGGCTGTATTTGGAGAGGGGGGGAGCAGGAAAAAGTGAAGCCTATTTACAAGCAGCAATCTCAAAAACCTGGATAAACATGCACTTTGTTTCCCTTTTAGCCTTTGCTGGAAGAGTGTCAGACTTGGGACCAGTGTCGATTAGTCCAGCAAGTGAATGATGAGGTGAGGAAAACGCTTTCATTTTGCAGTTCTTAATTATTCGTGTTTACTGTTTTCTCTTCTCACCTCTGTCCTTGCAAAGCTGCCTCCTGCCAGGTTTCCCACCTGATTACCTCTTCCTGTGTTACTTTTAAAATAATTAATGTTTATAAAAGGTGAATATAAACGTGTTTATAAATATCTAAGGTGTATTAATATTTATTAAATAATAACTACCTGGTCATTTAAAACATTCATTGCTGTTCAGGAAGAATAGTTGAGTGGGTGGCTGAAAATAAATCTGTTATCTGAAGCCAGGTTGTAAGAAATAGAGAGTAGAGACTTTCCCTAGGATTTTTGCACACCGATGATAACTTTCCACTTGGCACCAACCATGCTTTCTTTATGCTAAAAAACTTAAACTGAACAAAGCTTGTTTAAACAGAGAGCAAAAAGGAAAATATGCTGCATAAGATGAAGGGGAAAAAACCCACTTTGAATATGCACAAGTGTCTAACTGGATTACTTAAGAGCATGTCCTTCTAGACTGGAAAAGTGGTGTGGGGTTTTTTTGTTTTGTTTTTTTAATTTCTTTCCAATGAAGCAATGGAAAAATATGTCTTCAGTCTGTTTATAGTTTCTTACTCATGCTGGATAGCTGCACTCAGGTCGCGTCTTCCTCTTTAAAAAGCGCTATGGTTTTGAACTGCAGGTCACAAAATGGATTCAAGTAAACCAGAGAGCCAGAAAAAGGAGCAAGAGGAAACGAAGGCAGGATGAAGTGACTTTCCAAAAGGTGAGAGTTCCTGATGTGCATTTATGTGATGGAATAAAAGGAAGTACATCCTAAACGTTTTCAAGGGACACGCTTTAAAACATTCAAAGAACCATATTCTTCTACTATGCTGACTAAACAGACAAGAACACCATGAATTGATAAAGTTTGAACGTCTGTGTGTTTGCTATGCAGAGAAACTAAATTCATATTTAATAAAGAGAGCGAAAGGCATTTTGAGGTAGAAAGATAACACTCGAAAGGTTATGGACAGTTACTGTACATTTGTTTGCCAATGAAAAGACATGTTAAACTACAATTAACTGAAAAACATTGTTTTTCACTCTTGAGAGCAGGTTAATAGAAAACGTAGTTGGTGTCAGTGGCACTTAGACAAGTACAAGATGTACAGAAATAAATGTTATGACTACATTGCTGACACATTTTTTTTAACGTGTGGTTTGAAAGCGTCTTCCAGTTGTAGTGGAGAGGGATTCCTGAAAACATGATTGCACTGGCTTGGCTCCTAAAAATTCTTTACAAAAGGGTGTTTTTGTTTTGTTTCTTAACTTAGTATGTTCTAAACTAATTCCAAAGATTCTTAACCCTGTGATTTTAGGTAAAGAATTTTGCTGTAAAGCTATAATTTTAAACATTTAATTTACAGTGTAGATAAGTAACAAGCTGACTTTTCTATTCAATAGCTCTTCTTTGCTGTTTTTTTAATTGCTATCTAGAACACAAAGCAATAATGCATAAAAATTAATTTAGAAATGAGTAACCAGAACCAAGAAAATGTTTTTTTTTTCTTGCTTTGGAATTATTGTCTGTTTTTTTGTTTTATTATTATTTTAAAATCCTTGTTAGCTTTAAAGGATCAAAATAGCAGTATGTTATTTTGCTGCTTCTACAATGCTTCTAGAATGTATGATGAATCATTTCTGATTCTGTAGCCAAATTCTTGTTGATAGCATGACTGCCAACTACTGGGATGTGTTGCCTTAGTATGGGCATTGCCGTATTTGACAAATGTCTGCGAAGTACATTATTGTGTGTGGGTGATATACCAGCTTCATGGTGAACTAAAGGATGCAATTTGGTCATTTCAAAATGAATTGGAGAAAAATGAATAAATTAATGTATTTTGTAACTGGGGATCCACTATATAGTAAAGCTATAATGCATGCATTTGTATGGATTAGTCTGTGAACCTATAATTTACAAGCTTCTGATCTAAAAGGAAATATCAATAAGTTGTTCTGCCAAATATTTAATTTCCTATCATACTGCACATTTACGTGAGGGGTGTGTGTGTGTGTGTGTGTAATGAAAAAATGTGCATATTTAGAGTGGTTTTGTGTGTTCCAGGTATGATTTTAGGTTTACACAGTGACTTTTTATGAGAGTAAAAAGTTATAAAATGATATGCCATGATGTGAAAGTAATAACTTGAGCAAAACCATGTTTTCCAGGTAGAATTAGGCCTGGTCTATGCACAGATTTTACACTGCTATAACAATTTCGATGAGGGATGTGGAGTGTTTGTTTTTTTTAAACCAAAATAGTAAAACTGATACAAATCCTAGCAGGACGCAGATACATCTGTATAAATGAAACTGTACATGAATAAGCTTTATCAGTATAAACCATTTATATCGCTGTAGTTCCATTAACACAAGAGAGCATGTCCTGCTTTAACAATACTTCTGTAGTTAAGCAGTACAACATTTATGTGTAAACAAGCCCTTAGGAATGCGAGAAGTGCTTATAAAAATCAAGCACCGTTTTAAAATAGTAGATGTAAAAATAATTCAAAGAATTGCTAGTTTTGTTGTGGTTTTGAATTGTCATTATAAGTAAAAGAGAATTGACATTTGAAACAAAAGTAACTGGAAATGTACCACTCTCTTCCTATGTACATAAATACTAGTGATTCCTGGTCCATCCCTCCCATGGCCAGCAGAAATTCAAAGTGCTGTAGAGTTAGCATACTTAGCCCCAAGAGAAGAAAAGAAGCGTTTTTCAGTGACCCTCTGTTTGATGCAAGAACAGCCGCCACAAGGCCTGGAGGGTGGTGTCCCATCTACTTTTCAGCCAGAAGGGTAGTGGCTGCAAGGTTGAACTTAAAGAGGACAAAAGGGATTCTTTGAGACTCTGGTCGCAGCTATATTGTGTTAAGGAACTGAGTTTAAACTTGGTCCAAGCTAAAATAGTTTCCCACAAAATTTGCCCAAACTATATTAAAACCGTGTTCTAGACTTTTGGCCATGTCCATTCTGGCAGGCCAAACCATATTAGAAACAGTTTCAAATGAGTTTAAGTAATATTTCCTACCATGGGAAAAAGTTCAGTAGAGGGTGGCAGGGCCAGATCTAGGTTTTTTGCTACCCCAAGCAAAAAAATGTTTGGCTGTCCCCCTGCTGCCCCAGCCCTGGGCTCTCTCTCCTCCCCCACCCACACCCCCTGCCACTCCAGCCCTGGGCTCCCCCCACGCTGCCAAACGTGACCACCTTGTTCACCACAGCAGTCTCCGTTTACACTTGCAGTGGGGATCAAACTGTTTCTCCTAT
Source organism: Gopherus evgoodei (assembly GCF_007399415.2). Taxonomy (NCBI): domain Eukaryota; kingdom Metazoa; phylum Chordata; order Testudines; family Testudinidae; genus Gopherus; species Gopherus evgoodei. The sequence continues at coordinate 47,695,666 of NC_044327.1, forward strand.
TTTTATTTCACTTTAGTATAAATCTCACCCCCCCATCTCTCCTAACCTCATCTTTAGTGCTCCAAATGCACATTGAAAGCATAGGGACTAACTCCCAGAAAGGGATGGGGATCTAGTGAGGGTTCAGGCAGAGGAGCGGGTGTGCGGGTGTTTGAGGGTTCTACACTGGCAGAGAAGCAGGGTGTGATGTTCTCGTGGAGGAGGTTGGAGGAGGAGAGGGGGTATCAGGAGGGTTGCGGGAGAAGAGGTGCTGGGGAAGGGGAGGTGAGGGAGGAGAGTGCTGGAGGAGGGTACAAGGGGAGAGGTGCGGGTGAAGGGAGAGTACAAGGGGAAGGGGTGCAGCGAAGGAGCGATCGGGCGAGGTACAAGTGAAGAGGCTGCGAGCGGGATGGGGGGATGCAAGGGCTGAGAGGGGCAGGCGCTGACAGCTGCTTCCCCAACCCTGTGCAGGCAGAGCCGAGAAGATGGACACTGACCCCCAGGTGCCTGAGCTGTGGGGGCCCCCCAGGGGGGCTTTATACCCCGCTGTCCCTCTCGGAGCCAGCCTCTGCCTCTCCCTGCCCCTGGCGCTGTGGGGGCCTGGGGCAAGCAGCATGGGGCTGAGGCGGGGGCAGGAGGGGGTGACAGCAGCTCCCTGGCAGCTTGGGCTGCCCAGCCACTCGTTCCATCAGTGCACGAGCCTGGATCCGCGCCCCCTGCCCAGCCTGGCGGCGCCCTGCACAGCCTACTTGGGAAACGCTGTGCCGCCCTGGGAAGACTCAGAGCAGCAGTGGTGGTGGCAGTAGGACCTCTCCCTCCCTGCAATCCAGGCCCTGCTTCCCTCCCTCCCCAGCTCCTCACACACTCCGGGAGCCCCTCTCGCTGCTGCAGCCTGGCTCCGCTCCAGCGGACAATGCTCTGGCTCTCCAGCGGGGGGGGCTCTGGCCAGGGCCAGCTCCTGGCTTTTTGCTGCCCCAAGCAAAAAAAAAGGGGGTGGAGGTGAGGGTGGCAGAGTGCCACCCCTTGGAAAGTACCACCCCCAGCACATGCTTGAAGCGCTGGTGGCTAGAGCTGGCCCTGGAGGGTGGGAGCCTTGAAGAAAGATGGGGGTGTAATGAGCCTGGAATGGAGGAGGGAAATAAGGGCTCTGACTACTGGCTGGTTATGTATGTGTCACAAGTGTAGTTAAAACAGTTACTGAATGTATTTCACCAGCATTTGAAAATGAAGTACATATTGATCTTGCATATCTGTCAGAGCGTACAAATAAACTTTTTAATGTAACTTCTAAACTTTTAAATCTATGCTGTCTGACTGTCCCATCACTTTCATTTCTTATAATTGTAATAGGATAATCACATTTCCTCTACTGGATGAGTAGCTTTATCGTTACCAACTCATATGTGACACCACAAAATCAAAGCAGCTGCTTGTTCTTACAGTCTTTGTGGAATAAGGGAAAAAGAAAAGTTAAGGAATTGTTGAAAACTGGCAGTGAGTTGCAGTAATTAAGCACCAAACTACATTTTAAAGAGCTAAGTTTTCAGGCACTGGCTATAAATATTTTTTAAATGAATGTTTGAAAATAACAAATATGGGCTGTAGAAACTACTGCAATTAAGTGGACTGCAAAACAGTGGGGAAGCTCGTCTAGAACTGTGGTGCTGCTCTCCACAGTGGAGCAGCTCACAATGGATCAAGGCAACATAATGAGTTATTCTAGGTGAGAGCCAGCTCCCCGAGTAATAATGGAAAGTTCTCTCTTTCCGCCTTCCCATCTGCCTTCTTGTACTATCTTAGGGTATGTCTACACTGGAAACTTCAAAGTGCTGCCGTGGGAATGCTCCCACAGCAGCGCTTTGAAGTGTGAGTCTGTTTGCGCACAAGCGCTAGGAGACCTGTGCTCCTAGTATTCCACCTCCATGAGGGGATTAGCTCCGAGCGCTGAGAGCACGGCTCAGAGCGCTCGAAGCCTGTCTATACTAGCACCAGAGCCGGTGCAATCCTTTAGGCGACCTAGACAGTCGCCTAGGGTGCTAGGATTTGGGGGGGTGCCATTTTCTTCGGCAGCAACCGCAGCGGCTGGATCTTCAGCCGGCCCAGTCGCTACCGGCATTTAGGCAGAGGGAGCTGGAGCACAAGGAGGGCCGCCTGCAGCAAGTAAGGGGGGGGCAGCACGCAGGGGAGCTCCCCACCTCAGCTCACCCCTGCCCTGCCTCCTCCCCGAGAACGCCGTGGCCACTTCACTTCTCTCGCCTCCCAGGCTTGCGGCGCCTAAGCTGATTGGTGCCGCAAGCCTGGGAGGCGGGAGAAGTGAAGCAGCCACGGCATGCTCAGTGAGGAGGCGGGGCAGAGGTGAGCTGCTTCACTTCTCCCGCCTCCCAGGCTTGCGGCACCAATCAGCTTAGGCTCCGCAAGCCTAGGAGGCGGGAGAAGTGAAGCAGCGACGGCGTGCTTGGAGTGCTCATGCTCATGCGTGGAACGGGTGAGCTGGGGTGGGCGGCGTGCCTCAGAGCAGAGAGGGGGAGCTGCTATAGGGGGTGCTTCTAAGGGTGCAGGGTGGGGACAAGGTGGAAGTTTCGCCTAGGGCGTGAAACATCCTTACGCCGGCCCTGACTAGCACTTTAAAGTGCTCAGACTTGCTGTGCTCAAGGGGGTGATTTTTCACACCCCTGACCCAGCAAGTTAGAGCGCTATAAAGTGTAAGCGTAGACAAGCCCTTAATGTTACATTTCATTGGTTTTCTTCCGGTCTTGCATCCTTTTTGTTTCGCTCTTGTTCTTGCTCTTCTCTTTGCTCAGAGACCCTTTTGTCTAATGTTTTACCATTTGTGCAATATTTTCACCTCCTCTAGTTCTTTTTTTAATCCTCTTTATATCTTTCCTATCATCTCTTTACTCTTCTTCCTTTTCAGTGTCCTGTGCCACTATTTATATTTTCTCCATTTACTTCTGGTCCCCTTTTTTGCCTTTTTATGTCTTGTCTTGAGTTCTTTGCCTTTCCTGCCTTTTTCCCCCCTATCAATGCTAGTCCTTTGCCACTCCCCTTTGGTCCTGTGATGTCATCCTCCTCCTCCTTCCCATTCAGTTTCCTCCTCTCACCTGTTCTGACACCCTTCCCCCCTTCTCTCATTAGATGTTACTATTTTGCTGTCTCTTATTCTAATCAATGGGCAGTGGAGCAGATCCAACAGATTAGTACAGGCATATGCACAGCAGAGCAATATTTTCATGGGAAAGTAGTGAGATGAAATAAGGAGGGTGAGACAGGACTCAAAAAAAAAGTTCATAATTAGTTAATATTGTAATGTGCTTTGAATGTGAAAAGTCTGATGGAAGTGATAAATATTATTATTTTGGGCTGTGCCTGTTTGGAGATGAAGTCCACTACTCTTGCCAATTCTAAGTACTATACAGAAGAAAACAGAATTGAAGTCAGACTAGTAGTGTCGTCATATGCATGTGATCTGCATCTACAGGGGAGATGAAAGGGAAAAAAACCTCTTTATTAGTAGGCTAGTTAAATTCTGCATGTACATTGTCCCTAAATTTCAGCATCAGTGGTGCCACTGATAGCTGGAGTTCAATATTGAAAATGAAGTCTGTAAACTCCTTTTGGAAAGTGAACAGCTTATGAATAGTAGAATCAGTGCATTAAAATGGAGTAAATAAGCAATGATTTTTGAAAGGCATTGAAATAAAAATATAGACGTTTACAATATTTAAAGGAGGCTTAATTATCCCAGTTGTCTAAGTTGAGTTTCCCTTGTTTTTTCATAGTGTTTTTAGTTTTTCTTCTGTTGAGACTGAGGGATAAGTCAACTTTTGCAAAATAATTTCATAAATCCTTGTTTTCATCTGTGTAAAGCAATTCCTGCTGGTTACTAAATACGTTACAATCTTTTATTTTTTTGTTGTTTTTATTTTATTGATCTTTCATTCTCTTTTTGCTGTAATAATGATCAGCAACATTTCAAACCCTAATAATCGGAGCAAAACTGACTAGGTTGAAACAGTTGATTATGTTCCTAATAAAAGTAAAACCTGAATATGTGCTGATGGTGATAACTGTTGTAGCTTTCTCATCCTTTACTCCATTTTGCATTTATTATTAATGGCTGAAAGAGAAGAAATGAGTCCCTTAACTGTTTTAATATATGAGTTGTGGTTTTAAGTTTTTTAAGTGCAAAAGGGTTACAAAACCTCACAAATAAAACAAAAATGTATTGAAAGAGGCACATATCACTAAAGCATTTACTAAGGATGACATGTATATTTGTGTGTCTCATGCTCTCTCTCAACACACATACAAATATGTATAAAATCCTCATTATTAAATAGTGTATATGAATATCTATATTCGTAAAGTGGTTAATGTTAAGGATCTTAATTGAATCTACAAAACTAAGTTCAGAATTAAGGCTGAAATTCTGCTCTGAACTTGGATACCCATACAGTCCTGTTAACCCACTCCCCGCATCCCCCTGAAAAAGTTTGTAAAGAACTTACACAGTGGACTCCACAGAATTCTCAGTGTATCAGTTCAGAAGAAATGACATCATACTAAATTATGCCATTATTACAGAACTCTACAGGATCTGCAAAGACTAGCAGGCTTTCATTGATTATGTACAATATTTCATTCCTTAGCCAAACAGAGAGAGAACTCAGTTCTGAGATTTCTGCAAAATCTCAAACTCATTGTGTTACAGTGAATGCTGTGAAGATGCTTTTATGTATCGGTTTTCCAGCATAGTCATAACCTAATGTATAACTCTGTATTTCTCTGTACTACACATGCATGGATGTAATTACTGCACATTAAAATTGAATATTTTGGCATTTCACTTGCCAGCTTGCTAAAAAGTACTAATTTTAATGGACTTATTTGCAAAATTTAATTTTAAAAAATAACACTTTTTTGGAATTATAATAAAGAGAATATCAAAATAGCCTTCTGCTTCTTTACAGTTACTTTAATAGCATCAAAATCTGCAAGAAGGTACCATGTGGTTATATACATATTTTTAAATTTGAATAAAACTATTGATGAAGCCATAACAAAAAGTGAGCCTGATTCTGACCTCAGTTGCACCTTACATGGAATAGTGTTGATATCAGAAGGTATTAGTTTCTTTTTTAATAGTGGACCTTGTTACTTTCTAAGCATGATCACATAGGATAAACCAGGTGTCACATTAATTTTCACAGACATCTTAATTATTATTGATGATGTCAGAGAGTGAATAATTCCCATTAGCCACATTTTTGGAGCATTGAAAACAACTCTTCACTGTGCGCATGATGCAGTAATTCCCCTTCCCAGTCTGAGATGACCATTACTAAATTAGGAGAACACAGGCCAGCATGGCCATGTGTTGAAATAGTTTACAGATAATTACATTCCTGGTAATTATAGCAATTCATTGCCAACAGTCATCCTTCCTGTGCAGTGAAAGATTAAGGTCACTATAATGTAAAACACAAGGTTTATGTAGTTAAAAAAGAAAAGAAAAGAAAAAAGCTGTTTTAGAGGTTATTTTTCATTTATAGAAGAAATTAGTTGCACTTTTGTGGCAGAACACTTTATTTGGCAATAATTCTCATTGGAGGCATTTTAATGAGCTAATATTTGTGTACATTATCATATGATACTAATAGGATGCATTATTTTAGTAGCACCCACTAATGCCACTATAGCTTAAGTTTTGTCATTATTTCTATTTATAAATCCTTGTTTTAGGTGGCCGATACTTGGCAATCTACATATTAGCCCAGCCTTTATTTTTTATGAAATGTGGAAGGAGAAAATGTGGAAAAAAATTTGTTCTTTCCAAAATGGAGAAGAAGAATAAGCATTTGACTGCTTTCAGTGCCTTTCAAGCAGGGTAGATTTGATTTAAATCATGATTTAAATCACTAGTCAGGAAGACTTGATTTAATCATGATTTCTACATAAAAGTACATTCTGGTTGGTTGTTATAACCTTAATACATATTCTTCATAACTCAGAGATAGATGTAGGTTTCATTTTTAGAAGATACACACTATACATTTTTAAAGTGATTTATTTTGAAAACTTTTCAGATTAGTTTTACAGCTATATCAGAAAATTAATGATTGTTTAGTTATCATTTACCAAAGGTAATTGAAACAGATATTTATGAAGTCATTGGGAGGTGAACTGTCTCCAGTTCAGCAGGTTAATCATTAATATTTGGAACATTTTCTTGCCACTCTGTATTAGGAGGAGAACATCATCAGACAGACATTTACATTGTTTTATTTAACTAAAACAGCAACATTATGTATTCTGGTTTTTTGTTTTCAACAGCAAACATACAATATTTTAACAAAACAAGCATATGAATTTTTGAATTTAGTTAAATATTCAAGTTGTTAAAATTGTTTTTAACTAAAATAGTTGAATGAAATATTTAAAAAAACAAACAAAAATTAAATCGACTGTCAGCCAGGTCAACATGAGAAACTTAAAATATTGGCTTCTGCAACTAACTCAGTTGTCTTCACTTTCATTTTCCTGTTTGTTCATAATCTGGAAAAGAAAAACAGGCTTTCCTGCTTTTTCAGGTCCCAAACAGTTTCTCAATTTGGAATGAATTAGTCCAAAGGAAGAAAATATTCTTTCTGCACTGGAAGAAGAAGCTATTGCTGTTAAAAGTGAGATTATCACTTCAACAGTTTCTGAATCCAAGTGCTTAAGTGACTTCCACCAATTCACTGGTGTGACTTTCTTTAAAACATCATCAGCAAACATATTTCTTGCACTGAAGTTTATTATAGCTGGCATTATGGAAGGATGATTGTTGGATGTCCATGTTATTGCCAACTCCTCTTCTTCAGCAGTTAAGGTTTGACCTTGGTACCGAGTATCGAGAATATTTGCAAGAACATGAGCTGGAGATAGTGCTTGTCCCATTCATTTTTTGAATGCTTGTAATTTACCTCTGTCATTGCATAGTTCTCTTTTTAAGATCTCACTCAATTCCTTCCAAATTTCAACATCGTCAGCAATAAAACAACTATTTCCCTGCATTTTGTTCAAGGCTAAAGAAATAGGCTTCAGAGTACTCAGCATGTGTTCAACATTTCTCTTATGCCCAGTGTTGGGAACTTTGGCTGTGACAGTGCCATCTATTTTTTTCATGATTTTGTTCACAAACCGTCGTCAGATTAGGCCAGTTCTTGATATAGTGCTCAAAACAGTCCATTACTGAGTTCCATCGCATGTCTTGTGGGAGAGTTAGCTTGGTTCTTCCTTTTTTCAGAGCAGCTGCTGCGAAGTGGTTGTTACGGAAGTATTTTGCAATTTCAACAACATTAGCCTTTATTTCTGGAACATTGAAGTCTTTGGCTAGGAGGTGGATCAAATGAACACTGCAACCATATGTTGTTAGCTTGAGAGACTCTTCCAAATTTCTTCTCATCTTGGATACATTAGCAGCATGGTCTGTGACCAAGCTGCGTACTAGACATTTATTTTTTTTTCACAGTTTGTTACAGCTTTTACTGTTACTTCTTTAAGTATTCTGCTGTGTGTGCATTTCCTGATGTATGAATTGTTTCTATAACGAAGACATTCCCGTCTTCTGTTGTCACACAAGCATATACAACAGGATCATTGTGGTCATTGATCCACCCATCAAGACTCAGGTTAACAATTCCACCCTCTAGACCTTTTGCACACTGCTCAATTTCTCTTTCATAAACTTTATCCAGCAATTTGCCTGCGACATCTGCTCTGTTGGGTGGACTGTATCCTGGTCTTAATGACGGAACCATATTAATGAAGTTTGGGTTCTCACTCATATGGAAAGGAGAGTTGTTGCATAAAGAACCTGGGCAATTTTTTCATCAATTACCTCTATTTGTGATCTGCTGGTTCTTGTCACAAACTTATCTATAGTTGTTTCTGGATGATGGAGATTTTTTTTCTTTTTGCTGCAGGTAATATACTGTGATTATGTGACACACATGATGTGACTGAAACACTATCATTGGCAGATAACTCCAAAACTATAGAAAATGATGGTGATCTTGAAGGTGGATAGTCTTCAGAATCCTGTATGTTGAGGATGGATTCTCCTAAACAAAATAAGTCAATGCAGTTATTTAATTATTATTACCATACTGGTCATTTAGTATTATTCATTGCATTCACTGACACTCAGTACTACTTTAAAGGTGAAATTGTAAAAGGAAGATCTGTCTATTTCAGCTATTTATTTTTTATCACAACTGCATCCAAAATGATAGTACCATAGAGTAACAACTATATTTTTTGCTCAAACATGAGAATTCAAGAATAGACTAGAAGGAAAACAGGCAGTCCTTAAGAAAGAAGTTGAAATAAAAAAGTTTACCAACCTAAAGATCTTGCATGTTCAGACATGTTCCTTTCATCATCTTCAGTGCAGCTTCCTCCTGAGAAGGAACACTTCTCATGATGTTGTTTCATTCGGGCAACCAGGCCTTGCATTTCTTTGTTGCACTATTTGCATTTTGCACAAATGCCTGTCTTACCAACAGGTAGGGACATTTTATTAAAATATTCCCAAACTGGGTCTCTTTTATGGCCTGCTGCCATTATAGGTTTTTCCTTCTAGTCGGAGAATGATATGGTAGGTATATCTCAAATCAATGAAGGCTACACTCAGAAAGACCTCAAGACTTCTGGAATATGCTGCTCAAACAGTTTCACTTTTTTGTTTTGCTGCCTGTCCCTCCTTCTCACATTTATCTTTTAGAGAGAGGTAAGGGATTGACTCTGTGTACACAAATGTGCAGAGGGACAATAGGGTTGAGGTCTGTTATTTCTCACCTTTATTTATTTATTTAAAACCATTTTTGCTGTTAACAAGCATGTTATCTCTGGGGAGACAGCTCCACACTTTGAGAAATGCAAAACTAAGCATCTCTGATGGTATCTTCCAGACTGAGCATGAGTCTCATTGGGTAGAGAGAAAAATTAACCTAAATAATCTATACAGAAGCCCTTGGAATCCTATAAGATTGAGTCCCTAATCCATGAACTATTGGAACTCATTCATAAAACTTTTCTTAAACATTACATGTATATGTTGTCTCATAGTGTAGAATTAGAATGTATAGTTCCTATTCCATGATGAGATATCGTTGAGCTATAATGTAGCATAATTAAAACTATCTTTAGATAGGCTTTTTCCTTCAACAAGCATTTTATAAAAAAAAATCAGGTTTTTTTTTAAATAATTGATTTTTATCCACCCTGCTTTCAAGTGTCTCCTTTCCCTCTAGTATTTATATAATTAATTCTGAGCAGAAATTTAGTGAGCCTGGGATCTAGAAGGAAAACTGTTACTTGTGGTGCATTTTAGAAACTAGAATGACATACTTATTACGTTTGGGAAGCATTTGGTGAGCTGCATTCTCACACTCCAAATTTTTCTTCCCCCAAAACTTCATAAGAAGTTTTAGAATGCAGACTCATGCATGGCAGTTGAATAATCCACATGATTTAAATGTCCCTGGGTTCTTATTCATGTGATGGACTGTAATGACTCCAAAGGAGTCTTAATGGTCTGCTGGCTCAAAAATATGCTTTATTTCAGTATTATATTTAATACATATTGTCAGAAATAGGCTTAACCTTTTTATGATTGATTTTAGCTGTTGCCCTCATTCTCTGTTTCTCATCTGTTTTATATTCTGTTCACATATTGTAAAAATACATGTATAATAGTTTGGAAGGATGCATATTATTTTAAATGTATGAGCACAGAAGGCAGAGTACAAAGCTTTTAATAAAGACACTCAAAAGATTTTGGAAGTTCTTAAATCAGCCTTTTGATGGTTATAGTCTTAGTAATACACCATTATACCAAACATAACATGACAAAATAGCATGGCAAATACAAACTGTAAAAAAAAAATATATATATATATACACACACACACACTAGAGGAGAAGAAGAGGAATTAATTGTAAAGCAGATTAAAATAGTGTTCTTTGTTAGTGTATGCTGTGTATTAAAAACACTGGGTCAAATTCTCAAATGTGGGTACCCAATTTTGTAATTTGTGCATATACTTTCCTCCAGATACCTTGCTTTTGTTTATGCAGATTGTAGGATTGCTCAGATAGTCACTAGTTGCACCCACAATTATCCAGACTCTACATGTATATGAGCTGCTCACAAATTTTGTGTGCCTAGTAAAGGTTCATGCATTTTAAAATTGAACCCCAGGTATCTCACAATTGTGCATGGAAAGCTGCAAATCTGTTGGGGGAGGTTTTATCTTGATATCAATGAGTTTTTGAACTAAAATTATATGATGTCACCAGAGTACTGCACAGCTGCCTTATGTGGGTGCAAGTTTTCTTTTACATTTTACTGTTAAGCAGAGTCTTGACCCTGCAAAAATCTCCTCCCAGATAGACTTGATGTCCTTACAGAACTCTTCACAAGATCAGGACCTAAAATATGGCTGTTTTTGTTCTCTGCTTTTGATGGACAAAAGCACTGGAAATGGTAATATCGTACCTCTTGATAAAAAGGTACAAGAATTTGTTTTTACTTGTGCTCTCTGTACTTCTGGGTATGACATAATATACTCTTAAATCTCTTATTTAGTGGTGTTCCAGTTTACAACACTTGGAATTTTCATAGAAAGTGTTTTAAATTATATCTTATTTATTTATGAATTGTGTCCTTCCATATGGCTCAGTGCACATATGCAAAATATGGTAAACACACACAAACTCATACAGTGCCATGCCTTTCAGTTGTGGACATAAAAAAAACTTTCATTACAATCGGTTCCTCCCACTCTTCTTAGACAAACATCTGGGAAAAGAGAGGGGCTTCGCACTGAGCCCAGAAGGCGAGTGAACTTGTTGCTCATGCTTTCTCATCCATATTGCAAAAGGAAATGAAGTCAAGCTACAGAGTTTTAAACATTTCCATGTTTGAGATCCTGTTTGTTTTCAAAGAAATGGTGACTAACTCGTTTGCAATATATGTCTTTTTGTTTTTGTTAAAATTCAAGAGATTTCTCTACATTTTGCCTGGACTTCTGAGGAAGCCAGTGGAGCTACTAACCTGCTTAAAGTTAGGTATAGGTTTAAGTGTTTTGCTGAATCAGGACCTTCATTATCTATCCTCAAGGCCCTCTTTATAAGCCACGATTTTTCTGATTAAAGATGAGATTTGGCTTCCCCTGATTACCTGGAGATGTCTCTAATGAGAGATGTGAAATGTTCTTTTATCCCATAGCACAGATAAAACCATTGGGTAGGATTAGGAGGGGCATATCTTTTTCTTCTATCTTGTTGATGTCTCCCTCATCATAGTTGCTGGACCCGTGTATTTCCACTCCTGGACTTCCCAGAAAGCTTAATATGAACAATTTTCAGTACAGCTTAGTGTACAGTAGAAACTCAGAGTTATGAACTGACCAGTCAACCACACACCTCATTTGGAACTGGAGGTACAAAATAAGGCAGTAGCAGAAACCAAAAAAAAAAGGAGGCTGGGGCAGGGAATACAGCACAGCAGAGTGTTAAATATAAAGTAATAAAAAATAAAAATAAAGGGAAAGAAGCATTTTTCTTCTGCATAGTAAAGTTTCAAAGCTGTATTAAGTCAATGTTCAGTTGTAAACTTTTGAAAGAACAACCATAACATTTTGTTCAGAGTTACAAACATTTCAGAGTTGTGAACAACCTCCATTACCGAGCTGTTCTTAACTCTGAGGTTCTACTGTAAATAATTGGCAGCTAATAATTATTAACAGATTTAGCCTTTTTTGTTCATGGAATGTCTGTGAAATCACATTTTCCTTGAACATGTTAGTTATTCTAACTAACTTGACAATTTTGTTCCATTTTTATTAAACTTTACGGACTGATTACAAACAGTGTTTGATACTCAGCTATTGAAAAATCAAGCTTTGTTGGTTAGTTGTACTTGGTTATGTACGTCACATGCCATTGTTTCTGTTTCCTGATTGGATGAGTATAACTGCCTTATATAATTAAAAGGAAGACATCAGGAAGCCGCTTGGGCTTTGACTCTCAGTGAGTCAAATGTGAATTTTAGAATGTTTGAATTCTCTTCCTTTCTGGACCAGAGAAATTTTGCACATGGCATAATTCCTAGGAAAATTAGGTTTCTAGGTACAGAGTCCCATATAAAATATACCACTTCCAGTACAAATACTCAAATTCATGAGCTTAACATTCATTTTGTGCAAGAATTCATGCATATAAACTTGAATGTTCACAGACAGCAAAGAGCAGTGAATTTGGCTGAAGTGAATTTGTCTTTAAATGTGAACAAATACAGAAAGTGATTTTGCCGTAATTGCTCAACTCAAGTATTTATTATACCATACTCTTACAGAATGTTCTCTTACTTGATGGTATCTATTATGAAGTTGCTCAGGGAATTATAACATTTAATCTGCTTCTAAAGCAAAATTTATTCCTCACCCATTGATCAATGGTGGGGGAGAACCAATGGATCATGACAAAATGCATTTCCATATCAAGTGTGCTACTTCTAGTTTTATGTCAACAGTGACCATCATCAAATTATTAGAATGAATCAAGAATCTTCCTGACTTTTCAGTATAGTGTGTGTGTGTGTGTGTGTGTGTGTATATACACACAATGTGTGTGTATAAAAATATTATATTATGTTATATTATATTATATACACACACACTGTGATTCCTTACATCTTTTAATACAATAATATCTTGCATTTCCTTAGAGGCTTCAATTAGGATCACAAAGCCTATATCTATATAAGGTACTTACATGGCCTGCATTAGTATCTGAGTGTCTTACAATCATTTAACATACTTTTCCTCACAACGCCCTTGAAAATAGGGAATTACTATTATCCTAGTTTTACAGAAGGGGAACTGAGGCACAGAGAGATTAAGGGTAGACTACACTGGAATGTCAGCCCAGGGTTAGTAGAATTCAGGTTAGCAGACCTTGGCTTCAGCATCTACACTCATTTGTAACCTTGGTTAGGAATTGTTGAATTCTGAATCCCAGCCTGGGCGTCTGGCATCTGCACTGCATTATGTGAGCCTGAGTCCAGTCAGCCATATTCCAGACATCCTAGCACCCTCCCAAAATGTGGTTGCTCTATCCTTTTGTTTGTAGTAAAGTGTAGGAAAATTTGACTGTCCAACTAACTTGCCTGTCCACATGACAAAGAAAGTCAGCCCATGGTATTGTGGGATACTTTTGACAGACTTCCAGAACATAAGTCCAGTGTGGCTGTGTCATGGAGTCACTGGGGTAGTGCTCTAGAACTACTCCATACAAAGCCAGGCAGGACTCTGGGGGAGCTTCCTCTCTCTGAGCATACTGTCATCAGGGCAAGAAGTTTACACAGCTTCGACCTTCTTGGGTCTTACCTTGGAGCATTCAGCATCCCCTTCCACACCGTGCACTTCCCACAGCAAGTCCGCCCAGGTGGGGCTCGTGGAGAAGCCAGAGGGCCCTGCACCCAGCTCTGCAGTCAGCAGTGACTCTCAATGAGCCAATAAAGCAGTAGGTTTATTAGTCGACAGGAACACAGAACTTGTTAGCACAGAAATCAGTGACTTTCAGCCAAGTGCATCTTGGGGAGTCCTGGGCCAGATGCCCTGAACTCCCTCTCTTCCAGTCCCTCCTAGCAGATGCCCAGCTTCCAGTGACCTGACCTCAGACACCCCTGTTGCTGCTCCTCCTTGTTGTCTTTGTCTTGCTTCCCGGGCAAAGAGTCATCTGGTCGTCACCTGGTTGCATCGCCCTCCTGGGTCTCAGGTTATGAAGGGCACCATCCATAGCATATGTGCAGGAAGCTGGAGCAGCATCATCTGCCCCAGAGGTCTCAGCCAAAGTCACACACCCCTGTTCCCACCACCGAGGTATTGGTGCAGCACACAGGGAAACTGAGGCACACAGAGTATTCATGCAAAACAGTAAGACTCACATAGGCTCACGTAAAACATAACAAGGGAAACTCCCCACTTCATCACAGACTGCATCTGCACTGCAAAGCAAAAGGTCTTGAATCCTAGGTCCCGGCTTGACTCAGGCTCAAGCCCTCCACCCCATGGGGTTCTGATACCCTGGGTCCAAGCCCTGGGTAAATGCAATTCCTGTATAGATGGAAGAAGAGTTAGGTTTGAGCCTGAGTTTGAACCCTGGGCTTGTACTGGTGTAGACAAACCCTAAGTGAGTTATCCATAGTCACATAGGAAGCCTGTTGTGGAGCAAGGAATTGAATCCAGGTCTCTCAAGTCTGAGGCAAGTGACCTAACGGCTGGATCATGTTTTCTCTCCTATTTTGTTCCACACATTAATGAATTAAGCTACAGAGTGCCCCTGTGAGGTAGGTAATGATTATGAATTCAGCTTTACAACTTGAGACACAGAGGCACAGAGTGATAGAATGATTTGCCCAAAGTCACACAGTGAGTCTGTTGCAAATCTAGGAATAGAAGCCAGATGCCTTGGCTCCCAGTCCTGTGATCATCCTTTCCCTTCAGTAGAATGTACTATACAATAAAATGTACACAGTATAGCATAATAGTTGACAAATCTGGCTTGGGGGGAGGGAAATGGTCAGTACTTATGCTACAGTGATGATATAATAAAACATATTTGTCTTTTATTTATTGAGTTTGGTAATTTTGGCTATAAGGGTTGAAGACAGACTGCTGTATTTTTAGGGATTATAATTTATTTTGTCCAAAGTATCTAAAGGACTGGATGGGCACTTATATTACTTGCAGTAGAAATTGAAATAAATAATACATGATAAAATGTATTCAATAGTTTTAATATTAAAATTGCCAGGTGTAGTGGAGTTTGGTGTTGGGAATGGGAATGAGTCTGAAAAGAACCAGAAATATCTAAGTGCATATGAATGGATTGGGGCTGGGTATAGAAGGGAGATTTAAGGGGAAGAGTCATGACATACCAAATAAAGGGAAGCTAAGGGAAGGAAGGATAGATATATTTTAATAATCTTGTACTGTATAAAATCATATACGTCTCCCAAGTAATGGCTTGTGTCTTACAAATACATAGAATAGAAATATACATGTTGGGATTTTGGTAATGTGAATGTCTTGTGATTTTATGTAACTCCTTCCTCAGTTGATCTTGCAGCCTACAGTAAGTTAGAGGCACATATTATTCCTTTTTTAAATCATCAGAGGTTAAAAATCACCGTAAGTAGTTGGTCAGGCTATTAGACTTCCATTTAGTTTCCTCTGCAGTTTGTTAGGGACGTAGAGAGGGCTGAAAACAAGCGTTTTGTTTTTTGGTTTTTTCCCTTCCAGCATGTCTTTCATATCTTGCACTTGTTTTCAATCAGTTATAGCCTGTGAGCATCCTGTATAGGAATTTGTTTGAAGTATGTTTTTTAAAAGGGAGGTTGTATAATACCACTGACCTAGATGGCGTGTAGGCTGTAAGTCTTTTCGTTTGTTTTCTCTTGTCCAAAGCATTGAGACAGGAAGCATTCTTAGAATTATTTTTAGATTTTTAAAAAGTCAGCCTTGATTTCCTCACGTAACAGTAATCCTTTGGTCAGCCTAAAAGAAATAGTAGTTACTTGGATTGCTCTTTGTATAGTGTACTATGTGTATATTTTTAGCTGTATGGGGGAAAGGAAGCGGTTTGTCATTTGAGTAGTTATTGTATTACTTTATTTCAGTCCTGTCACATTTCAGCTGGTATGGTATCAATCATCTTTCTCGTCCTGGGTCTAAATCAAACACAATATATGGTTTGGACCATTGTAATCCAGTGGAGTGATTATTGTTAAAGCGCCACATCACTTGCTTGCCCTGTAATCAAATATCATCTTCCCTGGAAGCTGCACCTTGACATTGTGTGAAGAAATGTGTGTTCCAACGACCACAAGAGTTATGCTAATTTGAGTTTTAATTGCTGCTAGGGCCAGAGAGGTAAAAGGTAGGGATCAGACAAAAAGCAGTCCACTGGTCTTCCAGGTTGGTAGGTAAATAACCTATTCTCATAAAAAAAAATTATAAAAAAATTTGTATAGATCGCCAGGAATGAGGGAGACTTCTTTGTTCCCGAATTGATGTGTGATGGTGCAGAAAGAATTCAGATTCAGAATCCTTCTCTGTATTTGTTACTTCACTTTTATTGCGGAGAAAGGATGTCCTAGAACAGGAGTGGGCAAACTTTTTGGCCTGAGGGCCGCATCGGGTTTCAGAGGGTCAGTTAGGGGAGGCTGTGCCTCCACAAACAGCCAGGCATGGCCCAGCCCCCGACTCCTGCCCCATCCAACCCCCCTGTTCACTGATGGCCCCCCAGGACCCCTGCCCCATTCACCCTCCCACACCCTGTCCCCTGGCCAACCCCGGAATCTCTGCCTCTGACTGCCCCCCATTGCCCCATCTCCTTCCTGACTGCTCCCCCAGGACCCCTGCCCCCATTCAACCCTCTTGTTCCCCACCCTCTGACCACCCTGACCCCTATTCACACCACCGCCCCCTGACCACCACCCTGAAATCCCCAGCCCTCTATCCAACCCCCTCTCTCCCTGCCCCCTTATGGTGCTGCCTGGAGCACCAGTGGCTGGCGGCCATGCTGGAGCCAGCCATACCACCACACAGCATAGAGCACTGGGTCAGGCTGCGACTCTGCAGCTGTGCTGCCCCAGGAGCTCGCAGCCCGTCCGCCCAGAGCGTTGCACCAGTGGCTCAGTGAGCTGAAGCTATGGGGCAGGGGGAACAGCAGGGGAGGGGCCAGGGGCTAGCCTCCTGGGCCAGGGGCTATCCTCCTGGGCTAGGAACTCAGGGCCAGGCAGGAGGATCCCGTGGGCTGGATGTGGCCTCTGGTGGGCTGTAGTTTGCCCACCTCTGGCCTAGAAGGTTGAAGCACAGGACGGGGAGTTCCAAATTCTATTCTTGGCTTTTGCCACTTAATTTCCTTTGTAACATTGGGCAAATGTGATCCCAGCATGCCGCCTGAGTCAGTGAACCATGTGAAGGTATACTGTGGGGACTGAACTGCATTTTATACAGAGGCAGTACAGCTGCAGCTGCTTTAGCTGATGTGTCCCACCCCTTCAATCCATTCATGGATCTGTTGTGCTCTGTAACCTTCTTCCCCCAAATCCATCTCTTGCATTGTAGCACTGTGAGCCTTCACAGACATGTACTCTGATGTTCACGGAGTATAGACCATAGATAGGCAACCTATGGTACATGTGTCAAAGGCGGCAGGTGAGCTGATTTTCAGCGGCACTCACATTGCCCGGATCCTGGCCACTAGTCCAGGGAGGGGTCTGCATTTTAATTTAATTTTAAATGAAGCTTCTTAAACGTTTTAAAACCTTATTTATTTTACATACAACAATAGTTTAGTTATATATTATAGACTTATAGAAAGAGACCTTCTAAAAACATGAAAATGTATTACTGGCACATGAAACCTTAAATTTGGGGGAGGGATAGCTCAGTGATTTGAGCATTGGCCTGCTAAACCCAGGGTTGTGAGTTCAATCTTTGAGGGGGCCACTTAGGGATCTGGGGCAAAAATTGGTCCTGCTAGTGAAGGCAGGGGGCTGGACTTGATGACCTTTCAAGGTCCCTTCCAGTTCTAGGAGATTGGTATATTATTATTATTATTATTTTATTATAATAAATTAGAGTGAATAAATGAAGACTCGGCACCACTTCTGAAAGGTTGCCGACCCCTGCTGTAGACTAACTGGATTAGGTTCTTCTTTCCTCTCTATCCCATGTAGCAGAACCACACCAGGCTCTCAGAGGGAGGAGCAGAGTTTGCTTTTTGTGCTTCAGTTTCTGCCTTTTTAAAATGAGAATAATAGTTAACTACCTGTGAAGCTAAATGCATGGCAAAATTGATGGGTTGAAAGAGCTGTATGAGTCCAGAGCATTGCTTTTTGCTCAAAAAGATGACAAGTGGTTAGGGGGTACAGGAAAACATTACTTGATTGTAGTCCCAAACTCCATTATTTTAATAGTTCATTCAGATTGTTCTGCAGTGCAATCAGTTATTTCCAAATCATGAATTAACCAATGTTTGATTGCATCTCCTAGCAGCATTGCACACTACAGTGTGTCAACTCCCTTTCTCCCAATCATCTGAAAGCCTATTTATCTGAAGATTTTATAATATTCTTGAATAAACTGGGGTTATACCGTATTTGATTGAGTGACAATAAGTCAGCACTAGCCCACAGAGTCTGCCATGAAAAGCGTTGCTTTTGGAGAGTATTTTGTGTACCGAGTTTTAATTTCCCATAACACTTTGAGTGCATCTGTGAAATGTTTATGAAAACCTGATTATGGACATAACAATGTGAACTCTGGGTTGTTCATCTGCAGGTTAAAAAAATAAAGTAGTTCAGCATTCATGGAATAAAGAAAGAACTGGAAAACTAAGAGAGATTGGACAAAGGTATGGTAGCATTGATTATTATATTTACATATACAGTAGTTCGTTGGGAAAATACAAGTAAGTGACAAAATGAAGAGTGCCTAACCCAATGGTTTTCAACCTGTAGTTCACGGACCCTGAAGGGTCCCACAGACTATGTCTAAGATTTCCAAAGGAATCTGCACCTCCATTTGAAATTTTTTAGGGGTCCACACATGACAAAAGGTTGAAAACGACTGGCGTAAACAATTAAACCACCACCAGCACAAATAACTTATTTAACAACACTTGCTAATCCATTCAGTGTCTTGGCTAAGAAAGAGAGAAGAGGAGGTGAGAGGGGGAAAGGAATTGCAAAAAAGGAAAGTTGAAGGGTTTTTTTGTTTGTTTGTTTTTGGTCAGATGCCTGCCTATTCCACTGGGAAGGCTTCTGTTCTCGTCTGGGAGTCTTACAACTGGCCCTGTTGGCCTGCTGAATGTTCCAAAGTAGGGCATAAAAGTAAACTAGCTTTGAGTTACAGGTAAGAAGAATTTGGCAGCTTAATTAAGGTATGTTTGTTGTTAATGCTAAGCGATTGAGTGTGGGGAGAAGGTAAAGAGAAAATATGTAAAGCTCAAGATGCCCTTACAAGGATGTCCTTGGTATCTTATAAACTAGTACAGTGCAAATGGCTTTTTTCCAGATTATTGAATTTATTACCATCTTGGCTTAGTTAAGACTATGGGAATGGACTGGGTGGTTTGTTACAGCCCTGACTCTTTCCAAACTACTGGCAAAGATTTAACAGCCATCCAGCTGAGTGCCCCCAAGGGTTTGAGCTGAAATTCTGACTTTCATATTAAATTAGGCACGGTTACAAGACAAGAATTATTTGAAGTTTTTATGAAGCATGTGACTGACAGAACAAGCAGCTGGGATTCAAAACATTCTCATGTATGTTTTCTTTGTTGGGTCCAAAATGTAGCCAGGCTACAGAAAGTTTTATTTGTGGAATGAGTTGAAGGGGCTCTGCCAAGATATTGTTCCACTTTATTTATTTTTTTTAAAGGCAGCCTCTTACTTTCTTCATAATTATTTGCAGCTCTCTCTCTCTCACACACACACACACTCTCTCACACACACCTCTACCTACCGCTGATGTGCTGTATACCTGGGTCATTTTTTGTGTGGACTTGCTGGCTACTGAATTTTAAAATGCTATGGCCAATTTCTTCCTTTGTGGCATTGGGGGTGGCCCTCTCATATTATATAAGCAAAAATGGAGTTGGCATTTTTGTTGTCTTGGTCTGTTCACTTTGTATATCATGAAAATTGTGTTACTGTGTTGTGGAGTCTTTCCTGCCAACATAAGTTCCACGGGGTTTTCTGCATCACTGTGTTAATGAAACCCTCTGGTGAAATGGTACTTCTGCTGTACATTGGGCATAACATTAGATTAAATTTGGAAATGATCCATTATCTTACTACTGCTCTTTTTTTATTATCTATCTATCTAATCTATCTATCTATCTATTTATTTATTTATTTTTATTTAGCACCAAAAATATGCTACCCATTAGAGGTGGTTAGATGAGACAGTGGTCAACATTAGATAACACGAGGTTGTTAGAAAATACAGTGGTAAAAATGCCGACAGCCACTAGCACAGAATTTACATTAGTGGTATGGCCACCATAGGGGCTCCACCAGTGTTAGCCAGAGTCAGTAACTTTGGGGATTGAAAGCTGATATGTACACAACCCATTTACTCTCAGCCTCCTCGTTGTGCTGCACCAGTGTTAGCAGTAGTGGGTAATTCTGGGGAATGAGACCTAACCTTTAAGCCTATCCATTGCACGGCACTGCTCATCAAGTTCAATAGTCTTGTCCTTGCATTCAAGCCTGTACATCACACATCCCCTGCCTGCATTTCTGACTTGGTCTCCTTCCATATTTCCCTCCCTCCTTTCCTTGCCTTCTCTGCCCTGTCTCAATACCCTGTGTGTGTCCTTCTCTCAGAAAGGGGTCATGGGAGAGTAGAAAAAATCCAGTATTGATTGGGAGGTGCTCAGATTTAAAATTTTTATTAAAGCTAATGCTAAAAGTATATAATACACAGGTTAAGGAAAGAGTGTCTATACATCTGGGTAAAGTGCTTAGATTATCCACAAATACAGAGTTTGGTTTAAAAGTAAAAAGATACATATACTACATAATTTGCAATAATTTAAATTTAGGTGAATAAATTTAACAATACTATTTAGATATTAGCATCCAAGTATTCAGGTACATCACTCACGAAAAGTTATGCAGAAAATTGGATGTGGAAAGCACAAATAAATCAGTGAGTGAAGACTGTCCCTCAGTAACTGAGAATTTAGGATAGGTTGCCCGTTAGAAAATACAATCCATCAGGGAAAGCAGCAAAGATTCCTGTGGCACCTTATAGACTAACAGAAGTTTTGGAGCATGAGCTTTCGTGAGTGAATACCCACTTCCTCAGATGCATGTAGTGGAAATTTCCAGGGGCAGGTATATATATGCTAGCAAGCAAGCTAGAGATAACGAGATCAGTTCAATCAGGGAGGATGAGGCCCTGTTCTAGCAGTTGAGGTGTGAAAACCAAGAGAGGAGAAACTGGTTCTGTAGTTGGCAAGCCATTCACAGTCTTTGTTCAATCCTGAGCTGATGGTGTCAAATTTGCAGATGAACTGAAGCTCAGCAGTTTCTCTTTGAAGTCTGGTCATGAAGTTTTTTTGCTGCAGGATGGCCACCTTAAGGTCTGCTATAGTGTGGCCAGGGAGGTTGAAGTGCTGTCCTACCGGTTTTTGTATATTGCCATTCCTAATGTCTGATTTGTGTCCATTTATCCTTTTCCGTAGAGACTGTCCAGTTTGGCCGATGTACATAGCAGAGGGGCATTGCTGGCATATGATGGCGTATATTACATTGGTGGATGTGCAGGTGAATGAACCAGTGATGGTGTGGCTGATCTGGTTAGGTCCTGTGATGGTGTCGCTGGTGTAGATATGTGGGCAGAGTTGGCATCGAGGTTTGTTGCATGGATTGGTTCCTGAGCTAGAGTTATTATGGTGCGGTGTGCGGTTACTGGTGAGAATATGTTTCAGGTTGGCAGGTTGTCTGTGGGCAAGGACTGGCCTGCCACCCAAGGCCTGTGAAAGTGTGGGATCATTGTCCAGGATGGGTTGTAGATCCTTGATGATGCATTGGAGGGGTTTTAGCTGGGGGCTGTATGTGATGGCCAGTGAAGTCCTGTTGGTTTCTTTCTTGGGTTTGTCTTGCAGTAGGAGGCTTCTGGGTACACGTCTGGCTCTGTTGATCTGTTTCCTTATTTCCTCGTGTGGGTATTGTAGTTTTGAGAATGCTTGGTGGAGATTTTGTAGGTGTTGGTCTCTGTCTGAGGGGTTAGAGCAGATGCGGTTGTACCTCAGTGCTTGGCTGTAGACAATGGATTGTATGATGTGTCCGGGATGGAAGCTGGAGGCATGAAGGTAGGCATAGCGGTCGGTAGGTTTTCGATATAGGGTGGTGTTAATGTGACCATCACTTATTTGCACCGTGGTGTCAAGAAAGTGGACCTCCCGTGTAGATTGGTCCAGGCTGAGGTTGATGGTGGGGTGGAAGCTGTTGAAATCGTGGTGGAATTTTTCCAGAGTCTCCTTCCCATGGGTCCAGATGATGAAGATGTCGTCATCAATGTAGCATAGGTAGAGAAGGAGTGTGAGTGGACGAGAGCTGAGGAAGCGTTGTTCCAGGTCGGCCATGAAGATATTGGCATATTGTGGGGCCATGCGGATGCCCATAGCAGTGCCACTGATCTGGAGATATATATTGTCATTAAATTTGAAATAGTTGTGTGTAAGTATAAAGACACAGAGCTCAGCAGCCAGTTGTGCTGTGGCATCATCAGGGATAGTGTTCCTGACAGCTTGTATTCCATCTGTGTGTGGGATGTTTGTGTAGAGAGCCTCTACATCCATGGTGGCTAGGATGGTGTTTTCTGGGAGGTGACCAATGCATTGTAGTTTCCTCAGGAAATCAGTGGTGTCACGGAGATAGCTGGGAGTGCTGGTGACATAGGGTCTAAGTAGAGAGTCCATATATCCAGACAGTCCTTCAGTGAGAGTGCCAATGCCCGAGATGATGGGGCGTCCAGGATTTCCGGGTTTGTGGATCTTGAGTAGTAGATAGAATAACCCTGGTCGGGGCTCTAGGGGTATGTTGATTTCTTCTGGTGTTAGTGTAGGGAGTGTCCTGAGTAGATGCTGTAGTTTCTTAGTGTATTCCTCAGTGGGATCTGAGGGAAGTGGCCTGTAGAATTTGGTATTGGAGAGTTGTCTGGAGGCCTCCTTTTGTTAGTCAGACCTGTTCATGATGACAACGGCACCTCCTTTATCAGCCTCTTTGATGATAATGTCAGGGTGGTTTCTGAGGCTGTGGATGGCATTGCGTTCTGCACGACTTAGGTTATGAGGCAAGCGATGTTGTTTTTCCACAATTTCTGCCTGTGCACGTCGGCGGAAGCACTCAATGTATAGGTCCAGGCTGTCATTTCGACCCTCAGGAGGAGTCCATGTGGACTTCTTCTTCTTGTGCTGTTGGTGGGAGGGCACCTGTGTATCAGTGCACTGTTCAGTGTTGTCCTGGAAGTATTCTTTGAGTCAGCGAAAGTAGGCTTCCAGATCGCCACAGAACTGTATCATGTTGGTAGGGGTGGCAGGGCAGAAAGAGAGTCCACGTGATAGGACAGACTTTTCTTCTGGGCTGAGTGTGTAGTTGGATAGATTGACGATATTGCTGACTGGGTTGGGGGTACCACGGTTGTGGCCCCATGTGGCAGGTAGGAGTTTAGACAGCTTACAGTCCTTTTTCCTTTGTAGAGAGGTGAAGTGAGTAATGTAGATCTCCTGTCTTAATTTAGTGAAGTCCGTTTGTAGAGAAGTTTGGTTATTCATGAGAGTCTCCAGATTGGAGAGCTCTTTTTTGATGTTTTCCTGTTTGCTGTATAGGATGCTGATCAGGTGGTTCCTCAGTTTTTTTGATAGAGTATGGCATAATCTCTCACTGTGGTCTGTGTAGTATGTAGATAGCAGTGGATTTTTTACCTTTAGTCCATTTGGTATGATGTCCATTCGTTTGCATTTGGAAAGGAAGATGATATCTGTCTGTATTTGTGCAAGTTTCTTCATGAGGTTGATGGATTTCCACTCCATATGGCTAAATGCAGTGCCTTGCTTGGTGTCAAGTATCAGAGGGGTAGCCGTGTTAGTCTGGATCTGTAAAAGCAGCAAAGATTCCTGTGGCAACTTATAGACTAACAGAAGTTTTGGAGCATGAGCTTTCGTGCGTGAATACTCACTTCCTCAGATGCTTTTACAGATCCAGACTAACACGGCTACCCCTCTGATACCAATCCATCAGGGAAGTATTTCAGTTACTTTCCGACTACAGTGCTGAGGGCCATATAATTAACATACAGTTAAGCTATGTCCCTTGCCTGATTCATCTCTCTTCCAAGCACGCAATTCTACTGTATTGTATCTGAGAAGAGACAGAGGAGTAAAGAGATTGGTTGGTTTGTTTATTTTTTGTTTAGGACCATCAGGGTGTGGATATGTCTTTCTCGGCTGAATAACTATGTGCTGTTATTGGTGTAACCCGTGTCGTCTTCCTTCTTTTCCCTCCATCTGACCTTATTCCTGTCTGGTTTTGACCCACAATTGTCATGTAATGTCAGATCTAAAAAGTTTCCATCCCTCAGTAGCAACCCTAGTCACTAGTCAGTCACGTCAGATGCCAAAGGGTCTGTCAAATTATCTTTTGCTGAGGATAGGTGGCCTTAAAATTGGACGTCTTCTAAGTGAAATAAAAGATGGGGAAAGGCATAAACTGTGATGAATCTTTCAGAATGGCTTGTGTGTAGTGCAGAGGACCCCTCTGGAGAAAGAGCCGCTATCTTGAATGTAATCTGTCTCCATTCTAAATATTTTCAGAGTATGCTAGCAGTTCTGATAACAGGACTGAATGGCAGAAAGGAATGATATTACAAAAGCTTTTCATCTCTTGGTTTGAAAACAGCCAAGACTGGTAATGGCCAAAAGTAATTGCATCTGATAGCTGTTCATCTGTGTGAAATAAAGTCACTTGTCTTCATCCAGTTCTTAATAGACAGGAGACCATGTTACAAAAAGTCACAATCATAGATGGTATTAATTGGAATCCTTGTTGCCTGTTTCAGCAAAGACCAACAATGGGATAGATAAGAAGATACCTAAATGTGACCCCCTGTTTCAGGATTAGGTTGTGTGGTGGTACCTGGTATGTAATTTTAACTAGGTCTTTTTGTGAGCATTACATTCACTCCCATTGAAAAGAAAAATGTTATAATAATTTCTCTGCTTTTTTTAACTTAGTTTTTACTCTCCTTCTGGAACTAGAAATCTGCATTTCAAACTGGAAGGAAAGGTACATACACTTTAATTGACAAAAGGTATGATGGCTGAGCACAAAGCACAGAAACCACTTCAATTTGAGTGGTGAACAGGAGAGTTATCTCAAAAGTGAATCCAGTGAAGAGCCATTAACATTGCAGCTGGCAGACAGAAGGGGTTGTTTCACTTGGAGCAAGTGTTGAAATAATGATTTTTGAATCTAATTAAAATGTACACAAGAAAGAGAGGGAACCTAACTGATAATGAAGGTTTACAGTCAACCTGAGAGGTAGCTAAGAGCTGGTAAAAGCAGCCAGCTATTACCTCAGAAGGGATGGAGGACAGGCCAGAAGAGTTAAAATAGAAAAAATCAGTGTGCTTGCTCTCTCACTCTCCCCTCCCCCTAGCATCCAGGAGATACAGGGGTTTAGATGAGAATTGAGTTGTAAGTTTTAAGAAGTAAAGTGCCTATCCTTTGTAACAAAGGTCTCAATCCTTCAGAGTCCTTAGTACTGTCCTCTCCCACTGACTTCACTTGGAGTTGGAAGAGTTCAGCACTTTTGAGGAACACTCAGCATTTACAGGGAAGAGCACCATTTCCTACTTGCATTACTAAAACCTATTAGCTAGTTTTCCATAATAAGATTTCTGTAAAATGCCCTTTTGTTTGCATGTCTCATCTATCACATTTGGTCTTGTTCATAAATACTGTATCTGTAATCCTCTTTTACTGCACTGTTTGAAGGTGGTTCATTCAGGGCTTCTTTTGTAGACACATTACCCAGCCATGTTCCTTATAGTCAGATCTATTTGCTCCTCAGATGGAAGAAGCAGGAGAGCATTTGAATCTCTGACAGAGTAGCCACTGAAAATACAAAACCTTTTAAGTCACAGCAAGCCCAGGATTTTTCACCACTGGCACCACCATTAAAGTTTTTTGGCTGCATTATAAGGCAACCGGTATGGGATTTGGGTTCCTTGGGGAAAGAGTGCTATGACAGTGTCAAAATCCAATTAACAAGTGCACATTTTGAAGGAATTAGTGTAATTAAGTCAAAAATCATGCTCCGTTTAACAGTGGATTTGATTTAAATCAATTTGATTTTAAATCACTAGTCAGGAAGACTCGATTTAATCATGGATACCTATATAAAAGTACATTCTTTTTAGTTGTTATAACCTCAATACATATTCTTCACAACTCAGAGATAGATGTAGATTTCATTTTTAGAAGGTACACACTATACATTTTTAAAGTGATTTGTTTTGAAAACTTTCCAGATTAGTTTTACAGCTATATCAGAAAATGAATGATTGTTTAGTTATTTCATTTACCAAAGGTAATTGAAGCAGATAGTTTACCTCCCAATGACTTCATAAATAGCTCCAATTCAACAGGTTAATCATTAATATTTGAAGGATAGTACCATAGAGCAGTGGTTCTCAAAGCCGGTCTGCCGCTTGTTCAGGGAAAGCCCCTGGCGGGCCGGGCCGGTTTGTTTACCTGCCGTGTCCGCAGGTTCGGCTGATCACGGCTCCTACTGGCTGTGGTTTGCCGCTCCAGGCCAATGGGAGCTGTGGGAAGGGCAGCGAGCACATTCCTTGGCCTGCGCTGCTTCCTGGAGCCCCCATTGTCCTGGAGCAGCAAACCGCAGCCAGTGGGAGTCGCGATCAGCTGAACCTGCGGATGCGGCAGAACTACTGCCATAGAGTAACAACTATATTTTTTGCTCAAACATGAGAATTCAAGAATAGTCCATAAGGAAGACAGGCAGTTCTTAAGAAAGAAGTATGAAAAAAAAAAGTTTACCAACCTGAAGATCCCCCATGTTCAGACATGTTCCTTTCATCATCTTCAATTCAGCTTCCTTCTGAGAAGGAACAGTTCTCATGATGTTGTTTCATGCAGGCAACCAGGCCTTGCATTTCTTTGTGGCACTGTTTGTATTTTGCACGCATGCCTGTCTTACCCACAGGTAGAGGAACTTCATTAAAATATTCCCAAACTGGGTCTCTTTTACAGGTTTCCCTTCTAGTGAGAGAATGGTATGGTAGATCTCAAATCATTGAAGGCTACACTCAGAAAGACCCCGACTGCTCAGACAGTTTCACTTTTGTTTCTACTGCCTGTCCCTCCCTTCTCACATTTATCTCCAGACTTCTACTCCTTGTCCAGATCTATTCCGCCCCCAACAGTCTTCTATTCACTGAACTTTTTGAAACTTTTCGCTTTTAGAGAGAGGTAAGGGATTAACTCTGTGTACACAAATGTGCAGAGGGACAATAGGATTGAGGTCTGTTATTTCTCACCTCTATATATTATTTATTTTAAAATGTTTTTGCTGTTAACAAGCATGTTATCTCTGGAGACATGAATCCACAGTTTGAGAACTGCAAAACTAAGCATCTCTGATAGTATCTTCTAGACTGACCACTGAGTCAGGGAGAAGCGGTGGATGTGATAAGGGAGAAGCAGTGGATGTGATATACCTAGACTTTAGTAAGGCATTTGATACGGTCTCGCATGATATTCTTATAGATAAACTAGGAAAGTACAATTTAGATGGGGCTACTATAAGGTGGGTGCATAACTGGCTGGATAACCGTACTCAGAGAGTAGTTATTAATGGCTCCCAATCCTGCTGGAAAGGTATAACAAGTGGGGTTCCGCAGGGGTCTGTTTTGGGACCGGCTCTGTTCAATATCTTCATCAACGATTTAGATGTTGGCATAGAAAGTACGCTTATTAAGTTTGCGGACGATACCAAACTGGGAGGGATTGCAACTGCTTTGGAGGACAGGGTCAAAATTCAAAATGATCTGGACAAATTGGAGAAATGGTCTGAGGTAAACAGGATGAAGTTCAATAAAGATAAATGCAAAGTGCTCCACTTAGGAAGGAACAATCAGTTTCACACATACAGAATGGGAAGAGACTGTCTAGGAAGGAGTATGGCAGAAAGAGATCTAGGGGTCATAGTGGACCACAAGCTTAATATGAGTCGTCAGTGTGATACTGTTGCAAAAAAAAGCAAACGTGATTGTGGGATGCATTAACAGTGTGTTGTAAACAAGACACGAGAAGTCATTCTTCCGCTCTACTCTGCGCTGGTTAGGCCTCAACTGGAGTATTGTGTCCAGTTCTGGGCACCGCATTTCAAGAAAGATGTGGAGAAATTGGAGAGGGTCCAGAGAAGAGCAACAAGAATGATTAAAGGTCTTGAGAACATGACCTGTGAAGGAAGGCTGAAGGAATTGGGTTTGTTTAGTTTGGAAAAGAGAAGACCGAGAGGGGACATGATAGCAGTTTTCAGGTATCTAAAAGGGTGTCATCAGGAGGAGGGAGAAAACTTGTTCACCTTAGCCTCTAATGATAGAACAAGAAGCAATGGGCTTAAAGTGCAGCAAGGAAGATTTAGGTTGGACATTAGGAAAAGTTCCTAACTGTCAGGGTAGTTAAACACTGGAATAGATTGCCTAGGGAAGTTGTGGAATCTCCATCTCTGGTGATATTTAAGAGTAGATTAGATAAATGTCTTTTAGGGATGGTCTAGACAGTATTTGGTCCTGCCATGAGGGCAGGGGACTGGACTCGATGACCTCTTGAGGTCCCTTCCAGTCCTAGAGTCTATGAGTCCCATTGGGTAGATAGAAAGATTAACCTAAATTATATATAGAAGCCCCTGGAACCCCATAAGATTGAGTCCCTAATCCATGAACTATTGGAACTCATTTACAAAGCTTTTCTTAAACATTACATGAATGTATTGTCTCATACTGTAGCATTAGAATTTATAGTTCCTGTTCCATGATGAGAGATCTTTGAGCTATAATGTATCTTAATTAAAACTATCTTCAGATAGGTTTTTTCCCACATAAAGCATTTTATCAAAAAAATCTGATTTAAATAAAAAAAATCCATTAAAAATATTTTTAAATTGTTTGCCTGAGTTGCTCCAGGACTAACTAACTTACAACATAACATACAGCAAAAAGCAGACTTAATAAACTGGGAATTCCCATTATTAATATAATTAAATGGGAAAGACATTGAAAACAAACTGCACAGCCTGATTGTGACTAGACAGTTTCAGTTGTCCTGCGTTTATGTAACTGACATTCAGTTCTGAGATCACTGAACAGCTAGAAGACTCATGACTGTAAACAACAGTGCTTTTTAGTGTGATCATACCACTATGGAAGCTTCTAGAAGGAGTTGGTTACCATTTAAGAATGAAGCAAAGAAATGAAGTGACTATGTGAAATAATGTAACATGATACTTCCTTTCTGATGTGATAAATTTCAAAAGGACTTTATTTTATATGGAGATGATTGGGACCTCCTATTATATTGTCACTAGTAGTTTTAAAAATCTTTTCTTTCATCGGACATTAAATTTGGAAGTAGTCTGCTAAATTAGCGCAGTGGAATGTGTTCCAAGTTACTGAACTTGTCTTATGCCCTAAATGAATTAACAAACTAATAGTTTTGGGGAACTAAAGAGATGCTTCAGAACCAAAATGAACTGTTAAGTGTTCAGCGAATCATAGGAATTGTGTTCTTCATTGACCATTTAAAGTAGAACTATTAAGAAAATTCCTTCTTGGAATCTATAGAGAAGCAGACATGCCTGCCTCCTTAAGTCTGGTGCAGACAGCACTGACATTTCAGCCTAGAGAACAGTTTGTGTTCACAATCCTTGTCTATTGTATGAATGCCAGTGACAGTCAGATTGACTCCAAGAAGCTGGAGATCGCAGAGCCTCTCTTGGTGCCACATACAAGTACATTTTTGTATTCACATTGTTCTGAAATTCAGCTTGCTGTGCCAAAGGGGTTTAATTGAAATCAACCTACTCTACTATGTGCTTTTTGATTCTACAATTTCCACCTCTCAGATGAATGTAGTATCATTTTTCTCAGGTTTTAGTGAGCTAGTTGACTGCTAATGGCACAAATAAAACAGAATTTAAACAATATTTGAGACATAAATATTATATTTCAGATTTTGAAGCTTGTTTAAACTAGTTATAGTATGGTTGCATATAAAGAAGGTTGGAGTTCCAGGACTTTAAAAAAAAAATTGATTTTGACCATTGAAAAAATGACTATCCTCTTTTGGTGAAGAGAAGCTGTTACAAAGTTGTCATGTTTTAGTAAATAAACATTTACCCTTAATGTTTAGCTGACTTTTTTCTGAATAATCCATTATGCATTATTAAAAACTCTCCAATATGCTGTAAGTATATCAGACTGCTTATGCAGTCACATGGATCAATATTTTATAAACTCATTTTCCATATTAATGCATATAGGTAGATAAATAGAAGGAAATGTGTTGATATTGGTGCAAAATTTCAGAAAACAACACTGTAGAACAATAGTTGTATATCAGCGTTAAGGTAAATGTGTTTTGAAGAATTAATCTGGCTTCTATAAATAGGTCTAAATTTTTTTTAAATAGAATTAGTATTTTGTATTGAGAAGGGGCCAATCCTAAAATCTGTACTCATGTGACATAGATGTTAGAGAGACTGCTTTAGTGAGCCTTCATGTTAGACTCAGCTACAAACCTTTTTAGCCAACCCTATGCAAACTTCAGTGTTTCCAGCTGCTGGTAGTGCTACAAGCTTTTTACTTTTTTTTTTTTAATCCTGTTAAAACCACAGTTGGCTTGCCAGCATCATAAATTCTGTAATATATCAGAGTGTATTAATTACATGTTTGAAATGTTTTTGAAATGTCTTTGCATATTTTTTCTTTTATTTTTTTCCTGCCACTTGTATACTGAGCCTTTGAAAGTCATTGATGTAATTTTCCATTAACTGAAGGAATGTACGCCATCCAAACTACCACACCCAATCTGTTTAAGAGGACAATATTTTTTGTGTCTACATGCCTTTCAGTATTTAGAGGAGGAAGATTTAAGGTTGAAGTCAGTTTATAGAGGAAAAAAATACAAGTCTGAGGCTTTATTGTTTGAGAAGTCAGAATGTTTATGCTAAAGCAGAATGCTAAAGGATCTATGGAAAACCTGCTAGGTAAGGAAAAGTATGAGCTTCTTAAAAGAAATAGCATTATTGTTGCTAATTATTTGAATTATGGGAGCTCCTAAGAGCCCCAGTCAAGAATCATGCCTCCATTGTGCCAGGTGCTGTACAGAGAAGTAATAGAGAAGAGGCCCTTCCCCATAGACTGTACAGTCTAGTGTAGCCCTCAAACTTAAGAGAAGCTCTCTTATTTTTGAAATTGCTGATGGATTTCTTAATTATGGAGTGAAAATGTATATAGATTGCATTTTTATGCAATAAAAATTCCAAATGAAAATGCTATATTTTAAGGCCAGTATTTTAAGAAAAAGGATATTTGTGATCTAAACATTGAAATTGTAACAGTTCTTTTAACTTGTTGAAATAAAGAATAATAATAAAAAGGAGCAGCTTTGGTGCTGTTTTTTTTTATTCTGTCAAGTGTTACCATTTAAAAATGTTTTCAGAGGATTATATTTTGATGGCTGCTAAAATGTGGCATAAAGAGAGAAATGGATAGGGTTTGTGTTCCTTTATTATTGGCTGGTATTGCCTACCCTGCTTGAGTCCCTGTCTGCTGTCTCTCCAGCCCATTTTCCTCCAGAGTAACAAACCCAGAGTAAGAACACGCACACATCTAGGGCTTGGGGCAGTGAAGCATGCCTTCAGTCCTAAACTTCCAAGAGGAACAATTTTGCCCATAATAAATTTACTTGCATGTTCCAGCAGAGGACTTGTCCGTAATGAGATGATTTCCTTTCCAGCCTTCTTGCCACACTACTCACAGGTGGTCACACACAAACTTCATATGACACTGAGGACATAGTGCAGACAGAGCTTTCTTTGGAGCTTGATCTTTGTTTCTCAGAAAGAATGCTAGGGGCTATTTCCACATCAAAATGAGCCGTTCTTTGAAGAGACAAGCATCACCCCACACTCAAGCTTTGAGGGCCAAATCATCAGGTACACTGGAACAGCACTTGGCCCTCCTATGAGCAGGGCATAGGTTCCTTTCTGCTATCTTTCCATCCTGTTGATCCTGAAGTCATTTGGTGCCAAACCAGGAGGGCCCTCTGGATCAGGGCTTCTCTACCTTGTGCTGATGGTGGTAGTCCCCAAGAGACCATTCCTACAACCCAGGATCGCCAGAGGGCAGGGGTCCAGGAGTGTGTAGCACCGAGGAAATGGCCAGATCTTGAAGTCTTTACTCAGATTTTTATCCTTTACTGAGGATCTGGACCAAATATGTCGCTGGTTTCAATTCCCTCCTCTCTCTTTCCTGTAACTTTGGCCTTGTCTATACTACGGGGGTACGTCGACCTAAGTTACACAACTACAGCTACGTGACTAATGTAGTTGGAGTCAACGTAGCTTAGGTTGACTTACTGCAGTGTCTACGCTGCACTGCATCGATGGAGCTCTCCCATCGATTTACCTTATGCTTTTCGTTCTGTTGGAGTACTGGAGTTGACGGGAGAGCGATCTGCGGTCGATTTTAGTGGGTCTTCACTAGACTCACTAAATTGACCCGCAGTGCATCAATCGCAGCAGCGTCCCAATAAGTGTAGACATGCCCTTACAAAACAGAACCTTTCCTATGCTCTATGGTTGTATTCAGAGTAGAATGACTATTGCATACCATATTAGCAATCATATGGATTATGGATCAACAATAAGTGTTCAGAGAATAGGCCATTACCAGGCACTGTTACATTGAGGATTAATAGTAATGTAGTTACATTTTGATCAATCTGTTGATCTGATTTGAACTCCTTAATACTAAATATCAATATATTTTTTCTTTTTTTTATGGAAAAAAATTACCTTAAGAAAAGAGAGAGGGAAATTAAATTATAAAACTCGATTTAAAATAATATTAGTGGACTCACTCACGACCTTCAAAGCTAAGAAATTCAGACTTCAGGTTGGAAACTCAGTCCTTTGCTTTTCCTGTTTGTTATTGCAGGAGTCTCCATATAATATAGTGCATGTGGCGGAGGCTGTCACATGCTTTGTGTGTTGCAATCCATAAAAACAATGCAGTTAGGGTAAGGACAGAGTTTCAGCCCTACCTGATGCTCCTTACTCTTGTCAGACATGTAAATTTTAAGGGCCACATTTTAGAACATAGGCATTATAGATGTCTCCATAAAGTTGGATTTATGGACACAAAGATCCCAATCCTGCAATGAGCTCTTCAAGGACTCACCTTTGTGCGCACGGCAAACCCCACAGACTTCAGTTGGGTCTGTTCACACGGCGCTTACTGCAGGATCAGGTCCTAACTGTGTAACCAATCTACAAGTTTGCTGAGTGCCATCAGCTCCCAGTGAAGTTAGTGGGAAATGCACAGTGGTTAACAGATTTTGTGTCACATATATCACATATAGCTATTAGCTCATGTAAATGGAAGTTTTTGCAAGCAAGTGGGTGCATGTTCATTTGTCTGGAGATGCAGCCACGGAACTTACGTTTGCATATTTTAAATTTCTTTGTGGCTTGCGTTTGCTTACTTTGGAGTTAAATGTGAGGACTTCAGTGGGCTAGGTCTGTAAAATGCAGTAGTGTTGTGCCATCTGTATTGTTTGAGCAGTGAGCCAGGGTCTTTTTCTTTCATCTGTGATTCACGTTTTGCTGCAATGAATCGGTGCTCTATAAACCATTGAAATGTACTGCTTTGTATAAGCCAACATATAGTACTTCATGCAACAAATAGCTGTCTGTGCTGTCAGGTTATCATGGCAATATGGTAGCATTAAATTTATGTAACTTAAAGTAAAAATTTTCAGAATAATCATTTTCAATTTTAAAAATATTACTTAGCCTAGAGTTTGTTATAAAGCACGTAGTTGACTTAAAATAATGCACCTCATACATTTCTGTGAGGTTGCACAGAGTTTGAATATAGAACTTGGCCATCTACATGTATTGATAAGGAACACTTGTCATTTTATGATCATTTTGCTTATTATATCAATTTATGGTGCCCATAGTGTTGTATCTTGGCACAGGCAAGATAAACATTTTTCTAAATTACAAGGCCATATAACTGTCATACACAACAGTAAAGTAAGTGTACATTTAAAAAAAAAAGTAATATGCTATTTTTTTCTTAGGTAGATTTGTTCAGCAAGTGAATAGCATAGAACAGGAATGTGACTAAAAGTCAGTCCTCGCTGGTTCATTATTTGTGCCCTGCATAGTATAAAGGCTGAATGTTACATAGACGAATTATGGATTTAATGTCATTACATCACACTGAAAAGTCAAAGGAAAGGGACAGTTACTAACGCAAAGGGAACAAAGGTCAGGTTGGAAGTAGTGTGTGTGACGTGACCTTATCTGAACTGATTGCGGATTCCTTTATGGAAAAAGATACTGACAGTCAAAGCATAGTGGGAGATCTGGGTTCAAATTGGGCTTGGAGAAGAGTAAAATAACTTTGCCTCAAGGATAGTGGGTGTTCATCCACATCACAGAACTATTGCTTAGTTTGGCAGTATCTGTTCAGGAGAGGCTGGAACAGCATGAGGGTAATGTTAACATGGCAGGCCCAGAAGTGCTTTGGCAGAGCTGTTTGATTATGCTCACTTTTTGTGGTTCTTACAGGCATTTTCAGTTCCTCACTTTCATAAAAGCAATACTGTGCAGGTTAGACCACCAGTAGAAGAGGGAAAAAGATAAAAGACCAAGTCACTCCGTAAAACACACTCCAAAGTAAAATGAATTCTGGTATCTGGCTGGCTAACAAATACAAGATCAAACATCTGTGTGCCAGATATACAAGGTTCTGTATGCACCACTGCTGAGTTGTCTGCACAAGATGCTATTTTCTTTATTTAAGGCAGATTTAGTAGGGGATCTATTGGGGGGAGAGTCAATATTAAATTTCAGGCTCAATATTTTTCTTTTTTCACGGTGCTCTTTTTTCCACTTCCTTTCTTCTAGGGGCTTTCCCCTACTCATTATTCACTATGGTGTGGTTCTGAACTCTATGCCCTAGAGTTTGTTTAATTAGATAGCCAGGACAGCCCAGTGGACAGCACATCATCACAATTAAATAGCTTTCCTGATAGTCTTGCCAAGGATCCCCTGGTGTTTATAGTCCTCATTGTAAACTGCAATGTTTATAAGCTCTGCAGGGGCAACTGTGGAGCTTCCAAGCTGTGTTCTGTCTCTGCAGAGCTAAGCCCCATGGTGACTCCTGAGCCTCAGCAAAGCTGGCAGCTCCCTCCATGGCCCTTTTTCTCTAGCAGCCCTCCTCTTCTGTGTCTGAAAGAGCAGTGGCTGATCCCTGGGTCTTGAGCAAGTGTGTGAGAGGTTGGGGAAGGCAGAGCGATGGAGCTTAAAATTTCTTCAGAATCTCCAGTCCCCATGGAATTCTAAATCTCAGTGAACTTCACTAAAACCATGCCCTACGAACCCCCTTACCTCAGGATAAGTGTCAACAGTTTTTACCTTGAAATTCCTTAGTTAGTAAAATGATTCCTTAGTATACACCCCAAATGTAACTGAGCTCTCTCTACTTACCAGTTTTTGCCTTTTACTTAATTATTCCACCCATGTCCCTTCCCAATCACCCAATAATACCAGTTGCCCCCCGTTTGTTTGCTTCTCTTACATCAGTTTTCACAAGCAGCCATCCTGAACTCATCCATAAGTCCCTACTACTGCCTCCTTCAAACTCCTTCTCAAATATTCATTTTTATCATCAGCCCCACAGGAAATTAGCCTATTGTGAAACTACAGTAAAAATAGCTAGGCCAAGGGCCAGCTAGGGATAGTGTGTATTTATAAAGGGGAGAGGAGTTGACTGTATGTTAAATCTCTCTCCCCATTCCCAATTGGGACTCTTCATTTGTGGATTATCTTTTTAGGGGCAGGGATTTATTTCTTTGTGCATGGACAGTGCCTAGCATATTCTGAGTGCTTCCATGATTCAAACAATATATAAATAATAATTTATATAAAAATGTGTATGTGCGAGGAGGGGTTGATATCATTTAATGCAGGGCCGTCCTTACCCATATTCAAAGTACGCAGCTGTGTAGGGCACCAGGAAATTTGGGGCACTACATTTCCTGGTGCTCTGCTCAGCTGTGTGCTGCTCCAGCCCCTGCCCTGCCTCTTCCTCAGGGCCCCCTCACCTGCTTCGCCGCAGCCCCACCCCCAGTCCACCCCTTCCCCAAAGCCCACATCCTGCTCCGCCCCTACCCCACCTCTTCTTGCCCCTGCTCCACCCCAGCCCCTCCTCTTCCCACTCCTGAGGACTGCAGCAGGGCTGGGCCTGCACTCACTGGCAGCGGGAAGTGCAGCAACCCAGCCCCAGCTGTACCGCCGGTGGCTGCTGGTGGGCGGTTCTCCCCTTCCTCCCAAGCCAGCCCCCGGCCCGTGCGGGGGTGCTGCTTAGGGCCCCAGAATAGCTAGGAATGGCTCTTATTCGATGCAGGAGAAGTGAAACCCAGTGCTTGCATTGGGACCTGTGAATAATTGTTAATGTTCAGACGTTGGCAGTGTCCAAATAAGGTGTTTGCGAGTTTGATGGTGACTTGTCTAAATTATGGTGAGGACTTAACCAAACATTCACTACTTGATGCTGTCATTCCCTCTGTGTGGGAGCTACTACTATCTAGAGCTGAGCGGGAAATGGCTTTCCTGTCCTGTGAGAATTTCTGAGATACTGAAAAGTCAAAATCTCAAAACTTAAATGAGCCAACAAGCTGGAAAAATTTTCAGATCAGGTTCATCACAGTGTGTTGTTTCAGTGATTTTGAAATGTTTTATTTCAATTTCGACCTTTTAAACATTTCCTCCCCTTTTCAGTATATGTTAACTAAAATTTCTGAAATAAATTATTTCAGATAAAAAAAACTAACCTTTTTCTTTCTAACGTGTCAAAGTGGGATGTTTCAAAATTGTCCAGTTGGGAGGGAAGAGGGTTCAATTTTTTTTTTTCCAAATCAGGAGATTTGTTGAAACTAA
Source organism: Gopherus evgoodei (assembly GCF_007399415.2). Classification (NCBI taxonomy): domain Eukaryota; kingdom Metazoa; phylum Chordata; order Testudines; family Testudinidae; genus Gopherus; species Gopherus evgoodei. The sequence continues at coordinate 47,732,541 of NC_044327.1, forward strand.
CCTGTGAACAGTTTCAATTTTCATAAATTGGCATTTTCCAATGAAATTGTTTTTTGTTAGAAAATTCCAACCAGCTCTTCTTTTATCCCCCCAGTACAGATGTGAAAACTGAAGTTCAGAGAGGTGAATGACAAAGTTTTTAAATTTGGATGTCTAAAATTAGGCACCAAAATCCATATTTAGCCACTTATATAAAATTTCCAAAGGTGCTCAGCACTCCACACCTTGCATTGAAGCTAACAGGCACAGTGGGTGCTCAGCATCTCTGGATTAACGTGCCTAGAAAACTGTCTTCACTTGTGCAATTTGAGTAAGATTACAGAAAAAAAATCAGAGGAGAGAGCTAGGATTAGTTTCTTACTCTTAGCCTGTTAGGTATTGCTGCCTCTTATGCTATGCTTGCCACTCACCAGAGGAGTTGGCTCAGCTGCAGGCATCTGGCTGGTAGGAGTTCACTATGTTGCCATCAGCAGTAGTTTAGGTGGCACTGCCCTCTACAGCTTTAAACTAAATTGGTTTCTTTACAGAAAGTAAGGGACCTATGGCTATAGGATTTCTGGCCCCTAGAGATCAGGCCTGCATCACTGTTAGGGAGCTGGAAATAACTTGTGATCTTTTTAAAAAAAAAAAAAAAAAACAGTGGAAAGCTTTCAACCCTAATGATTCACATCATTTTATGGTCTCAAGGTTTTCTTTACAAAGAAAAGAACTAGAAACTTTTCTTTTCCAGTGAAAGTTTAGATTCTCCTTTACATTGCTTGGTCTCTCAATTGAGGGGTTGGGTCTTAGCTGAGAGCTTCGGGCCATCTCTGCTGAAAGATCATGTTTCTCTCTTACACATGAGATGCTTGGGAAGAAATGAGTTGCCTGTTGGGAGCAGATTTTTTTTTTTTCATTAGGACCTGTCTCTAACATTTATGACATTGTGAAATTGTGTGCGTGCTCTCTCTCTCACGCGCTCGCTCTCACTCTCTCTTTTGTTGCCTCCGATGTAATTTCTCTGTGGACAGGACACTGACTGTTTCATAGATAAAAAATAAAGATTTTATGAAGATTCACAGTTGGAAAAATATTTTTGTTGTTTTATTTAAAGGACAATGGTGCATTAGTGCTAACATTCCAAACTTCACTTCTTAAAAATCAAACCATACAACTAAATGGCATAAATGTTATGCCACTGGTATGAATTGTTTAAAATCAGCCTATGGGTAGTAGATGTCCTATGGTGTTTCTTTTACTTTCAGAGGGAATTAAAACCATTTGGATTCTGTTTCTGTCTTTGTTAATTTGTGGACTTGTGTTTTGCCTTTCATTTACTAGCCTCTTTCTCTGGCTTTTACTGTTGTGTACAACAGCATCCCTTTTCATCCCTTGAGGGAAAAGAATACTAAACATGGGGAATAAATGAAAGGTTAGCATCACTGTAACTTCTGCTATGGATTGGCATAATGATGATTACAATGGAAATAATTTGCACATACTATTATAATTACTATTATGAAACACTTTTCAGCTTCAAAAGGATGTACAAACATCAACTAATTAATCCTTTACCTGCCATTGCCAAGATTTTCATTAGCTAAATAGTTCTGTCATTTGAAACCTCAGGTTCATTAACCGACTTTCCTGTTTTCTGTGATTTTTTTTTTCTTCTCACAAGCTGTTGACTACTACTTGCCTATTTATTTTCTAGGTTCCATATTTTTTTCCAGAGAGCAGCGTGTTCTTTGTATACTACTAGAATCCTGTGAACTGCAGATGTATCTTTGTAATGGGCTTACCACTCTCAAGCTTTGTGTCATGCTGACCTTCTTTCGATAGACTTGCTGCCCTTACCTTAGGACACTTCTACACATGGAACTTTCCTGCCTACATCACTGACACTCTTGCATGGATCTGAGAAGTCACTGTAGTGCAGGTTGCTTCCTGGGCTTACATTGCAGTGTAGACATACCCTGAGACTCATTGCTGCAGGGGTTTGTTTTGTTTTTTTATTGCAATGCAGACGTAGCCATAGAGGGCATGTCTGTGCTGCACACTAAGCCCAAGTCTGTGGGACCTGGACTTGTAGACTCAGTGTTTCCAAGTCCACACTTGAATGTTCACTCTTCCTTCTAAACCGGGTTTTACTGTTGCTAAACCCAGGCCACTCAACCTTGCTAACGCATCCATACTGCGTTATGCGCACCTTTTGACTCAGGTCTGCCACTTCACTTGCATCCACATTGCAAAGTAACAGGGTTTGGACTCAGATCTCAGCTCTGACCTCTACTTAAGACCTAGGACCAGTGCTTGCTGATGTAAGTCAGATGGATTTGTGTGCGGAGGGAAGATGGCTTGGACTCAAACCTGAGTCAGAGCCTGAGGTTAGTGTGCAATTCAGACATACCCAGAGTGTTTGTCTGTAATTGAGGAGAGGAGATCCACTGATCCCAGATGGAGAAAACTTTGCTTATTGAAGGGTTAGTAACTTTGTACTCCTACCATCACTGCATGGTGTTTCAAAAACTGATGATCAAGACAATCCCCTGATGACAGACTTGTTTTTTTACACCTTTACTTAGAAGAAGGTAATATGAGAAAGTAAGAGCAGCAGATGCTAATGTGTCTGTGAAAGTTTCACAAATGGTGATCAGATTCTGCTCAGGGCTTAGCTGAAGGGGAGCTCTGTGACTCAGTATTACAGTACATAGAGCATGAGAGGGCAGAAGGGAAAGGACCCTCAATTCTTCCCAGCAGTTAGCATTGAGCTGCTGTTTACAAATAAAGGAGTAAGATCGGTGCCCTGTCTTGATTTGTCTATCAAGCATGGTATTCCATAATTAATAGGTTAGTTGATTCAGTTCTTCAAATTTAGGATATATTGAATCAGATACTCTGGACCTCTTTGAAAGAATTGAGAGTAAGATTCACTCTGCCCCATGTTGTCAGTTTTTTAAACTGAAAATAGTCTACAAAGTGGGATTCTGAAAGAATTTAGAAGTATGATATTTGTTTGGGTGTAATATAGAGCCAGGATTGCTTTTTAGACTGTCTCGTACTTCTATTTAAAACACAGGTGGAAATGGCAACCAGTTGATTTGGGTACAATACATGTCTCATAGTCTGGTAATTTGCAGTCTTCAGTTAAATGTGCTGTGTGCGCATCATTAGTTAAGATTGATTATTCTTAGTAATGAAAAGGAACCTATTCATTTAACTTTACGTAAACGTAACAGAAAATTTTATTTTTAATTTATTTTTGCTTCATCTGATCTGCAGCTGTTATGGTTATAATGCAGTGATAAGTGTAGCGTGATTTACTTAATTAAATCAGGCCAACCTATACCTAGTTTTCTGTTTGGGAAACCTTATGAGGCAGGGCTTTTAATACATTTTTTTACTGTATTTTAGCAGTCATCTGTTCCACTGTTTGATCTAATATATGGAGAGGGACGAAGTATGATATCTTTAGAGACTATGAACAAACTAGAAATTTTTTGATGGCAGCTCATCACTGCAAGAACCTAAATGTCTGTGTCTACCAGAGGATCATTTTCAGGCCTAAGTATATATGCAATGTCTCTTCTGCTCCATTGATAACAAGTTTAGCTCAGCCAGCATGCACCATTCAAGGATAGAGGAATCTGCATTGTCTTAACTCACTTACGTTAATAAATTAAATTTTCGGGTTTGTTTAATGTACCAATATTCTGCCATCTCTGACATCATAGTAGAAGAGAAAATATAATCGTTCTACTATCCATCCGTCCATCCCTCCAGTTATCTATCTAATGTGTTCATCAAATTAATTAAAATCTGTACCCAAACATTTTTGTTTTGATTTCACATACTTTGGGGGCAGATCTTCAGCTGGTGTTGTAGCTATAAAAGTTTATACCAGCAGAGGATCTGCCCTCAATGAATTTCAGTGTTTACAATTTTTTAGAAATTGTACCAGAGCTTAGAAGCTTCGATGGCTCAAAGGATTTTTTTTAATTCTTTTATTTATTTATCTTTTTATTCTAGTGACTTACCAAAAAAAAAAAAAAGGCGAGGGGGAATAGAGAATAAGACAGAGAATATCTTATTGCCCTTATATAAATCCATGGTACACCCACATCTTGAATATTTGTTAAGTATCAGAGGGGTAGCCGTGTTAGTCTGGATCTGTAAAAGCAGCAAAGTGTCCTGTGGCACCTTATAGACTAACAGAAGTTTTGGAGCATGAGCTTTCGTGGATGAATACATCTGACAAAGTGGGTATTCACCCACGAAAGCTCATGCTCCAAAACTTCTGTTAGTCTATAAGGTGCCACAGGACTGTTTGCATCTTGAATACTGCATACAGATGTGGTCTCCTCATCTCAGAAAAGATACTGGCATTAGAAAATGTTCAGAGCAGGGCAACTAAAATGATTAACGGTTTGGAATGGGTCTCATATGAGAAAAGATTAAAGAGGCTGGGATTTTTCAGCTTGGAAAAGAGGAGACTAAGTGGGGATATGATAGAGGTATATAAAATCATGAGTGTTTTGGAGAAAGTAAATAAGGAAAAGTTATGTACTTGTTCCCATAATATAAGAACTAGGGGCCATCAAATGAAATTAATGGGCAGCAGGTTTAAAACAAATAAAAGGAAGTAGTTCTTCACACAGTGCACAGTCAACCTGTGGAATTCCTTGCCTGAGAAGGTTGTGAAGGCTAGGACTATAACAGGGTTTAAAGGAGAACTGGATAAATTCAAGGAGGTTAAGTCCATTAATGGCTATTAGCTAGGATGGGTAAGGAGCTGTGTCCCTATCCTCTGTTTGTCAGAGGGTGGAGATGGATGGCAGGAGAGAGATCACTTGATCGTTACCTGTTAGGTTCACTCCCTCTGGGACACCTGGCATTGGTGTCAGTGTTGGTGTCACTGTTAGAAGACCAGATACTGGGCTTGATGGACCTTTGGTCTGACCCAGTATGGCCATTCTTATGTTCCTAGTGCTAAATACTTATCTTTAGAACCCTGAAATACATGCATTATAAACTTCAATTCTAAATCAAATATTTGTAGAATACTTACAAAACAATAAAAGCATCCTAATTTCAAGGAAAATTGTAAAATGAAAGCTATTGCTTTATTGTTAATAGATGTATAAGAATTGTCTGTCGTCTTCTTAATTTCCTCTCATTATCTTCTTGGAAAACAAAGAAGAGCCTGAATCAAAAACTAGAGATTTTCTCTCAAAGTAACTGAGACTTGAATACATACAATGTGAAAATACTAGTAGAACAAGAGATATCAGCTAATAATAGGTTATAAAACACTGATGAGATAGCAGATCTAGGGATCTGGCTAAATTAACATTGGAAGTTTCTGTATAAATGGCATTGAGTATGAATACTTTCAGTCAGATTTGTATCATCCCTATCACAGCTGTAATGATGCCAACAAATGGTAAAATCTTTTGGACAGCAGTACTGACCTGGCCTGAATGAGTATGTTCTTATGTTTCTCCGAAATGGGTATATATTTCAGAACCCAGAAGAGGCAGGAGTGGTTTACTCAGTTTGAGCACCCTCAACTCCTATCGTTTTCATTTTGCTTGGTTACTAATCATTACTCATTATAGCTGGTCAAAACTTTTTCATCAAAACTTATTTTTGACAAAAAATGGCTTTGTTTTAAAATGAAAAATTTCATGGAAAATTTCCATTTTGCTTGAAAATGTCCAGTTTCTCAATGAAAACCCTTCAAATAAATGTTCATGCTTTTGTTGTTGATTTAAGAAAATAAAATAAAATTTCCACTGGCGGGGATGAGAGGAAATGTTTTGCTTTCTTTCAGAATTGCTCACAGTAAAGACCATTTTACAACTAGCTCTACAAATCATGGCATGGCATGTTTGAACAGAAGCCTCATTTAGCCAGTCATGTCAGAAGCATGCATCAGAGAGTAGCATTCAGCCCAATAGCAACAGCAAAAGCATAAACTCTTTCCTTTTGTTCTCAGAGGATCTTATTCTCCAGGATTCTGAGGACCTTCCAAAAGAGGCTGAGAGTTCTTGACTCTTGCTGACTTCACTAGAAGTGAAAAACTCTCAGTACCATGCTGAACTGGACTCAACAATTACTTAATGTTGCCTAAGATTTCCTGTCGTGAAGTGGTGATTTTTTACAGAAAGCAAGAGAGCAGGGAGAACATAGATTTCTTTTGATTTATTAAATAAGAGTTTCAGCTGGCAAAACTCAAGAGTTTCTGATTCTCAAGAAATGTTGATATTTTGGAATTTGGGTTCATTTTGATTGGACCAATTTTTTTTTTAATTCCTCATGGACTGGAAATTAATATATGTATGTGTCATTATTTCATTTTATATATAATATATACAATGAAATAATGACAATAGCGTTTCCAAGATGAAATATGCTTCCCAGGACTCGCAGATACTGACTGAAATTGACAGTGGTGAAACTGACTATTGATTTCAGTTGGTATCTGTCAGGGATCGCAGATTCCGTGGCCACCTGACTCCCAAGATGCCTGCTCAGGAGGTGGGGAGCCCAGCTAGTCTGGAAGCCCTGGAGTTCACAGCCTGGGAGAGTCTACATAGTGGAGCTGCCCCAAAGCCCAAGACCCAGGAGTTCATGTCACAACATCCTGGCTCTCTGGCTGGTAGCCTGGAAGACTGGAGAGTCCAACTCAAGTTGGAGTTCTCAGGGCTTCCAGACTCCCTGCAGCGGAGCTGGGAGCCCCGACTCCGAGAGCCCTGGCTCGAGCCAGAGGTACCAGGCTTTAGGCTCCATGGCAGGGAACCTGGAATCCATGGCATGGTAGAGCTGCCCTGGAGTCTGAAAGCCTGGGATCCCCAGTCTTGGGGCAAGCTGTACATCGGCCAAACTGGACAGTCTCTACGGAAAAGGATAAATGGACACAAATCAGACATTAGGAATGGCAATATACAAAAACCTGTAGGAGAGCACTTCAACCTCCCTGGCCACACTATAGCAGACCTTAAGGTGGCCATCCTGCAGCAAAAAAACTTCAGGACCAGACTTCAAAGAGAAACTGCTGAGCTTCAGTTCATCTGCAAATTTGACACCATCAGCTCAGGATTGAACAAAGACTGTGAATGGCTTGCCAATTACAGAACCAGTTTCTCCTCTCTTGGTTTTCACACCTCAACTGCTAGAACAGGGCCTCATCCTCCCTGATTGAACTGACCTCGTTATCTCTAGCTTGCTTGCTAGCACACATATATATACCTGCCCCTGGATATTTCCATTACATGCATCTGAGGAAGTGGGTATTCACCCACGAAAGCTCATGCTCCAAAACGTCTGTTAGTCTATAAGGTGCCACAGGATTCTTTGCTGCTTTTACAGATCCAGACTAACACGGCTACCCTCTGATATAAGTCTGGCACCTATATTTATAAGCCGATGTTGATAGTATTTTAGACTAGCTTAAAAAAACAAACTTTCTGTTCTGGTTTTATTGTGGAGATTGCTTTTTGCAAGTGACTCCATTCACCAGTAGCAGGTTTAACCTATTACTGCCTTTAGTGAGGGAGCCTTTGATTGGACAGTAGGGAAGGAGAGAAGTAAAAAATGTATATATGGCAAGGAAGGGTGTTGCCTCTCCTCCCCCTTTCTGTTCTCTGCTGGGCAAAGGGAGATGGGCCCAGATGGTTGGCTGCTGAGTGCCCTCGCCCGTTGCCTATTTAAATTAAGCCTGAGTTTTTTCAAAAGCCTCTTACAATATGTCTACACCAGGGGTCGGCAACCTTTCAGAAGTGGTGTGCCGAGTCTTCATTCATTCACTCTAATTTAAGGTTTCGCGTGCCAGTAATACATTTTATCGTTCTTAGAAGGTCTCTTTCTATAAGTCTATAATATATAACTAAACTATTGTTGTATGTAAAGTAAATAAGGTTTTAAAAATATTTAAGAAGCTTCATTTAAAATGAAGTAAAATGCAGAGCCCCCCGGACCAGTGGCCAGGACCCAGGCAGTGTGAGTGCCGCTGAAAATCAGCTTGCGTGCCGCCTTCAGCACCCGTGCCATAGGTTGCCCACCCGTGGTCTACACTGTGGGTCAAAACCCACAACAGACAGTCTCAGATCCCCAGGTCTACAGACTCAGTCTTGTGGAGTTGCACAACAGTGCTAAAAACTGGATGGGAGAGAGCTCCAGCCCAACACTGTTTTGTTAATCACCATTCAGTATTCTCCAGCTGTAATGCTGGAATCAAATCACTTTCAAATGTCAGAAGTAGCCTTCAGTATTTCCTGGATAGTTGAATTTCACAACATTGTGCTGTTTTTTTGAAGGAGGGGGACTGAGGTCGTTTGTTTGTTTGTTTGTTTTGCTTTAAGGAATATTTGTTTGCTCCCATTGCAAGGTCTGAACTGCATACATTTACTTGTCTGATGCTCTATTTAGGTCAATAGTAAATTATGCATTAAATGAAATTCCTGATGTGCATTTAAACTGTTGCATTTAAAAGAAAAGTCAAATCAGTATTTTAATATTGAAGTGGACCAGTACTATTCTTTTTTCCTTATTAAGAAAATAATCATGTGAGTTGACCTCCACGATAGGTTAGGTAAGTACGCCCTTTATCTAGCTCTTGCAAAGAGGGTTGAGACATGGTAAAAAAAAAAACAAAGGAACTCCTTTTGCTGCTGCTGTTTTGAGAATAGAAAAAAGTGGTTTGCTCACTAGTACTGCAGCTGTTTTTGTGTGGGAGTACTCTGTGCCAAGACAGAGCTTCATTGAGTTCCAGGGGGCTCTGTGTGGCTGCAGGGGTCTGGCTGCATGGTCTTCTGTGTAGGATTGGGGCCTAAGTGAGGATTTTAATTCTGCATGCAGTTGGGTCAAACTCTTTGCAAGGTCAGCTCTCCCTCTGGGAGACGACTGGAAAGAAAAGAATGGTTTTGAGTGCTGCTGACTCAGAAAAATCACTACTGCATAGTGACAGGTAGGTGAAATATATGCATGTACATTGAATTCCAGGGTAGTATTGCAGAGTGGAATCTGAGTTCATGAGGATACAGATTAGGCCAGTTGGCCAGTGGTACCTCAGCTGAGAACCAGGTGATGCTCTCTGAGCTCTCTAATATCTGCCTCTTGAACGCTCCTGTCCTTGCTGACCAATCTAATTACATATAAATGTAAATATACATTGTCTGCATCGTATCCTGGCTTCAGATTGTCAGCTGCGAAGAGCCAGAAGTCTGGCTTTATATTGGGTGTTGAGCCACTCCAGCAAATAGCATTTGTCATTCGTGAAGGGACAACAAAAATAGAGCTTAGCCACAGCTAGCAGGCTTGTGGCACTGCAGAGTTTTATGGGCAGAATTTGTCTGCTAAAAAAATCTTCTCTAAGGCTGCCCCATAACACATACAAGGAAAGACTGTTTCAGAACCTAGTTAATGGAGGCATAAAATTATGGTAATTGTCTGAAACTGGGGGTTATTTGGAGGAGGGGAACGTTGCTGTTAGGCTATTGTAGAATGCCTAGGCCTCTTTTGGGGGTTTCTCACAGTTCTTTTGAATTTCGTGTTAAAGCAGTTGGCAAAATTGGAGATGGATAAAGTCTGCTGTTGTGTAGAAGGAGATCCTGGACATTTACAAATTCTTCTCCTAATTAGTTGGTGTTTTATGTTATTTTTAAACTTGAAGTTAATTTTTAACCCCAGAATGTTTACTGCTAATAAAATATGAAAAGTTGAAGCCATTTCAGTCTAGAAATCGCAGAACTAGAAATGGCTGCTTTGAGGTGTGGAAGGACCTGAAACAATGAAATTTTGTTCCAGTGGCTGTCTACTATATACACCCATCACACAGTACAGCAGAACTCACTATAATGCGAAGTGAGATACAAGTGTCATCTGTTTCAGTATTGTTTGTACTTTATACTGTGGGATGTTACCCACTTTTTATATTGTTTAATATACTTTTTATTGAAATATGAAAAATGGGAGAAAACCAAACAAAGTTGGCATTCTTTTTAGATTAAAAAGGTTCCAGACACTTAACTTCTCATTCAGTAATTTCTGGCTTTACCTATTGAAAATACCATGTCTGTATTTTATGGGGGAATATAAACTGTTGTAGTACAGTTATTGTTACGATGCTTTGATATCACATGTATGGGCCTATGGGTTCCGTGAATAATTAGATTTAAGGACTTTGGCTGCACATTTTCACTATGTAAAGGGTTTAAACATTTGAGTTCTGTGTATTTGTCTAATAGAATCTATACTTTGTAATCAGAATCGCAAAGCACATTTTATTTTTGTAGCTATTTTTTTTGTTATGGTTGTCAGTTGTCTTTGGATAAATATGTAGGCCAAAATTCAGCAGTGATATCTATGGTGGTTCTAGGTTCATTGGTGTACATTGGTCAGAAGAATTGGTGTACGTGGTGACTGGTGCTCCTCGGTGCTACGATGATAAAAATAATAATAAAGAACTTAATTTACACACCATGGGGAGGGAGTTGCAGGAAAAGCAACTAACATCTGGGAGTAAGATAAGAGGGAGAGAGATGCTTTTTTTTACGAGCAGCAAAGAATCCTGTGGCACCTTATAGGCTAACAGACGTTTTGGAGCATGAGCTTTCATGGGTGAATACCCACTTCTTCAGATGCATGTCATTTTTTTACGCTTTATTTGCTTTTTTGTTGCTAAATTATACCTCCATTTTTGTCACTGCTGAATTTGGTTCATATTGGGTATATAACTTTAATGTTTACCTTAAATATTCTTGAGTCCTTTTCTGTTGGTAAATATGACTTTACCCACAGATTTTGTTTTCCATTTCCATTGAATAGTAAGATAGAATAATGAAAGTAATCTAGCAGGAAGTAATAAATGAGGTTTCTAGGAGATATAATATGTCTCTAATCAACTGTGCAAAAGGTAAGTACTTCTATGCCCCATTTCTTTTTCTTTTCTTTGGGGTGGGGGGACCAGGAATCATTTCCCTTACTTTTATTTCTTGTGTTCCAGGAGGACCTGTGCGGATCTGGGCACTTAGAAATGTAAAAAATACAATAGTTCTTTTGAACAATCACACAGAAAGGATTGTTTGTTCCTGTTGGCCTGCTTGCTTTTATTCTATGGTTTATAGTATGGATACCTGAGTTATAAATTCAGTGCCAAATAAGTTTCATATATAACTCATGTGAAGTGAGAGTTCCTCTCACTACTTATGCCTGAGTCCATCAATTTGCTGCCAGCCTGCCCCTCAGCAGGTTTAGCAAACTTCCGTTACCTGTTTATGTGGCTCTGTGGCCAGTGGTAACCCCCTTCCATGGATTGAGAAAGCTGGGGAGAGAAACTGAAGAGGGAGCAGTTAGAGGCTTCTGTCTCTGCCATGACCTGCTGGCACTAATATTAGACTGAGAATTGGGAATAGTCCTCTGACTAGCGGCTCAGGTATGTACGGCTGCTTTGTGCTTCCTGTAAGGACAAGGCTCTCTGTAGTAACTTAGGCTACTGCTGTGAAAAAGTGTTCCCGAGAGCAATGATCCTTAAATCCTCCAAGAACCGTATACTTCGAGAAAGAGGCTTGGTAATATGTTTCACTATTGCTTAAGGCATGTGTAGCTCTTCTTCTTTGAACTAAAATAGTTCTTTTATGACATGAAGCAGCTTGACACTGCTTTACTCTGACCACCATTCTAAATTATCCTGGCTTGCATTCCTGAGAGGAAAACTGTTGTTTACTTCAAGTGTTATCACGGGTGGCATAGCTTAGATGTTGAGGGAAAGCTGTAGCCATGAAAGCAATAGTCTAGTTTCATAGACACTGTGTGTAATGTCACTTGGGTGGGACTATGCCTTTTATAGTTCCTTTGATCTTGTTTGTCTCTTGGACTCACCACAAACATTGCATTTATAGTCATAGCTACACGAATTATCCTCAAAATGATGTGATTGTCATGGGATTAAATCACACACTGCGATTAGCAGTTTATGAATTCTGAATGCTTCTCTCACAGACAAAAGTAGTTCTTTCAAAATATGCTTGGAAATATGAAGGGCGTGATGTTACTTCAAGTGAATGAATATGCATAACTATCTGAATCAGAGATCATAAAATGTTAGTGGATCATGCTAGAAATTGCTGTAGCATGTCTTCTGTGTAAACAGGGAGCATAGTTCTGTCTTGTTAAGCATATTTTCTGCTAATTAGATGGCCCACATGAAGAAGAATATTCACTTTATTTGGGGGGGAAAAAAGCAACTATCAGAAAGATATGTGTGAAAAATATTACATAGCTATTCTGTGTACTACATTATCACCATAGAAAGCAGTTTTGGTTCATCTCACTTGTAGCATTTTCCATGAATTAATTTGTTCTATGACTTTTCAGACATTAGGTAATAGAACCTTTTCCTGTGTGTTAATGTGTAATTTATAGGGAGACTAGATTGTTTTGTTTTGTTTTGTTTCTAGGAGTGCATCTAGCTTCACCTTGGAATATTTCCTGAACTTGTGTTCGTTTCTTGTTTTAATAGGAAAACTGTAAAAAGATTCTGTAATTTTATCATCTGTAGACAGCAGCAAGTTTGTATGAATAACCATGGAAATGACACTATCAAATCACTGAGTAAAAAGCAACAAAACTTAAAAGTTGAGTGTTCTTGGGATATTTTGGGATTCCCGCAATGATGATTAGTTTTAAAGTGGAGGCAGTGGAGATAATTACACTTTTTTTAAAAAATGGAAGCCATTCCTTACCAGCTATCTTGTGCCTTCTTGCATAAAGACAACTGTGTACCCATGTCATGGTAGCAGTTTGTTTATACATAGGATATCTCCCCACCAGTATCGGGAGGGAGTAGCATACATCCAAGAGCGGAACTTAGCCACTGAATGGAATTCCTTACTGATCTAACTTTATTGGCATTCCCCCTTGCAATGAATTTGGCCTGCTGTGTTTTTAGTTCTTTTATTTATTTACCTTTGGTTTTGAAAAGGACAATATTGGGGAGAATCCTGAAGTTAAGGACTCAGCTCTGTATAATTTAGTTGTTAGTTCTAGATAACTTAGCAGTGTCCCCTTCTAAATGGAACAGTTGCCTTTGTCCATGTGTAATAGTGGGGCAGATTCATGTCATATTTTCATATTCTTAGTTCATGTTTAGTAATGAGAGAGAACAGTATTCAGCTACCTCTGTTTTTTGGTGAATGTTTAGGTGTGTTTTTGTTCTCTGCCATCTGTTAACTCTGTATGTTCTTGATCAAAAGATCCTCCTCTATTTAGAGGAGTAGGTAGCACTCTGAAGTAAAAAGCAAAGCCAAGCACTCCTAAACTGAAAAAGTTTTCTGGTTTTCACTCAGTCATATGAAGAGAGCTGACAGTAACAAAACTCACTTGAAAACCAGATGTCAATTAAACTTTTAATGTTGGGGTCCATCAACAGCAAGCTCTAATCAGACTGCAGTGTGGGGAACATGCCAAGGATTTTCCAGCAGCCGGTAATTTAGCATGCATGAAGATCTGAATTCTTTCGGTGCTTTAGTTTCTAGGCAATATGAACAAATTTGAAAATTTAATGAAATGGATAATATCATAGTATAAATTCCTTGTGTAATGGTAGCTTAAGTAAACAAATTTTCGTCATAACCAGACTATGTTGCAAACCTGATTGTTGAACCTTAAGGCCTGTAGTTGTGAGCTACTAGGTACTTCATCTTTCTGTACACTGTTCAGGAACAGCTAAGTTAATTTAAGCTTCCTGAGTGGAAACAAAATCATGCTTAAATCAGATTAGGAGAAGCCTGCAATGAGAGTTCTTATTGCAAATGTTCTAGACATTTATTTTAAATTACTGTTTTCAAAAAGAGATTTTTTTTTTAAATGTATTTAGCGCTCTTGAATAGTGTCGTATTCAAAGAGCTGGAGTCTGAAGGGCTCTATCCACAGAATGGATAGATCAGGGTCAGCAGCAGTGAAAGCTTCCAGCACACTCTCCCTTACACTGATCTACAAGGACCACCTATAGGGAGAGATGGTGGAATTCAATTTGCATGCCCATTCAGTCCTGATGACCTCAAAGATGCCAATTGTGATGGCAGCTTTTATGATATGGACACCTTTTCCTAGGAACTTGACTGAGACAACCAACTCATTTCACATAGCTAGGGTTTTTAATGTTTCATTCCTGCAGAGTGGAAGGATATGTAGAGAAGGGCTCTTAAGTTCCATTGTAAATATTTAAACCTCTCCTTTCCATTTGGTAAATCTTTGTTGTATACAGAAGTATATGCCAAAAGTACACTTATGCTTTTTATAAAGTTGGAAATATATTGACACAATGGATGCACTTCCTGTAAATCAGAAGCAAAGATTTCCACAACGTACAAGTATACTGTGAACTTCTAAATCTCGCTCAGCTAATTCCAGTGAAGAATGGTGGAAAACAAGGCAATAAAATGCCATTGCTACATGAGAAATATTGAAGTCAATGGAGATTTGATGGAATAGAAACTTCAGAATTTGGTCCAAAATTTGTATGTAACTGGACAACTCATTTCATTTGTCAGTGGCACTGAATTATTGTAAAAACATATTTTGTTTTAACATTTTCATAAAATGTAACTTGCAAGTGTTCTGTACTGTTAATCAAGGGCCTGTCAGCATTCCTGCTCTAAAGCTCTGTTTTCAAGGCTCACCCATTCATATCTGGCTGTTTTAAATCAGAAAAGCTGAAACAGAGAGCACATATTTGCCAGTCCTGTTACAAACTGGTTTTACAAAATAGCTAGAGCTGATAGGCTGGTTTCAGTTACTGAAATATTCTTATAATATAGCTCTTTCCATGTCAAATTTTACATAAAAATGTTTTTAAAATAAATTCCCATAGAACATTGGTTCTTCATGCTGATTATATAGTTACCCCGTGATACTTTCAAAAATCTTGGCAGTTCTATTTAGGCTTAGAAAATAAACCTGTGTATGTGGTACAAAATGTATTTTTATGTATGTATTTGTAAATGTGATTCAGCATCATTTTGTACTGATCTTCACATATGCTGTTCATAGAAGATCATTTTCTGTATTTAATAGAGACTTATAGCCCTTGTAGGTAAATACAATATCCCTAAGCAGGAACGGACCAAATGGTTTCAGCTGTCCGCAGTAATAAAAGTCATGAAAAAGATGGTTTGGGTATATTCCATGTTAACTTAAATAGATTTGAACAAGACAGTTGTTCATGGCACTTTGTTTTATGTTTATGCTCTGTAATGTTTACATGCTTGGGCTTTGCTCTGAAACTTTAAAACCAAAGGAAGAATATAAAACGTCAAAACAAATTGAAATGATCATAAAGTGTACATGTTAAAATATTTATTCATTATCAGGTACTGTGTGCCCAACCCTGTAGTCCTTATGCATACAACAATCTCATTTAAGGAATTTTGCCTGAGTGCAAACTGCAGAATCAGGCTTATTATATCTTATATATTTAATGTATACATCTGATGTAAAGTAGTTACTCTATCTAGTTAAAAATAGTGGTATGTATTATTTAGATTTTATTTTTTCCAGCCAGAAACTAAATTACTAGATATTCCATTTAATGTAATGAAAAATTATAACAACATGTCTACTAATCAGCTTACTTACTCCAAAACTTTTAGTAAAAAAGAACTTGGGTTTGTCCTCCTTTTTTGTATCATTGGTTTCTATTATATATTATTATCAGAAGGCGGCTTCTCTGAAGTTTTCTCTTAAAGATTTTAGCCTTATATCAGTTCTTTTCAGGAGATTACAGTGTTTGTAGAGTCTCATAATAATCTATTTAAGGGATTACTTGGAAAAAGTTGTCTTCCTTGTTCTTTTAGGGTTTAAATGTAATGGTTTTCTTTTTCTCAATAATGTTGTATTGTGTTTACACCAGTTACATAAATAATGCAAATCTATATTTCTGTTTTTTAAACTGGTCTTCACTATTTTCGTCCTTACAAAATACTTCTTTCTGAGACCTGTGAAAGGGAAATGCCAAGTACTAAGCTGAAATTGTACAGAGTAGATTGACCTAAACAGTCATTTCCTTTATTGCACTATTTCGATTATGATAATTCAAATATATAACTGTAAAAATGGACTGCCAGTTAATTTACCCCTAGATTTGCAGAGCTGTAAAATCTCATTCTCTTTAGCAATAGGAATGTTGTCTTGCTCATCAGTAGCAGCACCCTATGGAATGTGCAAATAATAGAACATAAATGTAGCCAGCCTTTCGTATGCTAAAATAAAGTTGTCCATTAGTTTTTCTAATATTGTTATGTTATGCTATATAAAGAATTGAATTGTGCAAAACACACATGATGAATTAATATAGTTGTAAAATTAAGCCATGGTTACCGTGAGTAATAGTATTCTGTCATTGATTTGGATATGTTTTTTTTCATGCTTGACCTTCCTGCTAATGTTTTTTCTTGATCCATGGTAAGGTAATTCTAAATCTGTCTATCTAGTCTAATTTTATCTCTCTACAGTATCTAGGTATTTATATGCCGCTTGTCCCAGTAATATCTGAGTACGTTTGTGAAATAGTTCCTCATTGTAAAATATTTGATATATTGTTTCATAAGGGAAGTAGGAGCAAATGGATTTTTCATAGTGATGGGGTGAAGTACTACCATTTTTATTTGTATCTATTGCTATTTAATTAGTTTAATATGTGCTGTGAATTTGAAACTTGAGAAAGCTTATTAATTTCTTTAGATTCTAAAATGCGGTGCTCTGACTTGTGATTAAGACAGTGACTCAGAATGGACAGCAAGGTCTTTTCTTGATTTTTGAATACTGCAGGATAGCTCTGTTTAAAATGTGACAAAGAGTCCTGTGGCACCTTATAGACTAACAGATGTATTGGAGCATCAGCTTTCGTGGGTGAATACCCACTTCGTCAGATGCAGGGGTATTCACCCACAAAAGCTTATGCTCCAATACATCTGTTAGTCTGTAAGGACCACAGGACTCTTTGTCGCTTTTTACAGATCCAGACTAACATGGCTACCCCTCTGATACTCTGTTTAAAATGTATTTTCCTTCTTGTGTTACAGTTATCTGAACAACAGCAAAGCCTCATTTGTGCATCAAAATCTCAATATAGCTATTAAAAAACTTTATAGAAAGCATGGTGATTGTAATTTGAATTCTTAGTTACTAAACTTGTTTGTTTCAACTGCAGATAGCACAAATCAGTTTTGGGGGGTTTCTTTCTCCTGTTTCCATTTATGTCAGTTTATCCTGTACTCGTTCACTTCACAGAGCATAGAATGGATTCCAGTGCAAGTGGCACGGAGAATTTGACTCCAGAATTGAAATAGAAATATAATTTGTTGATATCTAAGTGCTAAGTGATAGTGTCTCATACAATAGGTGCGTGAGTCTAATTTGCATATATAGTTATGTACATTCTCAAATATACACTTTGTTACTGTAATTTAGTTGCCAGTATTCAGTTCAGCGCTCCATCTCTTAAACTAACTTCCAAATGTAACTTTCTCAATGAAATATTCAGTTAAATTCTTATTAATGAAATAGCAAATCCAGAAAATGCAAGGAAAAGGAAAAAACTAGAACCAAGTTTCAGCTTTAGCTACACTGAAATGTTGGGGAAAAAATACTACAGCTTTGAAATCTGGTAAAAGGGTAGAATGTGTAAAAGACTTTGTGGGCAGAAAATATCATTTTATCAATGGGTTTTTTTCTCCCTGCAGCATTTTTTTTGCCCTTTGTTGAATTTCATACAGCACAAGAAAACTTCTTCATTCCACTCAATCCCTTGTCAAAGTCCACTTTTTCAAAAAAACTTTATTTCAAAATAAATGTTTCATGCTTTTTTCTTTACTCTTTTTTTTTTAAAGGTCAGTGTGAAATCTAGTCAACTTCAAAACATAAAATAATCTCATAAAATCAACTTTCAATTGCCCTTAACAGTAGCAAGTATGACAAAAGGGGAGAAGGGGCATTCAGGAAATAATTTGCTAAAAGCCAACAGTATATTTCCCCATGATTTTCAGGACCCATCATCGAGACTCACCAGCTCTTGGTCTATGTGAACATGAAAAAAGTTTTTCAAATCTGTATAATGTAGCTAAAGCTTATCCTTCTTACTGCGTGTCCCCTGCTGACCCGCTCCATGTTCATTCTCATATGCTTCTGTGATCTGTATGCCAATACTATTATGATACATACTGAGTGTCATGCTGAGCAGATGCTGGTGAGTTTGGACATCAGGACTTGTAAAAGAAGGGAGGAAAATGTAAGCTTTAAAACACACTCAATCTGAATTCCCCATTCTATCTAGTGCATACAGTAGAAAATAGTAGTTACTGGATTGTTTTTTAAGCCCGTAAAGGTTACTGTAGGGATCCAGAACTATAGACTATGGTAGCCTTGGTATATAAAGTAAGCCATTTAAATACAGTAAAGGTCACTCTTGCCCTTTTTGATTTATTTATTTAAAAATACTCATCTGCATTAGCTTCTTTACTCTCCCAACCCCTCCACTCATGGAGAATTAAGAAAATAGTGAGGGATTGACTGAAAGGGGTTTAGTGTGGAATGGATAAAAGGGAAAATAAATCTTTCCAGAAAGAACCAATCTCTGCCACTACATTGAACTCAAGGAGCTTTATGAAACTCAAAATGAATGATTCTGTAACACTGCATATCTCCCCCCTGCCCCCCCCCCCCGCACTCCACCCCAGTTCTTTTTCTAGAGGCAGGTATCTAGGAGCTCTGGATACCTGTTATTTTAGTTCATATAGGAAAATTTCAGGGCAGCAAGAAGAGCAGTCACTCTAATTATTTTTGTTTTTATTTTATTTGGGCCAATTATTTTTCTCTATTAAGATTTATTTAGAACTGTAACACTGGAAATGGTGGAAGGGCTGGTTAGTCACATGTGCTATGTTAATGATGCAGTCTTGATTTGGTTAAAGCCCGTTGTTTTATTCACTCTTCCATGCTGACTCCCTCTGAGCAGAGATTAATACTGTGCATCAGTCTGTTGAGAAATCATGCAGACCAATGCTTCTGGTTTTAGTGTAAACACATGGGAGTTGGTACGCTGCTGGTACTCTGTCAGCACTAAATTACGAAATATATTTCACTGGCGTGCCATGTTTTTGTTTTTATTCAAATTCAAAATGGAACATAAATTCTTGGCACAACAATTCAAAATTATAAAGAATATATGCTACAACTACCAGCTCACCGCTGGTAAACTTCAGAGTCTTTACATAACATGTCAAATTTTAAAATGAAGGGTTAAATATATCCTGTGTGTGTTTCCTTGAAGGCAGTAGAATTGCACCTAGGATGAATTTAGCTCATAATCTCCATGAATGAACAATATATTTTTGTCACAGTGGGCATGATGGTATTGTTTCCCCTGTGAATTGTAATGTTTTAATTAAAGATTCATATGTGTTTGTGCCTCCTTTAGTGTGTTGAGCAGTGGACAAAGTCTTTACCCTTTGTTGTTATTGCCATTAGAATTGAAGAATGTGTTGAAACTAGTTTTTACACTGTTTAAACGCTGAAATTAAACCTTCTAATTAACGTAATTACTGGGTGAGAGATTATTGTCGTAAGAGATAACTGAATATGGAAGGTGTGGAGGGGAAGGAGGGAAAGGGAGAGGTGGAATTTGATCACCAGCAGCAATCTGTAATTTCAAGGGTGGAGCAACTATAGGACTGTTTTGGAATTGGTTTTGGATTGAGAAGAAAAGCTCATACATTTAGTATGAGTAGAATATTATCAGGCACATAAGGTGTTGTCAGGTGAAAGGATTCTAAGCCAGCCAGCTGACTGGAATGCTGAGCATTAGTAAGTAAGACTTTTTTTCCCCCTACAGGCTTTTGGTGGTGGTGTTTTTTAAACCCGCATGTCTACTGTATCACATACCTGACTGATACCTGCTGTTCCTTATTACAGAACCTGTTTTGAATATCAGTAAACTTCCATTCACATCCTCTTTCTTCTCTCCCACTTCCCCAAAGCAATTATTAGAAGAAAAAATTAGTTTGACTGTCAGTTGTTTGTTTCAATGGCATTTTCTTTGTGAAAGAAAACCATCAATTTTGTGGAGTCTGAGTAATATTAAAGTAATAAGATTTAAACTTGGATATATGCTCTTCTCCCTCACCCTTTTTTCCCCCATTCCCAATAATTTTTAATATAAGCAGCTTGGTTGTAAAGCCTTTGAAAGATATTTATAAACAGCTTCAAAATTAAGTGTGCATTGAAGTTTCTGGTACCATCTTGGGTATCCATATCACAGTTAAGATTCATTTTGCAAATTACTTTGGGGATACATTTATATGCAACTTTCTTAAGAAGACTTTGCAGAATTCATCTCTGGTTAACTTTTTAATGGATAAGATACCTAAATATGTATGTAAATATCCCTACATATCTAAACGAATCTCTTTCAAGGGCTGGTTAGGTCTTCTTGGCATAATCTAAGACATAGTTTCCATTTTGTTCTTCATTAAAGTGAATATCATGTCTTATGTAGAGGTGTATTTGACCAGTATTCCAATCTATAACAAATATTCACAGACAATGATCAAAACCGGAAATAGCATTTGACAATTGATTTAGATAGCCAATCTGAAAGAGAAGCTAATTTCCTATTAATATGCCTGCCAAAGACAGAAAATTGGTCTGATACCAACCCAGAAGTGTTCAAAGATGTTTTGAAAACATATAAAGCATAAAAATCTATGGTCAAAGAATGAGATTGCCAAGTGAACTGAGGAAAAGTTAGAGAACTCAGAGAACAGTGCTTCCCCCATACCATTATGGTACAGATGTTTGTGATTATTGTGGACCTGTCTTTCAGAGGTATGGAGAATCTGCAGTACCCATTTACTTCTGCAAGATTTGTAAGAGCTCAGCACATTTGACAGCCAGGCCCTGTTTGTGTAATACAGTGCTTTGCTGATTTTGATATTGAAGTTGAGAGCAGTGCACAAAATGGCTTCACGCTCTAATATACTGTGATATGTATAGAAGTGAAAGTTAAGAATAGGGAGTTATAATAGACTTTGCAGTTACTGGCATTTATAATATTTTGTATCAATGTACAGAAGAGACACTGTTGTTAACTTGTATAAATTAATAAATCCAGTAAGGTTCTACAGAAATTAAGCACAGCTCTATATAAATTACTCTAAAAATCTACTTCAATAGGAAATAATAGCCTTTCTATAACATTTTCAGCCAGTTTGTAGAGAGAATTATATCCATACTGTTACATTCTACAGCAGGAATTAATAATTTCTTATTAAATCCTGTAATTCCTTTCCAAAATGGGCACTGCAGTGGCCAATCCTGCAAACTTTTATACTCGTGTATAGTTACATTGCCTTCAGTTGAACTACTTGTGCACATAAAGTTAACCATGTATAAGCATTTTCAGGATTGTGCCCATATTTTGCAGTGTCTTTGGTTTGGATCTTTTTATTATTTTTTGTTTCTTTGATTGGTTTTATTACACAAACAAAAAGTAAAAGCAGCTAATTAATTGAATGTTACCAAGAAATGTATCCATTTTAACTTCCTAACTTACCATGTATTTCCCAGTTTTTAAAAAAACACATAAATACATATGTGCTAAGTACATATATTTATGATTTTTAAAATGTTTGTTTAAATGTATTTACAATATCGCTATGCATATTAAAAATGCACTGGGAAGCATTGCTTTGTGAAGTAAATAGAGTGCATATATCTTACCAGGAACATTTTCAAAGTCTTTATTTTTCAGTATACTAAAAATAATTAGACGAATCACATAGTAATAATTTTCTAAATTTGATTCTTTGTAAATTAGATTTTTGGTTACACATGCTCAGAAAATCCATCTTAAACTAGTAAGCTTTCATGGATGTTTTCTTTTCAATAATGTTTTAAAAAATAATCACTCTGTGACTGAGAACTTTTGTGCCAAGTTTCTTCCTGGATGGAACTTTTATAATTGAGTTATTAACACCTGAGAATTGAGGTTTGCAATGGAAACTTCAACTCTGTTTTAACCATAGCTGCACAAATGTATCCAAAAAGGAACTTATGAGGCCTTCCTTCACTACTATCACTAGTCATTAAAGATATGTCAACACCACGAAAACAAACAAGCAAATAAATAAAAAACAACCCTGTGACAGCAAGTCTCAGAGCCAGGCTCTACAGACTCAGGCTCATGCTACGCTGCTAAAAATAGCAATGTAGACATTCCCACTCGGGCTGGAGCCAGTTTAGAGACGCGCTCTCTTATTTTCTTTTTGAGACATAAATCTGTTGAATGCTTTTGAGCACTCAGACTTTGGAAATAGAGAACGTGCTTGTACAGAAAATAAGGCTTTATTTCAGATGTTTGGCTTTAGGCATTATCAACGATAGGATGAGTTTAAGATGAACACGTTAATAAGTGATTGCTTGGATTACATTGTTTAAACCTTTGTGTGACTGAATTCCATGCTTTGTCACTGTGCACAATGTTTTTAATTCCTTCTAAAACCGACTGTACAATCAACTTTTCCCATTAGTAGTTAAGCTTCTGAATTACCAATGAAATACAGTACTTCATTCAGGGGCTAGTCAGCCAGTAGTACACAAATAATGCTCAACTACTGTGCAATCAGCCTGCTGTTCTCTGTGTTGTCTGTTCATCTTTGAATGTTTTGTTTTTACATTTGTGTGTAAGTTGAGCACTTAGGGCCTGATCATATTACTCCTTATACAAATAAGTTTCCCTTTGAAGTTAATGGGAGTTTTTTTTGTATAAGGTGCATGGATTTGGGCTATAAATCAGCAATTTCTCCCGCCCTCCCCCACATTCTTTCATTACGGTCAGGAAAAAAACGTTATTTGGAGAAGTTTCGGTCATAGCAACTGATCTTAAAAATAAATAAAATCTTCATTCAGGTTGATAGAATCTCCTGTGGTTTTTTTTAATATGATTTGCTAGTACTTGCTTACCATGAGTTTAGAGGATGGCCCATAGTAATTTAATGCCTCATTCTGTTCCACATAAAACTTTTCTGAGTTAAGCCAGGGTATAAAATGTCTGGAATGGGATCCAAAGGTACACAGAGTAGGAATGGAATACAGAACACTGTAAACTTTACACATATTACATCATTCTACTGAATGGAAAATAGTGTGAGGGCATGAAGGGCAGGCAGTGAATTTAATTATTTTCGTATGCATTTTGCAGAATAAGGAACTTTAATATTAAGGTAGGGGGTTGTATGTTGTTGTTCTCAGCCATGCACTTCTGTATTCAGTTTGTGGTCATTTCTGATATTTTGGGCAATCAGCCTGAGTAATCCTAGACTAAAAACTCTCTAACAAAGGAAGGACGTAACAGATGTTCTGGCGTTTGACTTAGAAGGCTCGGTGAGAAAACTATTGAGAGGGTGTACTTGAAACAGAATGAACTAGAACCTTAGTCCATTTCAGCTGGAAAATGTTGTTTGCCTAGATCTGGAAATGCAATTGTAAGGGTTTGTACTTGATGTAAATATACTCAAGGATAAGTGACAGAGGTGTAAATGAATGTAAGGTATATTTCTAAATAAAGGAAAGAAAAACAATTCTGGAAAAAGATTTACCCGATAGATAAATCAAGTAGTGCTTTAAAATGAAAGCATATAGACTTTTGTCAAAAGCATTTGTGTATGTAAGAGAGAGACTTGCAGGAATTTATTGGATATATTTTTGAAATATGAAAAATTAAACTCACGTTTTTGTATGTTCATATGCCCATATACTAAATATGGGGAATAAATAATGACATCTGTTTTGTAAGTACTTTAATAGAGTACAGAGCTCTGTTGATATCCCAACCCTGAGAGTGAAAATAGAGTAGATTTTGACATCTCAAATGGTATATGTTCTGTGGAATCTTCAGGATCAAATTGATCAGTTTTTAATGTAATATAACACACTGTAAAGTGCATTTCCTGCTGCTATACCTTCTCTTCCCCTTGCTCTGAAGTCCTTTTCTGTGTTTCCTCACTTTCATTGCTACTATCACTAAAACTACCTGTCAAGTGTATGTTTCCAGAGTCACAAAAAATTATTGATTTTAAACTATTTTTTCACTAAAAACAATTCAGAAGCTGATTCTGTAGTGTAATTCCATTGATGTTAATGGAGTAGCACCAGTGTAAAACTGCATTAGCAGGCAAAGAATCATGTCCATTATCAGGAGCTAAAAGTAATGGTTAAAGGCATATCTCTGTGGAGAAACTGCTATGGAAACCCATAGTCTAACCCATAAAAGGCCAACTCCTGCCCATCTTTAATATTGGAAAAATTTCCATCTGAGTCAGGTGAGCAGAACCAGGCCCGGTGTCCCATTTATATTCTGTTACTTGATACCCAGTAATGGCTATTTTTAAAACCTCCATGTTCCAAGTGTCTTACCTTTAGTACTTAAAAAATAAAAAAAATTCTAGCCCTCCCCATAGACTAACAATGTACAAAATCCAACTCAAACTGTTAAACTTCTCCTTGCACTGCGGTAATTTAAAAACAGCCAGGTCAAATCACAATTTGTTCTAGCAAATTTCAGCCTGGATTAAATGTTTATGGCTGAATTATTAAACCTTAAAAATAGAGGTGTGTAGCAGAGATTCTGGCAGATATACCCTTGCAGTAACAATGTTAACATTAGCCACTCCCACTGTATTTAATAGCACTGGGCCTGATAAGAATATTACACAACACTTGCCTAAATGTCCTCTGATCCACCACAATGAGTAAGTACCAGATATGTTCATCTCCCATAATGGGTTTAAATCAAATCTTTTCCATTTCCCATATGTTTTTAATCGTGAATAAAAAGTAATGGATATGCCTACACATACAGTATGTGATATACAGAGTAATCTGTGTGAAATTTATATGTATAGAATAGACATTAAAAGTTTAGCCTATTGTCTTTGAAATGGAATTACTGTGCTCAAGGG
Organism: Gopherus evgoodei; assembly: GCF_007399415.2. Classification (NCBI taxonomy): domain Eukaryota; kingdom Metazoa; phylum Chordata; order Testudines; family Testudinidae; genus Gopherus; species Gopherus evgoodei. Next base: position 47,757,533 of record NC_044327.1, read on the forward strand.
TAAAGTTATGATGAAACATTTCTTTGTGAAAAGCAGGGCTGGGGAAAAAACGCCATATAACCTGACTGAACCTGCATTAGAAGCCACCTGGTTTCCATTTTGCTGGCTCAGCACTTTTTTAGATCATATAGGTTTAATCATTTATGACATTTCAATGCACTTAGATTAGATTGCAGATGTTGAATTTATTCTTAAATGGATCTTCCCTCCATTAAGTAAATTATTGACAAATATTTTGTACCATGGCTTAAGAAGATATTTCAGCTTGCAAGCTGGTAGCAACTGCTGGCCTTTTAAAAACATTATGAGTCATGCCTAGTGACGATATCAACAAGATGTACCAAACTAGGGACTCTAGAAATGTATTTACATTGCTAATTCTAACCAGTTCAAAGTACTGGTAAGTTGAAATCCTTGTGTTCTCACCTTTCTGGAAACTACAACATCCCACTACGTTCTCCTTTTTCCCCCGTGTTGCTTTAATGCTAATCTTATAAATACTTCTTTGCAATGTTTAAGAAAAATAACTTTAATTTTTCAGATGTGAATATCGGTTGAATTTGTTTTTGGGGGTGGTGAATGGATCTTTACAATGAATTAATGTAAATTCTATTACAAAAAAATGTTAAGACTCTGATTCTGTAATGCAAATCTGCTTGTGCTTACCTTTAAGCATATGAGTAGTCCCCATAGTTTGTTGGACTGGGGCCTAAGACATTTAAAAGATGTACAGCATTGGTTATGGAAGTGCAAACTGGTTAATCAATATAGAATTTAGGGCCAGATTTTCAAAAGAGCACAATTCCCATTTAGGATCCTCTGTGAAATGGGCGCAATTTGAAAAGGGCTGAGCACCCAGCAGCTCCCCATTGACTTAGTCGGAGGGTGACTACTGATCTCTTTTGAAAATCTGGCCCTTACAGGTTGCTCTTTTTAAAATGTCAAATAATTTCCTTTAATATGGTTTCTAGGGTTACATTGCTAAGAGTGTTGCATGCTTGAGAGAAAATTGTAATTGAAAAAACCTTTCCAGGCACACCAGTGGCCACCATAAAATGTAACTGTATGTAAGGTTTTTGGTTGCTTGTATATTGATAATTTCACTATGTTTAACATCCAGCATACTTTATCCTCTTCATTTGAACGGGAACATTGAAAGTCTTTGAGATCAAGATAATTATGTTTGTGTTGCATACATAATTTTGTACTTTTCTTCTGGTAGCAAGTCCTTCACCCAGCAAATATGTTCATATGGATAAAGGAGACAGAATAAATCATATTGAATTGTTTTGGCAGATAATACCTTTAGAACAATAAATTATATAAGACTATCTCTTTCAAAAAATGAAAACTTTGATGTTACACATCTGAAAGTAATTGAAAAACTCATGCACATGTATTCTTAGTCAAATAAATTATCTCATTGCCAAATTTGTCATATTTACTTGTAGCTAGTGATAGAAGATCTTTTTGTTGTAACAAAATTAATATTTCTAAATGCGTCATATATTGACTTTTCATGGTGTATATTTCATTATTTTCTTCAAGGAGTTTGACAGTAATTTTGGATATTAATATTTTATGGGAACAACAACATCATTTTCAGTACATTCCCCATTTTAAAAAAATTGGGGGAACACAAAAAAGCTGTTTGTTAGACAAAGGTCAAGATACTCTGAGGAGTCTTGAGAAAGCCACCCACGATGGGGGGACATACTCTGTCAGAGCTAGTTTACAGATAGATGAGGCTGTGCTATAGAGACAGACATTTATCGTATTTCTTAATGGTAGTTATAACATTAACAGTATAGAGTATTAAAATTACTTTTTAGAGGTGGGAAGGATTGTCCAGTTATATTTTAAGATGTTCTGAATTATAAACCAAACTGATTTTTCTACATCAGGCATTTTGTAGACAGTGACCTAAACTGTATGCTGCTTCGGTTTTGTTAGTCTCTGAAATAGGCCTTTTTAAATTTTGTGATTCAGTTCAAAGCATTTTTTTGGTCAGCGATAGATTTCATGTATGTTTCTGTGCATTAATCCAACTGCAGACTAGCTCGCTCAGAATTAGAATTTCTTAAGTTACGTTGTACCACAACATATAGTTTAACAGCTGTTTGTGTGTGTGGAGGTTTTTATTGAATTTGCATGCTATTTGATATTGAGCATATTTTTGTCCCTGAAGGAAAATCGCCTGTTTTCATTGAAAAGAAGTGACTGCACAGACAAACAGCATTTAAGAATATTGTTTAAGGTAAACTGTGACCAGGTGTGTCTAAATTTGTTTGTTAAATAAGTAGTAGTATCTTGAATTCTCAGTCTTATTTCTTCGGGACATTGTGAGGAGGGAGAGATTTGTTTTAAGAAAGTTTTTGTTTCATTGCAGCCAGCAGAAAACAACCCTGAAGGCAAATTGTCCATACAGAGAGTTTACTACTCAAGAGTCTTGCTTTTTTTTTTTTTTTTTTTTGGTTTGGTTGGCTGGTTCAGACTAGAGGCTGAGAGAGGCCCTATAAATCTTTTCTGTTGGACCAGTAGCAGTGCTTTCTTATCTGCATTTAATGAGGAAATTCCATTCACTAACAAAGCTGTGGATTGGTTTTTTTTTTCTGATGCAAAGGATGGGGAGGAATTCTGTTTGACTTTGGGAAATCTTTAAAAAAAAATTTTTTTTAAAGATTTTCTGGGACTGCCTTCAACCAAGGAAATGCTGCTGGATTCTATTGCGTTTCTGAAACGAGAAACCTTCTCCATATAATTTTCAAAGGTCAAATAGCTTTAATTCTGTTTTGACCGTGTTTGTGTTGAATTTCAGCCAGCATTCTCCAGTGTACAGTAGTGACTTTTTTCCTTTCCCCCTTGTTTTCACTCAGTATAAACAGTTCCTTGCTGTAGTAACATAGACAAATATAGCAGAAGACTCTTTTTTGGGAGAAGTGTCTCCCCATGCATTTCTTAACCATTTTTGGGAAGAATTGATCTATCTGTGTATGAGAGAGAGGGAGGCAGTAGCTGTAAATTGAAGTGACATCATATGTATTACTTCGATTGATCCGCTTTTAGACTACAGCCAGGATAAAAGGAAGTGGCATCAGAGAGGAAGTATGCTCATTTAGGCTCAGATCCCAGTGTGATAATGGAGTAATAATAGAAATCACGCCACTGTCAATTGGTTGCTGCATTAGTCCGAGACGCATTTCCCCTCCAAGGAGGCTTTCAATGACTTCATTCAAATGTAGGCTGAAGCAAACGGGATATTCAGCATACCAGCTGTACTACTTTAGTGATTTGTATCTTGGCTTAGGGGTGCTGTGGATGCTCAAATGCATATATCTGTGTCACATTGCATGGCTGTGAAAGGTCAGTAGTCAAATGTTTCAATTACATTTTTCTAGTATAAATGGTGAATCTGGCATTTATTGCATTATTTTATTGGGGGAATTGACAAATAGTCTTTTTAGTGTGGGTGGTCTTCTGGGACGTGGGGCCCATGACCTTATAGCTACACTGAGAGAGCTTTGAAGAGGCAAGATTCGTTGTCGTTTTTATGGGCTATGGGTGGTGGTCAGAAAATTCATATTTTATTCCAAGATGCTTTCTGGAAACTTTCTAAAAACTATTTAAAAGTTCTGAGATTTACTTGTAACACCATAACCTACTTGGAGCATTACTGAATTATAGTGTGCTGTGGATAAAATAAAAGATAGCTGTTTTCCTTTGTCCCCAGATGTTTAGTAAACATTGAATCTCAGTATTTAAAGCAGGAGTGCATTTGTAAGTTACTTCAGTGACAACATACAGTTGTTTTCTGGATGAATATTGTCCCTTTTTTCCCTCTTTGGTCTCTTTCAAATACAAAATCAGTTTTGGTGTGCCACATCTTTTCAAAATTGTGTTTCAAAGTTAAAGGTCTAATTCTACAAACTTAAAAGCCACTGCACCAGTCCACGAACAAGAAGCAATTTCTAATATGCTCTAGCTGAAAAGCAACGCAAAGCAAAAGTATTCAATATCTTGGTAGAGGTAGTACAGAGAGCAACTTCAAAAGCAAGACAAGCAAAATAAGATTCACAGTATTGGGAAAATGACCTTTTAGCTGGGATATTGTTTAATTGTGTGGAACATTACAAAAAAGCTCCAGTGTGCTTGATCACAATATATTAATTCATTCCCTTTTTGTAGTATTTGTACAGTGAAGTACAATCAGCCAAAAAGACCTGGGAAAGTAACTTGATTTCTAAGCGGTTTGGAGGTGGGAGGTTGGGACTAGAACTATCTGCTTTAAAATATTTGTATATGACATTATATCTGTCATCGCCATACTACCACTACACCAACTGGTAGCATTAGATTCACATTGTAAATAGTGTTTTAATTCTGACCACATTTACTGGTGTAAGATTTCTCCTTTAACAATCACATCAAATTGAGCATTTTTGTGTGACGTATATTCCCTTATTTGTCAGAGAATTTTTGCTTTTTAATGCAGAAAACTGTTTTTTTTATTATTCCAGGTAGAAATAGACAGTGGCACTGTAAAATTTGCCTTCCCATACTTTGTTGTTGCTATGTCGTGTATTTCTACTAAACATATGTACTCAACATACAGTCAGAGAATTTGATTTCTCATAAGTTAAAATGCTTTTCTGCAATTTGTTGCTATTGTTATTTAACATTTATATTGTGTTAGCGCCAAGAAGCTAGCCAGGCCAGGATCCCATTGTTCCAGGTGCTGTACAAACATATGGAAAATGACAGTCTCTGTCCCAAAAAGCTCACAGTCTAAAACACAAGACACAACAGGTGGATGAGACAAACATTTGCGTCAGGGTTGGAGATGGGGGAGACGAGGTAAACCATAATAGGATGTTTGCAGTTGATTAAACATCTATATATTTATTTACCAAGTTTGAGGTTTTCTTAAATTTATAAAAAAGTCTTTACAACAAAAAAGAGAGCAAATAGTTGGTTTACAAAATAATGTAATTCATACCATTCCATCTGGGAAAAACAAGGAATATATACACAAATGGAGATTTTTGTAATAGTCTTAGCAATGAAGCTTTGTGGAGCTTTCCTCATCTTGATGCAAGCTACATGTCATGTTAGGGAGAGTCCTTTTATTAAGGGGGGCGGGGAACCTGAGGGAATAGGTTTGTGCTCCCAGCATTTAGTTAAAATGAATAAGAAAGGACAAAATATTATAGTTGTGCCCACTTAGTGCCACTTTAGTTGGGTCTGTCAGCTTTTGCTCCGTTAATGCCTCTATCTGCTGCGCCAAACACTCGGTAGCTCATAATGTGGCCTTAAATTATGCTGTGAGCTGTAACCTGGCATACAGGGTTCCATCCCAAGGACTTAGAATGTTGGGAAATGAAGATGTTAAAAGTTTCAGTTGTTTTTTTCTGTGTGCTCAAATGTAATCTACATTTTAAACTGTAATTCTCAAAATGCAGCACAGCACTAGACACAATGAAGTAAATGATTATTGCCTTACCTCTGAATTTCATTGCTTCTGTTGGCCTAAATCAGATTTCTCAACGTTATTTTAAATAATAGTACTTTGTGTGTGAATTCATATTGCAGATATGGTGAAAAACCTTGAAAAATAAAACAAAACCACAACTACCTGCAGTTTCTAAAAGCTAAGGGTGGCTGTATTATCCTTCTGTTTAGCAGAGAAAGCTTTCTAAATAAGCACATGGTGTTCTGCAGCATTTCAAATTTTATTAGCATTCAGAATAAATTCAGTTTCCAAGCAGAGCCAATTCCCAGATGACTTTCCCGTCTATCATGTCCCCCCCACCCTTAGACCACCACCACGCCCTGCCACCTGAAGCAGCTGCTCTTGGACGAAACAATAAACATTTGAGTTGGCATTTTAGTGTGTGACTTTAAATTGAAATATTAATAATATTTATTTTCATTTATTACTATTTTTAACTTTTCAGTTTTCCTTGCAGTTGGCAGATTTGAGTGTTACTTTGAAAATGTTCCAATTAGAACAAGTGAGTAGGTTGTGGCTTTTTTCAAACCCCAAGAATACAGCTTTAATAATAAAAGAATGCATTGTAAGGAAAACAAATTGTTAAAATGCTAGTGATTTATGTCCCTTCTTATTAGCTTCTGATTTATGTGCTAATGCCAAGCGATGTCAGCTGGAGAGTGAAGATAATGTCTCATTGCTTGTTTAGCTGGTGATATCTGCCAAAGCTTTACAGGTTAAGATTTGAGCAGAAAATTCTCGATTGCTTCATGGTCTTGTTGCCAGAGTGCTGCTTTTTGGTATGCAAGGGGCTGTCATTAAAATAAAGAAACATTTAGGAATTCTCTGATATCCCTCCAGGGGGTCCAAAGCAAAGTGAGAGGGAACCTTTTTTCATCTTAGGCTAATTGTAAGGTAAGGGCTTGTGTAGTCCAAGCAATCAACCTTGGCTGCAGTGTCTTTCATGAGAAGAAGAAGATGAAAGTAATGTTCTTTATGTCTGCCTTTGGCTGGCACCTGGTAAGCTTAAGAAGACAGGGTGGAGTGGTGGGCAGCGCAGCAGGCGGAGAAGGCCTTAGATCAAAAGGGAGCCCCTCACAGAATGTGACCTTAAATTGGGACAAAAGTAGAATTAGGGTGGAAGCAGTATGATTTTGTTCTTTTATAATTTGCAAAATGTTAGAACTGCGTAATGCTGGGTTTGAATTGTGCGTGCAAGAATTTAAGTTGATAATGTGGTTGGGTTTTTTTCCTTTTGATGTCCCAGAATGGAGAAAATGGGTGTGTGGGGGGAGCGTGGGGGGAAGCATTTGAGTGAATAAGGAACCTGTGATAGGACTTTCAAAACCCTGAATTTCCAGTGTGTTTCCGGGCAGCTAGTGTGTATTCTTACTTCGTGCTTTCCGTGAATTATTTATTTGTTCATCCAATAAGCCTATTAAATGAAGTACTTAAGCACTCACTACATCAGGCATCTTGTGCTTTTCTCTTCAGGCTACCAATGGTTCATCTAAAAAATGTTAGGTTTTGGAATCAGGAACAACTGCTTAATAGATATATACAATAGGTGCATAGACATGATATCTTTCCCTTTTTGGTATGAGAATGGATAACTTATGACTCTTTGCACTAGAAATGTGCTGTCACAGTCTTAATTTTGCTGCATACCACTTATTTATGTCACGTTTCTTTGTACGCTGCAGGAATACACTGAAATTGTTTATATAATAAATCAACAGACCCCTGATGTAGTTAAACATTCATATGTCTAGTGGCCTCCTGAAGTGATGCAGTATAAATTATCTTTGTTTCTACCCCCACCAAATCCAACAAAATGAAATTACTTAGCATATGTATTCCATAAAGAACAGACCCTATTAATCCAAGATAATGTTTGAATAAGAAAACATGATTTTGATCTGATCTAAATACAGAAATGAAAAGCCATGGAAAATGAGTCTTAACTAGGCCCCAGAACAGAGTTTCAAAATACAAACAACATGAACTCTGAGGTTTTTCCAAAATCAACTAGCTCTTCATCAACTAGGTCAGCATTTCAAACACATGTTAGAATTACACAAGTATCAGGGGGCAGCCGTGTTAGTCTGTATCCACAAAAACAAGGAGTTCGGTGGCATCTTAAACACTAACAGATTTATTTGGGCATAAGCTTTTGTGGGTAAAGACCACTTCTACCCACAAAAGCTTATGCCCAAATAAATCTTAGTCTTTAAGGTACCACCAGACTTGTCGTCGTTTTTGTAGAATTACACAGGTTATCCCAGCCTTGTCATCTTTGGTCTATGTCAGTTTTATCGCTTAGTAAGCAGAGTTTTATTCTGACAATACATGTATTTTACTCTTAGCTTCTCCCGGACCAGCTGGTCTTACTTCTGGAATCTCTGTTGGAGGAGAAGACGTTATGTCTCAGGACTCTGCAGTGCTTAGAGAAAACATACCACCTTGATGAGCAGGATGCAGAGGTAATTCATTAATCATCCCACGGCAATCTTAAACAGAGTCATTGTGCTATTGACTAGGAATATTGACATTCCATTAGGATCCAGGGCCATTCAAGCTCCTTTTTCCATTAGAGAATTCTAAAATTGTGTGTATATGTACTACCGAAGAAGCAACAGGTAAGTATGCCTTGCCTTACTCTGTATTTCCCTGTGTGAATGTGTGATATTAGCGTATACTGTGTATACACGTATATGTTTGCATACTATAGTTAGACTATCTAAAATAATTAGTACAGCCAGTTTGCATAGCCTCCATTATGTGTGTATATGTGAACAGTACACACGCCTTTAAGAGATATGCGCGCACACATGTTAAAATTGCTTACTTCATATATACATATTGTATACTGGAACTTGTATGGTTTTGATAAAGTGTCAGACCTCAGAATGAGACCATGCATGTTTGTTTTGGTCTAAATTTCTTGTTCCACTTGATCAGCTCATTATTAGCTAGCACTCAGGCCTGACTTATATAATATAAAATTGTGCTTTTATGAGAGAGTAAAATTATTTCTGTGTGCATGGGATATGAGTTCCAAGGAGCAACTAGATCTTTACAGCTGCATCCATTAATTGCAGTATGTGTTTAACAGTGATGGGAGAAATTATTATTTACATGATGATATAGATGTGCTCCAAGGGCTTGCAAACTTAGGGGCCTGATCCTGCAAACACTTACTACCGGACATAGTGTTAACTGTGAGATCAGCGATCACTTAGTATGTCAGGTTTTTGCAAGAGCTGTGCTTTATTCTGTGTCCAGTTTCAACTGGCTCTGCATAATAATATGTTCACAGTGCCTCACCCAGACACTCTGTCTGGGAACCACAGCCATTAAAGCACAATTCCCATACCATGGCTTCCCTTTTGATCCAAAACTTAATAACACTACTACTGTGCAATAGTCTCAGTGACTTATCAGGCTAAGAGAATTTAAGTCAATGGGACTGCTCATGGTAGTAAGCAGTATTCACAGTAGTAAATGCTTGCAGGCTCTGGACCCCAAGTAGACAAGAGTTCAGAGAAAGGACGTTTGGGAGAAGATGTATAGATGCTGGTTAGATGTTCATAAACAGAAAATGGTTAGTTATTGAGGAGAATATGTTCATACCAGTATAATGAAGGAGCACTGTTAAACTTAAGATATTTAACTCCTATTTAATTAAAAACTACTGTGAACACCACAGATAGTCACTGTATGTGCTTTATCATTTATAATTGAAATTTTGTTAGTAATTAAAATGGAAGGAAAGAGTGAAATCTGGCTCATGTATAAAATGGCTAAGTAGACATAGTATGTTTTAGAGCCCTGTATAACTCCAAACTGCAGTCTAGCCTTTTTCAAAAAAACTTTGCCAGGTGACATTTCAACTGTTGCTGTTTATTTCAGCTTTTAATTTTTTGTTTGTTAGAGTTTCCAAGTGCCAGACTTATTTTTAATTAGTATTCAAACAGACTTTTCTATTTATAGGAATTAGGATATATTTTAATCTCAGATGAATGCCAATGAAATGTCAGGAGTTCTATAATGGGAAGAGGAATAACTAGGGAAGTAGGATCAAAGCGGGAGCTCTAGTGTTTCTATTTCATGCCAGTGAATTGTGAGCTACTAGACCTTGGGTTTAGGGTTGTTTTGATTGTTTTTCCTCCATAAACTACATAAATCAAGGGGCTTGGGGATTTTTTGTAGCTTTACTTAACTGCACACCAATGATCTTTCATATTTTTTTTCGCTCTTTGCAACAAAATTATGACCTCAACAAAAGAATCTCTGTTTTATTATACAAGGTGAAACCAAGGGCTTAAGAGACCTTTAAGAAGTACAACTAAGATAACATTACCATTAGAGTTTTACCAGTCATCAGATCAGAGACACATACAGCCCTTTAAAGGGAATATTAGTTAACACACTGTCACATACCTAAAGATGGGACCTTTCATGTTTCAAACTACAGTAAGTGCAGAGCAGAGTTTCTTTATAAAGACACTGGGACATGGAACTGCAGGATTCCAGTCCAAGCTTTTAGCTGAGCTGTTGGTGTCTAAGTTTGATTAACTGGGACATTAATCTGTTATAGTTAAACCTATATAGTTACAGGATCTCCATTACTTTTATTAACAAAACTTCAAAATGTGAGTATTAGAAATGTAAGCATTCAAAATTGAAGGCATAGAAGTAAAATGAAAGCTGTTAGTGTCACAGGTTTTTATGAAGGATCTTTTTTGAACATTCTCATTTCCTGGCTAGCAGCAGACAGTTCAATAAAGTACACTAACTTCTTCATTATTAAGAAGTAATTATTTCCAGTTACATTAATTCTCGTGCTGGAGATTAGCCATGATCAGACCCACAGTGTGCTAAACTGGTATAATTCTTTAAAACAGGCATGGTACATGGATCCTACTATTAGCAGAAGTTGTCAATGGAATATCCAGTACACCTTCCTTAGTACTGTAGGTAGCAAAGTGACCTCACTCTAGCAACAGAAGGAATATAAACATATATTAATTTCTCCTGCTAGTAAACTAAAGCCGTATCTACACTTACAAGTTTACAGCGGCACAGCTGTGCTAGTACAGCTGTGCCGCTGTAAGGGCACTCATGTGGCCACATTATGCTTATGGGAGAGAGCTCTCCCGCTGACATAATAAAACCAGCTCAATGAGCACTGGTAGCTATTTCGGCAGGAAAGCATCTCCCACCGACACAGCACTGTATACACAAGCGCTTATGCCAGCGAAATTTATATCACTCGGGCGTATGTTTTTAGTGTGTATGTGTGTATCCATTTCAGATTTTGTATTGCTAATTTTGGGGGAGGCAAGGAGTCTAAATAATCTCACCTCAGTCAGCTGTGTGGAGAGATGGGTAAGGAGAACAGAGAAGACAAAATGCCTCTGGCAGCTTTCATCACTCTGGGCAGATTGAGATAAGACACATTTTTCTCAGAGTCTCTCTCTCTCTCACTCCTTTTTTTTTTGACTTTGGTGTTCTTTATAAAGATTGCTGCTTTGATACTTCAGCACAGCAGCATCAACATAACACTGAAACCAGTACAGAAGCAGAAAGGGAATATATTGTACAATAAGGTCTCGAGTCCAGTATGTATGGAGATTGGGTGTGCATGTATTGCCTGTTTTGACCCTGAACTACTCTGTAGCTCACTCACATGTATGATACAGACTTCCCTGTCATATATCTCATTGGAGATGTAAATCTCTTTTCTGAATTTCAGAAACACTGCAGGTGAACTGATTATTGCTCAGCCTTTCACCATATATGAGTACAGTACAGACCATTCCTTCCAGCTTCTGTTTCTTGAAGCCTTTATACACAGTTGTGAAGCATTAACCTTTCTCCTTCCAGTTGAACATGCTTTCTGTTCCAGCCAGTGTTTCTCTTCTAAACATACCTGTGCTTGCACACTGCACTGTATGGAATCAGAGAAGTGTGGGGCTGGAAGGGACCTCAATCCAGTCCAGTCCCTTGCACTCAAGGTGAGACTAAGTAATCACTTGACCACGCCTGAGAGCTGTTTCTCTAACCTATTGTTAAAAAACTCCAGTATTATGTCTAGGTATGTTCCTGTGAGATACGAACTGCTATGAAATGGGTCATTCCCTTGTGCAGTATTGTTCTCACCTCCCCACTGTGCAGCACTTGGGTGTCCGGGGTTTTCAGCCTTAGGGTCAAACATGATTTCACAAGGACCAAGGGGCCAGAATCAGTACTTGGGGACAGATTATCGGCCTTGTTCTGTTCTCTTTTGTGCCACTTGGGCAACTCAAAAGGAGCAGGTGCCACCCAGAAGTCCCATACACCAGGAAATCCCCAGCAGGGAAAGTCCTCATGTGACACAGAGCTAACATCTGAACTGTACTTCAGTCATCTCCAGCTCGTTTATAGTCCCTAAGGGACTGTGGCTGTTCTGCAACAGCTAGAGCAAGACCTAGGCTGCACTAAACTGTGCTGGGGCAGAGTATCGAGGAAGCTGTAAGTAATTGATAGTTCTCAGCTTCTCTCCCAACCTGCCCCCGCCCCCCGGCATGACCAGCCAAGCTCCTGCCTTGCTGTCACTGGGCTGCCACATGCCAGTTGGTAAGCAAGCAAGGGAGCTACCAGAGCTACACTCCTCCCTGCTGGAGCAGGAGGGTGCTGAGCAGCTGCAACAGGAAAGAGAAAGCAGCTGCCCAGAGTAGTCCCAGCTCACAAGGTGCTGTTCCAGAGCCCCTTACCTGCTCCACAGCAATGGGCTGATTTAAACACCAGTTAGGGAATATGTTGTCATTTCATAATCAAATATGCATAACACAATTGCCCTTGGCTGCCATTGTTGGACACTGTCTCCAGGGCCAGATGTGGGACACTGCTGTTCTAGTGGGACTATCAGTACTCACATGTCATGTTACCCTGTCTAAGACCTCGCATGGTCTAGGATGCTTGCTTAACTGTACTAACAGTATATCCCTCCTATCTTGCAGTGATTCAGCTGCCCCAATGTAGTGCCTCCTTGCAGTTACTTAGGTGAGAGCCAATTATATGGAAGAATTATTCTGCTGCCTCTCCTTCCCTTTCTTCTTGCCATGTTGCTTCCTGCAAGGTGATAAGGTAGTCCTTGGTCAGAGTACGTGTTCAATGACTGCCTGTGGTGTATCAGGGGAGATGAAGTCCAGCAGGGGAGTCCAGCCCATAGAAGAGCATTGGGACATAAGGGCATGAAACTATAACTCCCATGAGGCAACCCAACAGGGGATTCAGTTTTTGACAAAAATATCAACATTTTCTACCAGAAGTAGACACTTATTGAAAAAAATCAGCATAATGCAAAGCTCAATTTTACACAGAAAAACAATTTTTCTAGGTTTTTAAAGGCTTAGGTTAGATCCTTAGAAGTTTATGGCCAAAGTTTTTAGTGGGTCTTCTTAATTCCACAGTACTTGTGGTTGCATGCTCTAGTTTGCATACACAAATGGATATCCTCGCACATACGATAGACATGATTTTACAGACCCCTGAACTGGGGGTCAGAAGCTATTTCGTTATAAGCCCCCAAACAAGGAAATGAAGCAGCTCAGTGTGGACTGTGTAGGTGGATTGAATACAGCATCCAAGAGGCTTCCAGTATGGCCAAAATCCTTTGTTCCCTTTAGCTCTACTTATGTCGTATTCTCCTTCTGGGCTGAGGCTTTGGCTGATAGAATTATAGACAGAGCTACCTGTGCTCCCTAGACATATATTCTAAGCATTGGTGACTTTACAGATGAGCATTGCAGAATTTAGTTGTAGGGCGCGTAAAGCTGCAGTCTCCTAACCGTTCTTCAGGCTTAAGGGATATTTTGGGGACTGTTTGTTCCTTATTAGATCCCCTAACCCAATCGTATTCCCTTTCTTTTCTCTCATAGCATTGTTAGATTTGGTTATGTGGGGTTCCCCCTCTCCTGTTTTTGAAGAAGTTGCTATAAAGAAATCTACAGTCTATGTTGGTAGTAACCAAACCACAGAAAAAGCATTTTTTTCTTCATTGGTTAATTGTTTCCTGCATACAATTGCCTTTTATTTGTAGTCACAGAACAATGGGCCACCACTTTATTGCTCTGTTTCTGCTTTACAAATGACTGAAGCCTCACAATTCCTTGAGATTGTTTAGCCTAATAATAAATATCATCTAGCCTGTGTGCATGCATGGGCTTGCTTGTCCTTAGAGAGTATTATGTTTATGTATCAGCCATTGTGTTTAAAATTTGGGGAGAAAGGATAGATTGGCTTGAAAGGAGAGGGAAAAACAACAAACCTACTTTTGTTGTGCAGAAGCTGGGACTTTCCAGGTGCACCCACTGCCCAAGGTCAGTTAACATTTTTTAAACCCTAATAACCTTGACAGTGTCTCTTTTGATATGCTTATGTAGGCTGAGAAAACCTAGTTTAGAAGTTTCACTACAAGAATTTGAATAATTTAGTCACAAACATATTGACACTAGGGTGACCAGGTGTCTGGTTTTAGACCAGAACACCCGGTCAAAAAGGGATCCTGATAGCTCCAGTCGGCACCCCTGACCAGGCCATTGACTGTTTGGTTGGCCGCTCCACAGCAAGACGCAGTGGGTGGCAGGCTTCCTGCTAGCCGCCTCACCACGCAGCTCTCAGGTCAGAAGCAGTCAGCATGTCTGGTCCTAGCCTTAGGGGCTGTCGGGGGGTGGGGGAGGGGTCTGCGTGCTGCCCCATCCCCCACCCAGAAGCACAGCTCCCATTGACTGGGTTAGGGCAGGAGAGGAACTAGTGTGAGTGTGGTGCATGAGCACTCAGTGGGCAGCTGTTGAGGGGTTGTGTAGCATGCCTCTCCTGCGGCTGCCTGGCCCTCTTCTCACATGGCTGGGCTCGAGCTGCAGTGCATGCCCTGTGGCGAACGCGGTCTGTCTGTTGCCCCATCGCTGGCACCCAGGAGTTCAAGGTATGTTTACCCCCATCTCCGAGTGCTGGGAATGGGGCTGTGCCCCTATCCCCTTCACTGCATCCCTCCCCGTCACAGCCCCCCGCACCTCCATGGGAGTCAGTTTCTACAGATTTATTTATACAGGTATCTGGACAGGTGTGCATTTCTGCGGTTGTGCTCTATGGATTTGTATTTGGGCTTCAGGAATGGGACTTTAATTATCAGTTGTGATAATGTATGGTCCTAATTCTACACACAAAATTACAATAACTTTAGTGAACAAAAAACATGGAGCTAGTTACAAAAAATGGGAAGAAGGGAGGGAAAAAATCATGAAAACCTTTGCAAAATTTCATTTTTAAAAAAATACCCTTTTTTGACTATTTTGCTACCAGCTCTAGTGTCCTATAACAAATAAAACCTGAAATTAGCATAATATATCTAACAAAACAATAAACATGCCTGTTTGGGCCTTGTCATTAAAATGAGCACGTGAGAAAGGGTGGGGGAGAGCAAGCGACAGAGTGAGTGGGGGGGGCACTTGGGAAGGGGCGAGGCAGGGGCATAGGCACCAACTTCTCCTGGCGCTGGTGGGTGCTCGATCCCCTCGCCCCACCCCTACCCCATTCCAACCCCTTCCCTAAATCCCTGCCATGGCCCTGCCTCTTCCCCTGAGTGTGCCATGTTCCCACTTCTCCCCCTCTCACTCCCACAGCTTGTTATGCTGTTTTGTGGCAGCAAGTGCCGGGGGGAGAAGCAGGGACATGGTGCACTCCGGGGAGGAGGCGGAGATGAGGTGGGCGAGGCACTGCACCCACCAAATTTTCCCTGTGGGTGCTCCAGCCCCAGAACACCCATGGAGTCAGTGCCTATGGGTAGGGGCGTGTCCTGGGGAAGCAGCAGAGCAAAAATGTTTGGTTTTCTGGAATTAGAAAGTTGGCAAGCCTAACTGAGACAGTAGAAAAAGCTTACAGCTGTGTGTCACAAATGCTGGTAATCAGCAATAAGCAGTCTTCTTATTAAGCTATTTCCACAATTAGCTTTCTTGGTTCTTTATTCTAGATAGGGACAGGGATGGTCTATAAAACCAAAAGACCAGAGGCCGTGGAAACAAGTCTACAGAGCAATAACAAAGGTGATGAGACAGAGAGATCTGTCTACAAAACCATTTAGGTATGCTACAGAACAGGGGGAATGGATAGGTGGGATTCTGTCAGTTCTATTTGATGCTGAACTGATCCATCTAGAACTGTATTTTATGTTCTAGTTAATTATGGTAGACTTGGTGATAGAAAAAGTGGAATTTAGATGAAACTAACAGTTTTATGCTACATTTCCCCACTACCTTCACTGGAGAGTTTGTTTTTCTTTCCTTCCTGCCTACAGAACTGGCTTACTTTTTTGTAATGTATGCTGCCTGCGTGGCAGATGGAAATTGTGTTGTTAGTTTTTCTTGCTTCAGCAAATTGGTTGAAATGCTATTCAGCTCATAACTCTTCCCCTTTATTTCGAGATCATAAGGTGGCAGATTTTGGGGAGAAGAGAGAGGGGCGAGACTGTAATTGTTTTTGCAGAAAATGTGAGTGTAATGAGTTAAGATCATAATATCATACGTCATGTGGGTGGCATATTGCCATTTTTATACAACTGCTTCATTGTACGTGAAGTCTGCCTATGAAACCACGACCATAAATTGGTGGCATCCTATTTCACTGACAGAGGTCCAGTCACGCTAATATAAACAATACAAGGTGTTTGGTGCCTTAAAAATAGTGAGAATTATGTTTAGAACAAAATAATTTCAGCCCATTGAGCTTTCTTAAATCATAAAATACTGGCAAATGTAAAGGTACAGGTGAACTACAACACAATCTCTCTCTTTCTCTCTCTCTCTCTCTCTCTCTCCTTCCTCCCGATGATTAAGTTAAGCCCATTCTTGTGCTCTGTTATCCAGCTGTCTTGAAGGTAGTCATTGAGCATTGTTAGAAAGCACTCTTATGGAATAAAGCTTTGTACAGTATATTGTAAAGCTTCTTGGAGGATGGGAATTGGTCAGGAAGGGTCAGACCATGTTGCTATACTAACGAAAGAGGGAATTAGCATGCTTTCTTTTCAGAATAGTTCACCAACTAACTCTCAGTCTCTGAGCATGCTTGGGGCTTTGGTGAAAATGGTTCAGTAGCCCTCTGCACCATACATATGTACTTTTTAATACTATATATAAAACTTGCAGGTTTCTGTCATCAGGTTGCAAATACCTCCACATAGCCTGCTTTGAGGACAAGAAGTCCCAGTTCCTAGCTGTCTTAACTGGTCTAAGGTCATATTGGACTGCAGAGCAAAACACTGGAGTGTTTCGTATTGTAGCATTGCATATAACTGGGGAAGTATCTATACAACACTTGTACTGAGCCAGTGTCTTCTAGAGATGAGATCCACACATTGAATTGAGGCAGAGGAGGGGACTATGCAGTTTGTACTAATGCCCATATTGCCTACATTTTCTTTCTCTTTTTAAAATGGGATGCAAAATAAAATCTGGTGTTTAAATTTAGATCCGTTAGATTAAAGCAGTTTTCTGTTTTATTCTGTATTTAAACATACGGGACCAAATTAATCCCTGATGTAATTCCAATTGAAATCAGTAGAGTTTATGATCTTTTGGAGGCTGCTGTGAGTGGGAAAAGAAAATTGAAAGAGTGGTTTCTGATAATACACCCTTCCCTTTCCAAAGATGAGGCTCAGGACATTGCAGAGCTGGGTGTGAGGCAAGAGAATTGGAACAGGATGAAGAAAAAGGCTTCCAATAATGATAATGGGAATGTCCCTTGGGTTGATTGGCTCTCGTATCTGCCACAACGGAATTGATGTGCTTGGGATGAATTTGTAAGCTTGCCCAAAGGATAATCTAACAACCACCAGTAGCTATTATTTGGGCTTGTTTTGTTGCTGCATGAAAAATATGGGGGCTTTTCCTGCCACTTGAGAAGTACACAAAATCCTGGAATCAGCATTACCTGTCCTAGGAACATGTTTATAGTGCAAAATTTGTTGGGGGCTCAAAATACCATTTCCCCAATCAGCAGCCCTCCCTCATTCCCTAACAGCTCAAAGAGCCAACAGCTGTGCATGTTTGTTCCAAGTGATTTCATTTGCTGCTGGGTGGCATTAGTGAAATGTTCCAGGCGCCTTATTGGTGCATTATACTATGTCATCCACTTATCATCCACTATTTTCCTAATTGTTTTTTTGAGTTTTTAATTTGCTCCTCTGGCAGCCCAACAGCACAGTGAAATTTGGAAAGTGGGGAGCAGATTGAAAGAGAGATCTAAATATGGAATTGTTTCTATTTGTTCTTTATCCAAAGCAGCAAAGAAAGAGAAGGTTGGTGCTTAGTTCCATTTTTCTAAAACCTGCCATATGAGGTGACTGTTTTTTTGTTTTTGTTTTGTTTTTTAATTAGGTGCTTTTGCTATATTTGACTGTTTATACAATGCTGTGGGGCAGTCAAGGAAGTAGTAGTGCTGGAATACAAACTGCCTGGCCTTGTCATAAATCTGAAAGGTTATACTATTTGTATATATGTGATGGCCCTTATGCATTTGCCAGGATGTTAAGGAGCATGTAGTGGTTTAAAAACACAAACAAGTGCCTTCAACAGTCTGGATTTGTGTTTCCTGATTGTTGCAGCTTAAGACTGTAGCTGTATTTGTGCTTTTAATGGAACACCCTCTTAATGCAGTAATTGACAACTCTTTACTTGGAGCAATTTCTAAAGATAAATTTTATTCGCAGTTACTATTTTTAATGCTCGATGGCTTGCTTCGTGCTTTTTCATTTCTTAAAATGTTGACTGTAGATCCTGGTTATCTCTGGACAATACCACAGAGCAGGAAACTATGTCACACTCAAAGAACATAAGATCTAGGTAGAATGAGTCAGATCAAACCCTATTGCTTAGTAACTGACTAACTTCCTAATATGTGGGTACAGTTTTGTCCCCACTACGGTTTTGCTACATTTCTTTCTCTGACCAAGAGTTAAAATGATAGGGTTGTGATGCTGTATTCTACCTGGGGTAAAGAGTCTTTGGAAATATGAGTGAGTGTGAGTGAGTGAGCAAAACTGGAAACCTCTGAATAAAACCCTGTTGTTCTCACTTCAATACAAGGTGTATGCGTCTACTGAGTTTACAGCATAAAGTCATATTTCCCTTAAGGTTTATTTCCTTAAGGTGTGTGTATGTGAGAGGTGTCACATTGACATGCTTGGACACAGAAGTCCTCTGTCAACCAGACACACACCTGGACAGTGAGAGAGCAAGCTTCTCTGTACAGTCCTACTGATATGCCTCCGCCTTAAGTCAGAGGAACCATCCCTCACTTAGTTCAGCCTCCATAGGCCATTCACTCTGGCCACTCAGCTCAGTTCAGGTTGTCCAGTTCCTAGTAGGAAAGTGCATATTAAAAAGGCACCACTGTTGGCAAACACTATCCAGCTGTGGTAATGTCAGTACAACCTGGTCCGATTCAGATCCAGTTTCTTCTGGATTTTAGAGACTAGCAAACCTTCAGGATGCCAAAACTGGTAAAGTCCACTCCTGCTCCCAAAAGGGGTTCTGAAAAAGCAATGACTAAAGCATATGGATCCCTTGTTGATGGGCATGACCAAGCAGCCTGCAGAGTATCTGAACAGTTACAGTCAGGAGAGTGGGTTGTGTGTAGATTTTTTTTTAAGTGGAATTGAAAATGTTTATCTTTGATGGAATATATGGTACACCTCTACCCCATTTTAATGCCACTCGATATAACACAAAGTGGGATATAGCACGGTAAAGCAGCGCTCTGGGGGGGTGGGGCTGTGTGCTCCTGTGGATCAAATCAAGTTCAATATAACGCGGTTTCACCTATAACACGGTAAGATTTTTTGGCTCCTGAGGAAAGTGTTATATCGAGGTAGAGGGGTACTTACCTTTCTGAGGAGAAAATCGCTGTATAATGCATTATTTTCATACTACTGTGAGAAACTGAACTTTTCCTCCCATAATCAGCAGTTCATTCATCTGGAACACTTTCCTGTTTGATCCTTTAGGACAGTTTCCCAAACTTGGGACGCCGCTTGTATAGGGAAACCCCCTGGCGAGCCGGGCCAGTTTGTTTACCTGCCGCATCCACAGGTCCAACTGATCGTGGCCCCCACAGGCTGCGGTTCGCTGCTCCAGGCTAGTTTCTGGCTTTCCTTTTTTGAAGTGGAGTATTTTATTTTATTTTATTTTATTTTGTTTGGTAGGGTTATGAGATGGAAGGGGGTGACCGTGTTGAGAGTGTCATTCTTACAGTGGAAATCCTTGTGGAAGAGGAAAGTTTTGTAGCATTTCCTAAGGGTGGTTAGACTCTGGATTCACCGGATCTCTTCTAGAGATTGTTCCATAGCCAGATCCCCATGATTGAAAAGGCTTTGTCCTGGACTTTGTGATCTACATTGTACCAGAGGAGCACAGTTGTTACGTTGGTTCATAGATCAGAATTTGATTTTTAATGTAGCTGGGGCTTGATGCATTCCCTGTTTTGAAAATTAGGACTCAAGTCTTAAACTAGGAGCCAGTGGAGGGACATGAAATAGACAGCCACATTCTTTATTGGCTACAGCTTGTGCATCCTCTTCATGTTTCACTTCCAATTCAGTGAATTATAGTAATGAAGCCAGAGGTGACACATTCATGGACCACGTTGCTTGTCTGGGAGGAAGGGACAAAGTTTCCTAGCAAAGTGGAGGCGAAAGAAGGTATTTTTAGATACTGATAGTACCTAGTCATCAAACCTATACATTGGATGACGTGCTGGCCAGTTGGTACTTAAAGTTGTTTTTCTCTTTATTGAATGGAACATAAAACTTCTTCTATTTGCAGTTTTTAAAAACATGAATAATAATTAGAGAGAACATGGTGGGTAATATAATATCTTCATTTGGGCCAACTTCTGTTGGTGAAAGAGACAGGCTTTCAAGCTGCACATGTTCTTCAGGTTAGGGAAAGGTAGTTGTGTCACAGCTAAATACAAGGTGAAACAGAATGTTTAGCATAAAATAGTTAACACACATTCTAAGGAACCATTCAAGATGAAGTAGCCTGTTAACACCCCTGTAGTCATAGGACAAAAAAGGGGGGCCAGTGGCTTACAGAAACCATAAATCCAGTTTCTGTATTAAGACCATTATTTTTAGTGTCTAGCAAAATTATGAATTTAAGATCTCAGGCTCATCTTATGAAGGTGGTGTGCAGATTTACTTTGAGGATGAGGACTGAGAGGTCAGGTATGGAGTGATCATTTTATGAAAAGTGTTTGCCCACTGGTGATATGGTGTTTTTATCTGATCATTTTTCTGTGTGAGTTCATTTGAGAGCACAGTGAGTGTCTGGGTTTGCCAACATAGTTGTCATTGGAGTATCTAGTGCACTAAACAATGTAAACCACACGTGATAGGCATGTGTAGGACCCAAAGATCTTCAAAAGTGTGTTGTGGGGGTACTGATCATTGTAGCAGTGGAAATATGTCAACAGGTTTTGCACCTGTTATATTGGTAGGGTCTGATGCTGCTTTGAGCTGGCGGGTCCTGATGTATGAGGAGCTTGCTTCTGATGATGAAGTTGGTGAGTTGTTTGAAGCCAGAAACGGGGAAAGATTTTTCTTCCAGGATGTGGTGTCCATCTAGTATGGGTTGTAATTGTTTAATTATACTCTGTAGATTCTAGTGTGGGGTGGTAGGTGTGCAGCTGAAGGTTTCCCCCCCTGTATTGAAGCATATTCTCTTGGGGTATTTGGGTCACCCATTCCATGATGTGATTTACTCCTCTGGTAGAGTGTCCTTTTTTGGTGAAGGCGATTTTGAGTGTTTTCAGGAGCATATTCTGCGGTATCTAAGGGCCTAGCTGTAGATAACATACTTCTTGTTACTGGATCTATGAATGTAAGTGTGGTGATCCAGGGGTTTCTTGTATATAATCTGTAGGGTTCCATTGTTGAAGCTCATTGTGGTGTCCAGGAGGTTGATGCTGGCACAGGACTGTCCTGGAGAGAGTTTGGTGGGTGGGTGATGGTCATCGAAGTTGTAGTGGAAATTGAGGTCATCCGTCGAGAGGATGAAAATATTAACGCTGTATCTCAGGTATATCACTGATTTCAGAAATTCTTCCTCAAGGTTGCCCACAAAGAAGTTGATGTATTAGGGAGCCATCCTATTACCCATGGCTGGTCCCATAATTTGGAGAAAGTGTTTGTTGCTGAACGTAAAATTGTTATGGGTGAGAATGAAATGGATGTGTTTGCGGGGGATATCTGAATGTTGTCCATTATCTTGTAGATATTTGAGACAGGCAGCTATTCATTGCTGTCAGGGATGTTGTATAGGGAGACAAGGATGGTGTTCTGAGGAAGGTTGTTAATGTTGCAGAGTTTCTGGAGGAGGTTGGTTGTGGCCTGGAGGAAGATGGCCCTTTGTGTGGTGAGTGGTTCGAGGATGGTTTCTATGAGTTCTGATATTCTTTCAGTAAGATAGTTGTGGCCTGATACGATGGGCCTGCCTGGCTTTCCTTGTTTATGTATCTTGGGAAATGTGTAGAAGATTCCTGGGGTGGCTTCATGGGGCATGAGCTTGTATTTCGATGTTTGGGCAAGGATTTGATAATATCTTTAAATTCTTGAGTGAACTGTAGTGTGAAGTCATCTCTGATTTCTTTATAGTAGGTGGTATCTGTTGCCGATTCTATTTTGTATTTAGCTGTAATGCTCTGAGTACCTTTCCTAGACATGGAGAAGATCTCTGTGTAGCTTGAAAGCTTGTCTCTTTTGCCAACAGGGGTTGGTCAAATAAAATATATTACCTCACCCACCTTGTCTCTGTAATAGTCTGGGACCACCATGGCTACAGCAACACTTTTAATTTTTTTTTTTTGGCAGTTTAAGGGTTATGGGCTTTACCCCATATCCCTGAGAATTAGACAGTATGTACCTGCTTCAGATATCATCTGTCCCAATACAGCATGCATATACTTGATTCAGATGTTGGAGACATCACATCATAGCTGATGAGTTACAGGTGATGAGTTATAGGTTCATGGTCAGACTTACTATGGCTGAGAAATTGAGCCCTGGGCAGTTTCAGCCATAGTAGTAAAATCAGAGGGGGAGATGGAGATTTTGTCATTCTCCATTGGCTAAGTGGGGCATGGTTCTTGCCCCTACTCTGCAGTGTGATCTGTGGGAGCAGAGGAAGTCTTTGGTCTGCAGTGGTGCACGAAGGTAACCACTATGTAGAAGTGACTCCAAAAGCCAATGGCACTGCAGCAAAACAAGATTAAACAAATATTTCCAAAACAGCTGTAGAAGGTGGAGCTGATTACATCTTTTCAGCCATCTCCAGCCTGTTGCCACTTACACACAAACATCCTGAATGAGCAAGGCTGAAAATGAGAGCGGGAGGAAAGCGTTTGGTTCAAGTACATGTTGGTTCAAGTATTTGTTTTTAACTAAAGTTTATTTTTAAAAGACGTTTTTCAGTTTGCATGTTATGTTAAACATTTCGTTATATCACAGGCATTGTGGTATAGAAGCCTTGCTCCATGTGAGGGAGATTATGGCACCATAAATGGAAACGCAATGAGAAAAGTCTTCATGCATAGAGGGGGACTCTCTTCCCACAGTTGTTGAAGCTGCTGCACTAATCAGTGTTTGTACTGGTTTTTTGCCCCGTTCTTCTCTGAGCTTGCTATATATCACTAGCCTATCATCACTTTATCTGTGTCTAATGAAAGATGCAGTCATGTTCTGTTGTATGTCAGAATTTAATGAAACGCAGAGAGAATAGGCAGACTGAAAGGACATATGGGGATTACAGAATTACGTGTTTTAACTTAGTCACTTACTTGCAATGAAAGCTTTGACACCATAAGGAAGGCAAAATACACAATGACTGAAACTGCTAGGTAGTTTCCTGCTTGTACTTCTTAATGACAAACTCTGGCACATGTAGTATTCTCCAGCTGCAGAATCACTGACAAAAGAATGATGAATACATTCTGTTTACATTTAATAGGATTTTGTCTAGTAAGAATATTTTAACACATTGCTGAGCTGATACGCTGTCAATGCAATTTTAGCGCACACATGATCTGTACATTATTATCAACACCACCTCCTTCAGAGCTGATTCAGCATCCCTGAAAACCTTACTGAGGAGTACATTTCTATTGAAATGGGATTTGCATGCTAAAAACCCTGAGTCTAAGTACCAAATACTAATGTTCATTTGAAAAACCCAAACCTTACAGCATGAAACCTAGTGAGTGGGTGCAACTACTTAATTTTAATTTAAAATAGCAGCCATCTCTGATATTTTAAAATTTAAGTGAGTACAAGAATATAGAAAAAATCATTAAATCGTTAAAATATTTTGTTACAATAATGGGGCAAAATGTGGGCAGTTTTCTAAGCCATACGTTTTCTGCCCTAACCAATTGTAAAAACTACTTTTAAATCCAAAATGTTAGTCTGCGGCACTCAGCAGTGTTCCCTAATTATAGATAGTATAGCTGAATCCAGTCTATGAGGAGCTAGGAAAAGAGAATTATGCTGAAAGGAAATAATTTCAGATGGAAGAAATCTGTGATGATCTAATCAACAGGCCAGCATTCCGGGGCACCAGAGATATTCAGCTTCCTCCTCATTAATTAAAAATAATCCATTGTTTGATTAGTTGCAAAAGTTTCTTTGTATTTCTCCTTCTGCAAGAAGACTGAAGTCTGCAAAGAATCTCTAGCTCCTGTTGTCCATTATATTTACAGTGGACTTATCTGTGGTTAGTTACTGCAGTATTTATAGATTAACTTTTCATATTACATGCATTTAGTTTCAATAGTGTAGTTGAACACATGGTTGGTAAATAACTTGGACCAAAAAGACTTAAAGATATGTTCTGTTTGGAACTTCAGTTGGACTATAATACTTACTAAGTGTACTCAGGTTTAAAGAAACCTCTATTTTCTAGGGTCTCAAAACATGTTTTTGTTCTGAGATTTAGATTTGTTGTCTCCTGGAGCTTTTTTTAATTGGATCCAGCTATTAGCAATATTTACTCTTTTCCCTGAAGCTAGTCTCCATTTTGCAGACCAAAAGCTTAGTACAAACTTTTTAGATTTTTTTGTTTTTAATAAAATGCATGGTCTAAATTACTTGCTTTCTAAATCTTATTTGCAAGCCTCAGAGGTAAAATATTTTCTGCATGTATGTTTCCTTGTTTGCATGTGTATGATGGAGGCTTTCAGTGACCTCAATCATTACAATATTTTGTATAAGCTGTATGTGTATTTTAACTATGCCTGTCTGGCCATTGTTTGATTTCTGTAATCATTTGGAGGGTAGGTGGGTTTCAAATACTAAAACTGATTGTTTCACTTCAAGGACTGTTTGAGATGGTCTAAAAATGTCTTCATACTAAAGATGTCATTGGGAAGCTGCTGGGCATTCAGCATTCTTGAATATCAGGGCACTTAAATATGGATTTACTATCTCAGCTTTAAGCATCCATTTAAAAGTTGGCTCATATTTGTAAAAACTAATTTTCTTACTATATTTATATTAGTAATAACAGATTTAAGAATTTATTTTTATATTAATAAGCTCTTTTTTACTTTTTGTTTTGAATTTTACTTTTCTGTGGGTTTGAAAATAAACTAATCAGTGTCACTTTGATTTCTAGTCAGTTTTATTTTCAAGTTCATTTGTACTAGCAAAATGCTACAGTGTTTGGGTTGTGAACAGCACTGCAGGGTATTATCCATTTGTCTAAATCTTAGAATTTTTTTTAAAAATGAACATTTTTATTGGTCTTTGTTTTCTGTAAACTCTCTCTCTCTCTCTCTCTCTCTCTCTCTCTCTCTCTTTTTTTTCCCCCCCAAACAAAGCTTTAAATGTGGGGCTAAATGCAACCTGACAACAGCATTCATTTAAGACTTTCCTCTTAAGGATAGCAAAACAAAGCAAAATAACCCTCCACTCTGATAACTTCTTTTGATTACTAAATTGAAATGGCATGTTTTCAAATTACATATCTGCAACAGTCCATGAACCCAAATTGTGCTGACAACATTGTGGAATGTGTTGCAAAGTTCATATATATTTACAGGAAATTTTCAGCTGTTGAATGGAAAATTGGTAGTCACTTCAGCATAATCCATAATATCAATTGGAAGGGAAGAACCATTTTTAGTAGCGCAAGATGATCCATCAGGAACCTGACCTCCCACAAGACCTGCAGACAGTTCTACATCCCCCAAATCACTTTTCCTCGCTCCTCCTGAGCATCAGGCAGAGGTTGAGACAGTCAAAAGGACAACCATAAACTTAGATTCTGAGGCTGAAAAAATAAATTACATTCCAGAGTTTAGCTTGTAGGTCCAGCAGCTGCCAAACTCAGACCCAGTGTTTGTGTGTAGTTACAGGTGTTATTTCAGAGCTGGAGTACATAAGGGCCAGACAAAGTAAAGCACAATCAACTCTGCCAGCAGCAACAGGAAGAGTTGCTATAAATTACTTTTCAGCTTCAGTTTGTGCTGAATATGATGTAACTAGCCAAAAAAACATACGGTGAATCTCTCTAAGCTATGCAGAAGAGCACAGAGAAATGTGTAGAGCAAGAAGAGAGAGTCTGACATGGCTCTCAATATGGGAAAAAAAGTAGTGAATTCTTATTTTCACCGATGAGTCTTTGCTTCCCTTTCCCTCTTCCTTTGCACCACGGAGGGATGGATACAGAAGAGTCTACACAGGATAGAGTATGGTTACTTCTGTCCCACCACAAACTACTTAGTTTTCAATATTTCCTTTTATATATGTTCATTAAAGTGCCCAGAAATATGACACATTAATTACACAGGAAAG
Source organism: Gopherus evgoodei (assembly GCF_007399415.2). Taxonomy (NCBI): domain Eukaryota; kingdom Metazoa; phylum Chordata; order Testudines; family Testudinidae; genus Gopherus; species Gopherus evgoodei. Next base: position 47,783,908 of record NC_044327.1, read on the forward strand.
CGGTGGTGCCTGCTTTAAGTTTTGGATGAAAAGCAAGGAACTGAAGGAGGTTTTTTTCTCTCCTTCATGTGTGCATAAAAATTGTAATGTGAGAGGGATTAGTGCATGATATCTACTAGAAAAATTACCTGTTGCTGTGTTGATAGCATATGTATCTGAACTGGTTTATGAATATGGTTTAGCTGCAATTGTGGTTTAGGACAAACTACATTTGGTGCCAAAAAGACTTGATCTAGCAGCTAAACCATTTTCACCCACTGTTTACCAGCGTCCACTACATATGATGGATTAGAAAGCAGATCGGAATGATTGAAATATTGTATTTGAAAAAGCGCTAATAATGACTGGTTCTCCTGCAGTTTGTTACACTGAAAGTGCCTTTTTCAGCTTTGTGAAAATAGGAGGTGAACATGCAATCTGAGGATATCAGACATGCTGCTTCCATCCCAGCTGGTGATTCTCTGCACCTCAGTTTTGGAAAACTGCCATAATTTCTACAGATCCTAAGAAAGAAAGAAAGAAAAAAAAATGTGTGCTGTCCCAATTCTCATTCAGCTAATCTCTTTTTTTCCCCTAAATATATTAACTGAGGCTTAGTGCCAAGAGCAAGAACCCTATGTAGGAAGCAATAGTCTAAGGAAACAGACGCAATTTAATTGTTCCAGGTTTTTTTCAGATGTGGTTGATGATCACTACCGTATATACTCGATCATAAGCCAATTTGTTTATAAACCGACCCCCCCAGATGGATACATAAAAATGGAAAATTTTTATGACCCGTTCATAAGCTGACCCTATAATTCAAGGGACAGCAAACTTTGACTCCTGGGCCATCAGGATAAGCCACTGGTGGGCAGAGATGGTTTGTTTACCTCGATCATTTGCAGGCACAGAGGTAAACCTAAGTAAACAAAGTGTGCCGGTGCACCAGCTGCTTACCCTGACGGGCCGGGACAGCAACTGGTGGGGAAATTTTTTTGGGGGGGGAGAAGCTGGGGGTCAGGGGAGTGACCCCTGTAACCACACCCCACATGACCCCAACTGTAGCCTGGGACCCCCACACTCTCCCCATCCCATCCTTTCCCACCTTATCTGGGGAGGGCCAGAGGAGGATGGCTCTGGCCTGGCTGGAGCTGCTCCAGCAGGCTGGCCAGACCGGGTGGCGCGGCTGCAGCATGTTCCAGTAGGCTGGGCTGGGCTGGGCAGGGCAGCGCAGGGCAGCACAGCCGCAGCGTGCTCCAGCACCTGGGCGGCATAGCCACAGCCTGCTCTGGGGAGCAGGGCTGAGCAGCACGGCTACAGCCTGCCAGCCCCAGAGCTGCAGCTGCTTCGGAGGCTGCGGGGAGAGCAGCATGGCCAGAAGCAGAGAGACTCTGGCCCCATCTCTTCCCTTCTGGCTGTGCTACCTCTCCTTGCTCCCTCTGTTGGGAGGAGGGGCTGTGTCCCACCTCTCCCTCTCTATACCTGTTTATAAGCCGACCCACTTCTCTGCTGCTTCCTTTTTTTTACTAAAAAACTTCGGCTTATGAATGAGTATATATGGTATATACTAGCAAGAGATACATCTAATATACAAGAAGGTTAATGCAGAATGTCAAATATAAAAAATACATATCACAATAAGAACCTCTTTTCTTTCATATAGCCAGAGAGTTTGTGCTACATGTAAGATTCTAATACTTTTAGCTTGTCAGCAGTAACTTTTAAGAAACAGACTAAATCCCCAGCACACAATTAGTCTTTTTATTGTTTGTTTTATATATTTATTTTTACTAGTTTAATAAATGAGCCCAAACACTTACCCCCCCAACCCTGAGTTTCCTAAGTCCCTTGTTGTAGTCAGAAGTTGCATTCCAGCAATTTTATGGAAGAGGCCACCCAGTGAAGAAAGCAAGGACACAGGAGAATTTTTCCGAAGCCTGTGACCATTCAGCACTTAATGGTTTTAATGAGCCTGTCAATTCAGTTATATAAGCCTCTGAAATTCCTCCCTGTGATGTAAAGCTGATGATGGCTGACTGCCGAATCCTTAGAAATTCAAAATTGTATCCCTTGTTATAGTAATGGTAAAGGGTGAACAAAGAGTTGGGGGGATTGTAGGGCTTTAAGGAATAGCCTGCAACAACTTGAAATTGACTAAAGCATCCTCTTCTACCTCCAAATTGTTCACAAAAACGACCTGTTTCCAGCTTTCATTTTCCCTGGGTTTTTTATCGGTAAATCTATCTTTAAGACGTGATTTGTGCTGGATTAGTAGATAATTTAGACTCAACCTGCCAAAAATCTTGAAACTACTTACATTTTGTTATTACTGCAAAAATGGATTGTTATAAACTGCCTCTCCCTTGAAAGGCTGTAAAAGCAAGCTGTAATACAAGTAGTTTTTAATGCACTTAACTGCTTTCTTTTTGAGTGAATGCAGTGCCAATAGAATATAAAATGTTTGACTGCTCATTGCGTATAACTGATGAAGCCGTGATGCAGTGTAAAATGACACTCAGGCCACGGCTACACTAGAGAGTTGCAGCGCTGGTGAGGGGGTTACAGCGCTGCAACTTAGGATGTGGCCACACTTGCAAAGCACGGCCGGCGCTGCAACTCCCTGGTTGCAGCGCTGGCTGTACACCCGGTCGAGCCTCGGGTGTAGGGATTCCAGCGCTGGTGATCCAGCGCTGGTCAGCAAGTGTGGACGCCCACCAGCGCTTTTATTGACCTCCGGGGTGTAAGGAGGTATCCCAGCATACCTTATAAGCCTCTCTGGTAATCATGCACACTCCACTGCCCTGGGCTCAGCTGACCCCACCTTTAAATGCCCCGGGAATTTTTAAAATCCCCTTCCTGTTTGCTCAGCCAGGTGTGGAGTGCAATCAATCAGCGACCATGCCTCCATGCCCCAAACGAGCCCCAGCATGGAACAATTCCGAACAAAGGACCTCATCAGTGTTTAGGGTGAGGAAGCTGTGCAAGCACAGCTGTGCTCCAGAAGGAGAAATTATGATACCTATGGGCAGATATCACAGTCCTTGCTGAGAAGGGGCCATGAACGGGACGTGTTGCAGTGCAGGGTCAAAATTAAGGAGCTGCGCAGTGCTTACTGCAAAGCCCGTGAGGGAAATCGCCGCTCAGGAACTGCCCCCACAACCTGCCGTTTTTACAAGGAGCTGGATGCCATACTTGGGTGTGACCCCACTGCCAATCCTAGGAGCACGATGGAGAGTTCAGAGCAGGGAGAAGTGGGGGAGGGTGTAGAGGAAGCCGACAGTGAGGCTACTGGCGTGGAGGGAGACACCCCAGAGTCCCAGGAGGCATGCAGCCAGGAGCTCTTCTCAAGCCAGGAGGAGGCTAGCCAGTCACAGCAGCTGGAAGTTGCTGGTGAGGAAGAAGCTGAGGAGCGTGCTCGGGGTAAGCAGATTTTTATGTTTTGGGAGAGGACGGTTTGGGTTATGGCTGCCTGCATGCATGCCTAAACGTGGAACAGCCCATTGATTTGCTCTATCACGTCTCTGTAATCTGCCTCGGTAATCTCTTGAAAAGTTGCAGTCAGAGCGTGGGCAATGCGCTTTCGCAAGTTTATAGGGAGAGCCACCGTGGTCCTTGTCCCAGTCAGGCTAACTCGTCCGATCCACTGTGCAGCGAGGGGTGGGGGGACCATGGCTGCACACAGGCAAGCTGCATAGGGGCCAGGGCGGAATCCACATTGCTGTAGAAGACCCTCCCTCTCTTCCCAGGTAACACGCAGCAGTGATATATCTGGCAGTAGGAAACCCTGTTGAGAATTTAGGGATACTTGAGTGCAGGGCGCCAGGTTCGCGGTCCCCCCCCCCCCCAGCCCCGCGGTGCGCTCCGGTCTCCCCACCCCCTTCCAGCACGTAGCCAGCCCCGCGGTGCGCTCCGGTCTCCCCCCCCCCCTTCCCAGCAGGCAGCCAGCCCCACGGTGCGCTCCGGTCTCTCCTCGCCCCCTTCCCAGCAGGCAGGCAGCCAGCCCTGCGGTGCGCTCCGGTCTTCCCCCCCCCCCCCTTCCCAGCAGGCAGCCAGCACAGCTGTGCGTTTCCCCCCCCACCAGCTGGCCGGCAGTTACGCGGACCGCCCCCCCCGCCAGCAGCTCGCCACCTTCCTGTTCACTACTGTCCCCTGTGCAGGACACCAGCTACCTCCTGTACCCAGTGCAGATAAACCCCAGTGACCCATCGGTCAATTCCCCCTCCCAGGTGCAGTCGGGGCAGAAACACTCACCCCATTGCTCGCCATGCCTTCGCTTCCCTGGCCTGTCTGTATTATGTTAGGTATGTGGGAAAGATGCTACAAAAAGTCTACAAACTCCTTCACTGTGTGATAATAAAAACAATGTAGCCTCTGTGTATTACATGTTTCTATCTATGTTTTTTTAGTGACCTTGACTAATGCAGCTGGCTCACCGGCCTCATGTCGCTTGCAGAACTTGAGAAAAAATCCACGAAAATCAAAAGAAGAATTGATCAAAGCAGTTATGATTCACTACAACAGAGAAAGTAGGAAGACGCAGGAATGGAGAGAGAAAATGTATGAGTGGAGGCAAACAGAAAGCAGGAGAAAGGAATTGGCTACCAAAAAAACCTCAAAGCAGATGATAAGCCTCCTGGCTCGCCAAACTGAGTCTTTCGAGTCTCTCGTAGCCATGCAGGCAGATCTGTACCGTGGTAACCCACACCCCTCCCAAAGCTCTCTTTCTTGTTCCCCAGTATTTGCACAAAACACCTTTTTCCAGCAGCCAGTTTCTTATTACCCTCAGCTGCCCCCAACACCTGTACGATCACCTACCAGCCCTGATAACTACAATTCTTACCCTGTGCACTCCACCCCCATTACTCTGCAGCATAGTAATCCTGAAGTGCAGCAGACATTGAACAGTAATCCAAACAGGACATATTCAAACCTCTGAATGTACAGTCCACCACCCTAACCCCCCCTGGCCTTTTATGTACTGTACTTTGAATAAAGGATTTTATGGCTTTTACAATACGTTTTATTATTGCAGGAAGTGGTAAATATTGTACCCCAAGGTAGAAAGGAGCACAGCAAAGGCACCAAACATTACTGTTGGCTCTCAGCATCAAATTGCTCCCTTAAGGCATCCCTAATCCTTGAAGCCCTTTCCTGGGCCTCTCTAGTAGCCCTGCTCTCTGGCTGTGCAAATTCATCCTCTAGGCGTCGAACCTCGGAGGTCCATTCCTCACTGAATGTTTCATCTTCCCTTCACAAATATTATGGAGGGTACAGCACGCGGATATAATAGCGGAGATGCTGCTTTCCCCCAAACCTAGCTTCCCATAAAGACACCTCCAGCGGGCTTTCAAACGGCCAAAAGCACACTTCACAGTCATTCTGCACCAGCTCAGCCTTTAGTTGAACCGGTTCTTGCTCCTGTCAAGCTTCCCTGTATACGGTTTCATGAGCCATGGCATTAAGGGGTAAGCGGGGTCTCCAAGGATCACAGTGGGCATTTCGACGTCCCCTACTGTGATCTTGCGGTCTGGGAAAAAAGTCCCAGCCCTCAGCCTCCTGAACAGGGCACTGTTCCGAAAGATGCGTGCATCATGCACCTTTCCAGGCCATCCTGAGTAAATGTCAGTGAAACGCCCACGGTGATCCACAAGCGCTTGCAGAACCACGGAGAAATACCCCTTGCGATTAACGTACTCTGATGCCAGGTAGGGTGGTGACAGAATAGGAATATGCATCCCATCTATTGCCCCTCCACAGTTAGGGAAACCCATTTCTGCAAAGCCATCCACAATGTCCTGCACGTTCCCCAGAGTCACAGTTCTTCTTAGCAGGGTGCGATTAATGGCTGTGCAAACTTGCATCAGCACCATTCCAACGGTGGACTTTCCCACTCCAAACTGGTTCGCCACCGATCGGTAGCTGTCTGGAGTTGCCAGCTTCCAGATTGCAATAGCCACCCGCTTCTCCACTGGCAGGGCAGCTCTCAATCTCGTGTCCCTGCGCCGCAGGATAGGGGCGAGCTCAGCACACAGTCCCATGAAAGTGGCTTTTCTCATCCGAAAGTTCTGCAGCCACTGCTCGTCATCCCAGGCTTGCAGGACGATGTGATCCCACCACTGAGTGCTGGTTTCCCGAGCCTAAAGGCGCCATTCCACGGCCCTAAGCATGTCTGTTACTGCCACAAGCAATTGAGTGTCTTGAGCGTCAGGCATTTCAATATCATCGTCTGACTCCTCACTGTCACTTTGCAGCTGAAGGAATAGCTCCACTGCCATGCGTGATGTGCTGGCAACATTCATCAGCAAGGTCCTCAGCAGCTCAGGCTCCATTTGTAACAGAAATCTTAGAAATCGCGCTGCAGACTCACAATGCCGCCAAACTGCTCGGAATGTGTAGCAAAGCATCACGGGGCGTTGGGACAGGAAGCGGAAAGACCCGCACACTTCCTTCCCCTTCCCACAAGCCACAGTGCCAAAATGGGACGAGGTGCTCTGTGGGATAGCTGCCCACAATGCACCACTCCCAACAGCGCTGCAAGTGCTGCAAATGTGGCCACACTGCAGCGCTGGCCCTACACAGCTGTATGCACACAGCTGTAACTACCAGCGCTGCAAAACTGTAAGTGTAGCCATGGCCTCAAAGCCACAGAAGTGAATGGTTAAAAACAAATCAAAAAGACATCAAAATGCAAGGAAATGTAAAGCATGCCAACGCTTTGTAAAGAACCTGCGTTCGAAAGCTGTACTGGCCATATTGCCCATTTTAGTAGCAATATTATTCTCTACAGTTTGCATAAGCCAATAACTGCATTCACTGAAGTACATTCGGTACAGCAAATCAGCAACTTGAGTATGAATAGATGTTAGACACATTCTGGCAAGCTGTATTGGCAAAACTTTGGTTTGCTGAAATGTAAATTATTTATTTCATGTTTTTTCATTTACCTTTTATCCCTTTCATCCCAGGATAGATGCAGCACCTATCCCCCAGATAAAATTTGTACAAAAATGTGTTTTAGCCTCATGCCCCCTAGGTTAGACACTTGCCTAAAGGAAATAATCCAATTGTATCTTATGTCTGCTTCCAGAGCTTTGAAGCAATAACTTCCTCTTTTGTAAAACTAGATGAGAAAAGGAAAAAAGTATTTATTTATTCTAATGCTAAGTGTAACTTTTTAGAAGTAGTTTTGTAGAATAATTGTTATTTTGAAAATAACAGACTCACTGATTCAACAGGTTTAAGTTATGATTGGGATTGGTTTGACAGTTACAGATGCTTGTTTATCCAGATATGTTGGAGGCCAAAGATCCTACTATAGAAGCACATTTTATTTTTAGTGTGTCAGATGAGTATTAATGATCTAATGGTTTATAGAGGCACATGAGTCAATGCTCTAAACAGCATCTGCCCTTAAAAATAGGAACTTCATTTGTGTCCATATTTAGGGGCACATAGATTTTTAAGCAAGATTTGCAAGCCCTACTAAAGTACTTGAAAATGTTTCATAAACTGCCATTCCTCTAAAACACTTAAAAAATTTTTAAACTTTTAAAAATTTTAAAAAAGTTGAGTGACATTGTATCAGGTACACCAACACAGTATGCATGTTTAATATGTATTTTCCTTTTCCAAAGGTTCGACATCGGTGGTGTGAGCTTGTTGTTAAACACAAATATAGAAGAAGATATGCTGACATTGAGAAATTCCTCAAGGAAGATCAGGTCAGTTTAATTTATTAACATTTTCAAAATAATCACCCTGTGTTGTGTCAGAGTATAAACTGATTTTAACTTACTGTATATACTCGTTCATAAGCCGATTATTTTTGGTAAAAAAGTGACGCATCAAAGAATGGGGGTCAGCTTATAAATGGGCCTACACCAAAATTTGATGATTTTTAAACTTTGTGGAATCATTGAATTGAATATCTAATACATTGTCATTTTGTTTACCTGGAGCATTTACGGGAATGGAGCCCTTCAGCTCCCATTGGCTGGGAACGGCAAACCACGGCCACTGGGAGCTGAGGGGCTCCATGCCTGTGAACGCTCCAGGTAAACAAAACATTCAGGCCCGCTAGAAGCTTACCCTGATAGGCCAGGAGCCAAAGTTTGCCAACCCCTGAAATATACGGTCAGCTTATGAAAGGGTCATACAGTTTTTTCTATTTTTACCTAACCATCTTGGGGGGGTCGCTTATAAACAAAAGGGCTAATGAACAAGTATATATGGTACTCTCTAGCTGTGATTTGTCAGATATCTGCATCTGAGACCTACACTATCAGGCTTTTATAATATTCAAAAGTAGTTTCCAGGGTCCTGTCTTTCTAGGCAAAAGATGCTGGTTTAATAATGCTGGCTAAGCAATTTAAACTCTTTTTCACCCAAACCAAGTTAACAGGTTGACCAATGAATGTGGATGGAGCAAAAACCTTGTTATAATCAAGTTAACAGTCCAGGTTATAGCTCAGGTAGAGATTTAGGCTAGAACATAGTTTTATAACTAGGTTAAGCCTCAACTACATGCTTAACCATAGTTGTAAAACTCTTGCTCAGTTGTTGATGAGGTCAAAGAATCCTACCTCTTGTATCTATTATATATATGCAGTAGGGCCTAAATCACACTGTTCTGACAAGATCACTCACATTTATTTTACTCACAATTTTTAACTTAAATATGTACATGCATCGTACATACACACTCTCTGACATTATTGGTGCTGCTATGTTCTATATATTGAATTATAACAATTCAATCTTTACTTGCAACATATGAGATTTTTTTTAATGGCTGATCAGACAAACATGCTGTATTTTTTCATGACAATAGATTGCAATTTTCCATCTTGCTACAGCAGTGCAGCTCTTATTAGTCTCCTGAACACTATCTTCTAGACCTAGATCACACTCTTAATATGCATGAGAAGCCAGAGAACTAGTCAAAAATCCACAGCAAACAATGTGTTCTGATAAACCTGTTTACACAGATTTTTTTTAAAATATATGTTTGTGTATTATGCACATTTTAATTCTTATATAAAGGGGTGCAATTTCAGATACATGGAAGCTGTCATATCAGCCCCTGGTAGGCAAACAAAAAGCAACTGTATCCTTCAGCTCTCTATTAAAAGCCAAGTTGAAAAGCAATATATTTAGAATGGTGATTATGCCAGATAAGGACCAATGTTTTTCTGCTTTGTAAGGAAATTTTTTTTGAAATCATAACTGCAGAGTTTTTAAGCTGTTATCTTTAAGAACCTTCTTTTAATTTAATCCAGTAGGGTGTACAATTTGTGGCACAACTAAGTTCTGGAATGATTACATGTGAAATCAAAGCACTTTCTTGGCCTTACTTATCACAAAAGAACGTCGTTACTTTAAAAGTCTGCAAAAAATGCAAATATGACTAATCCAATTTGGGATATCAGAAAACCAGTGTTTACTGCATTTTAATGTTTGAGATTTGAGTGAAATTATTACAACTGTGCAAAAAAGAGATTTCAAAATTTGGTTTCATTCTGATTTGGAACAAAACCCAAATATTTAGCAATTCTTGTGAAAAGGAATGGAACTCTGCCTCCAGGATACTCTGCCTGCTAAGGAGCTGAACACAGAGAAGCTCTAGGGTCTTCAGTTCCAAGGCAAACTACACTGTCCACAAACACTTTTTAATTTAGCCAAATTGACCAATTCTGATGGTAAAATCCTGAGGATAATTTCTGGAGCTGGTTTGGAAACAAAGTTTCAAGAAATATTGAATTAAAATGTATATTTTTTAGGGGTAACTTTAGTCTTCTTTCTGGCACTAAATGGTATGTTACGTTGCATGAAAACATACACCCACCACTTACTAATCAGGATTGTTCGCTTGGGAATGACCGCAAGAGTTAACTCAACATTGGTAAAAACTCTGGTCAACATAAGGGGAGTGAGTTTTCAAACCCACACTTGTATTTGCAGCCCATGTTTATGTCAGCAGACACATTGTGATCAGGTTAGGCTGCAATATCAGGACCAGTGTCAATCTAGCTCAAGTGATTTGCATCTTCAGAAAAGGATATGGTAACCAAGGGTGAAATCTTGGTTCTATTGACTTCAGTAAGGCCAAGATTGCATCCCATAATTTTCCTTCCTGACTGAGACTCTCAAAGTCAGATTTGGGAGAACTTTGCCTTTTCCTACTAGTCCAGAGTTGTAACTGCTGTATGTGTACCCACTTGAAGGGACCAGCCTGAAACAGAAACCCATCATTTTCAATTGATTTCAGTTAACAAAATTAAGTAGGCATCTCAGAATGGATTGTTTCAATTGATACATACTAGTGACAGTTCTCCATCCCTGCATGTGGAAAGGTCCCATCTGAGAAAGAAAATCAACTAAAGACCATTCAAATTTCTGTCATCTTAGAGGAAAGGCAAATTGCCCTCTCAAACAGCTCAGCTGGTGACTGAGAGAGAGAGAACATGGACTTCAACCTGAAAAGCAGGGGAAGAAACAGCAGAAAAGCATTTTCCCGACATAAGATGCTGACTCTAGCTGATTATCAATCTCTAGTGTAAATGTTCTTTTGGTAATATATTTAATGAAACACCAACAATCCTCCTCCGATTGAATAGTCTCTAAGAGAGACGGACAGACAGAGAACTGTATTTTGGAGAAAAAAATATGTACCTGTTAAAAGAAAAATAGCTTTGTACATGAAATGAGATTGGGTACTGTATGTGGTGTGTTGGGAGCTGTGTGAAACAAGTTTGTCTTTAAAAAGAAGCCAGCTAGCAGTATTTGGTTATGGAATGAATGGGTGTTTTCTTCTTCTTGCAGGCTATGGGTGTCTACCTGTATGGAGAATTAATGGTGAATGAAGATGCAAAACAACAGGAACTTGCCTATAAATGCTTTGCTGCAACACAAAAACAAATGGATGTGTCCTCAGCCAAAGTGGTGGCAGAGATGCTATTCTGAAGAGGTGATTTTTCTTGATTAAAGTATTTAATCCTCAACCTGCTGTGAGAGAATATGCACAGCGCAGTAAATAAACTCTGGCACAATGTAGAATTTGCTGATATTCAGCTCGAAGAATCACTCATTAAATTTCTTGCATGTTTTTTTTTCTACACCGTTGCTGGAGCAATGGATCATTGAGGCACAAGGGATCTAGTTGAGGAGCATGGAGAAGAGAGAGGTTTTTGTACTAAGACATATCTACATTTATAACACTTCTTAAACATGGCTGCATTCACACCTGCAAATAGAAAACGTGGTATGAACTTGCTAGGGGAGGGCAGTTACTGGAGTTGTTTAACAAAATCTGTGTCCACATGAGGCATTGAACTCATAAACTAGTTATCCAGAGTGATTCTGGCATGATTCAAATTAGTGTGGCTTACATGCTTTTGAGTATTTTGTGTGAGGAAGTTAAAATTAGTGTTGGTTATGCTAGGAAGTACCTGTTTATAAAGACATGCTAATGACTGTCACATAAAGATAAACATTTTATAGCTTTATTTTGATTTGCTTCTGGTTCTACTTGAAATTAGTGGCTAAGGGACAAAAGCAGAAGTCATCTCATTAAACTTGTAAAAAAAAAAAAAAAGCAAAATTGCAAGTAAAGTATAACATAGATGAAAGACATTATATAAACTGGCCTTTTACACCAAATACTATATAGATAGTGACATATTCCCTTCTTTCATCCTATTTGAAAGGTTACTTTATGGTGTTTGTACATGCATGTTTACCCCATAGTCAATTAGGTTTGGTATGAAGATCCTCTCCAGTACAGCATACCTCAGATTTTTGTGTAATGATACAAGCTATCTGACAGCCTGTTTTCCTTGGTTGTTCACATAACTTTACAGTTGATTTGTGGTAACACAATTCAGACAACGAGCTAGCAAAAACATTGCTCAGTATTTGGTATTGAACAGGACCCCTTGATTCGTCTTCCCTTCAAACCTGTACAGGTAGGCAATGCTTGAAATTAGGCTCCATTTGAGTTTGTGGCATTTATTTTATTTATATAGACTAAGAGAGTGGTTTCAGTTGGGGGTCTGTGAGCCCTTTCAGGGGGGCTGCAGTGCCCCATGGCTCAAACCTGGTGCTCCGAGCCTCAGCACTGAAGCCAGCGACCCCTTCACCCCAGCCAGGAGTAGCAGGGGGCTGAAGGCAGCAGCCCCCGTCCCAAAGCTGGGAGTGGGGCAGGGCTGAAGCTGGTGTCCCCCATCCCACTGTGAAGCCTCAATGTGCCTGCTGCTGCCCCTAGCTCCCCCCTGCCTGCACACAGCCCTGAGCTCAGGGCCGGATCCAGGCCACAGCGCACCAAGCGCATGCTTGGGGCGGCACGCCGCAGGGGCCACTCTGCTGGTGGCTGGGAGGGTGGCATGCGGCTCCGGTAGAGCTGCTGCAGGCGTGGCTGCGGAGGGTCCGCTGATCCCACGGCTCCAGTGGACCTCCTGCAGACACGCCTGCGGCAGCTCCACTGGAGCTGCGGGACCAGCAGACGGGCCACAGAAACACCTGCGGCAGCTCCACCAGAGCCATGCGAGCAGCAGAGCACCCCCTGTGGCGTGCCGCCGTGCTCGGGGCGGTGAAATTGCTAGAACCGGCCCTGCCTGAGCTATCTCCCTCCTCACACCCTGAGCAGTTTTCGAACTTTGAATTGAGTCTCCCCCCCCTTTGAGTTATTTTTTTTCTTGCGTTCCCCCACAGCCCAGACAGGCAGGATGGTCTCCTGAGTGAGGGGGTGAAGACGGTGCACCCTCCTGGACCCTGCTATGTGGAGCTGGCTTGAGCCCTGCCAGCCTTTGCCCCCCTAAATAGAAGTAAAACTATGTCTATGGGGAGCCCTGAATTCCCCCCTGACCCCTGCTGGGCCCTGGTATATAATGTCCTAGTCCACAGGTTCTCAACCTTTTTCTTGCTGAGGTCCCCTTCGACATGCTATAAAAACAAGCTGTTTATGAATAGCTCCGTTCTTCTGGTACATAGGTAGTAACTACATGCCTGTGTCAGCCAGGAAAACTGCGGTGGGTTTGGAATAGGCTTAGAGTGCCAGCATAGCAGTTACAGGGGGGTCTTGCTTTCTAAAACAGGTAGGAGACCAATTACAGAATGTTTGCATTCATAGTCATCATCTAGGCTGAAAACCACCTACCGACCCCCAAACAAAAAAACACTATTAACATCTGAGCCTATTTGTAATGGTTTCAAATGTTTTTAACAGCACCAAGGACCATAAATATGGAGTTAGAATGGTTTGCTCTGCTGCACTATATGGTGTTCTCTACCAAGAGGCTCTTAGATACCTAGGGAGTTTTATTAAGGTTAAAAAGGTTAAAATTATTATAACTCCTTTGGTGATTGCCTTTGTGTAACTTCCCTATGCTAGTTAGTGCACGTGTCCTGTAAGCAGCTTGGTTCTGACATGTGAAACAGGTGATCTAAATAAATTTTTTTAATCAGCTACCTGAAGGAGATGAGATCTTAAAGATATTGTCACAGAAAGTGCTTAAGATATCAAGATTTACAATCACTGTTGTTTTAAACCTCATCGTGTGATAGGAGAGAGACTACATAAGTGTCCCTTAATGTTGTGGCTGTTTGGGTTCCTGGCATGCTGATTTGTGATTTAAGATTAAAATCACATTGCCAGGGATTACCACATAACCATGACTATGCCTCCTATTATGAGAATCCTATCTTATATATGCATTGGAATCCTCTACAAACAAAAGGAGAAAATGCACCATTGAAGACCTTCATCTGATCTTTCCTTATGCTGAGACAAAGACCTCTCTAACAAGGTGCAGAGCTTAGCTGATTGGTGAACAGTGATTGATTTCCTCTTTGTTCACAGTGGCTAAGTTCTGCACCTGAAGAGAAGGTGAGATGGGAAACTTCTTAAAAGTCAACCTACCCGAGGCAAAGTAGTTTGCTGGCTGAGGTACATAGTGGGTTGGGGTACAGTTTTATAGTGTGTGTGAAATCTATCTTGCAGAGCATAAATGATGGTAGAGACTTGGAAAATAACAGACTTTTCCTGTCAAGAATGTAAGAAATGTACTGTAAACAGTCAGGTTTGGCTGCAAGCAAAGAAGCAGTCAATAAGTCTGAAAAATTTATACATATTGTAATCTCGATTCTTTTCTAAAAGTTGGAGACAAATATGTTGTTTGTTCTAAACCAACTTAAGTCTGTAAAGCTATGCTTTATAAAGTTTTAGCCCGTGATTTCTCTATGCTTCTTGCTTAGCAATGTGTATTGTTTGCAGGAAATGCTTTTTTACAGCTGCTGCTGTTCCAGATTGTTGATGGACCCGTCCTCCGGTGCCTACTGAGCTGATATCAGTTCTGATTTTATATACTGGCTCAGTTCAGCAGGAACAGGAGTCGAGCCCTAAAGCAAAAAGATGTGCCTATGAAAAGTGTAACTTTTTCTGTCTGAAACCAAATCTAGTACAGATTGTGATACTGTGCTTTTGAACACGTGAAGTGTTCTAAGGAAGAAAAGCTTCCTCACTATTGTGGAGAGAACTCCTGGGTTTTTTTCTTTTCTTTTAGTAGAACACACAAAAGGTATGTAGTCAGTATCACTATTTTCACAAGCCTTGCTAACATTTTAAATTGGGAAGAGCTGAAGTGAAAACAAGCTCCCTCAACAAATTATCTTTCCCCTTGGACTGATAATCTAATGGCCATAGCACCAAAGTGGGTGAAACTGTAGGCATCTACAATGTGACTCTGCCTTATGGTAATAATAGGAGTAACTTTGCTCTTGCTGTGTGGGAAGACTAGTTAACATGACACTTCTAAATTACATTGGGAAACCTGTGACAGAACACATGATAGTCACATGACTTTAATAATACAGTTATGAATTGGAATTACTTAATAAATACCAGGTCAGATGGTGTAATTCAGCTCCATTTAAGCATCTGGCCCTTAATTATATTTAAAATTTACTGTTCATAACCTAAAGAGGGAACACCCCCCCCTTTGAAAAAAATGAGACAGTTAAGACTATACAGCGAGCTTTTACAAACATTCCTTTATGGTGACACAATTATAAATTTTACTACTGCACAGAAATCTTAATATATCTACTACTAAATGCTGGTAGTACTAGGATTTCATTGAACCTGCTAGACATCAAAGGAAGGATTATGGGCCTCCTAAAACGATCAGCTGACAAACATTTACCTCTTAGTATTTATCTTTTCAAGCAGCTTTTTGCTATCAAGCATGTAAGAAAAAAAGCACCAACTACTCCCCACCCCTTAAAAAAAGACATTACTGTGGTTGTAACTAGTTACCTAGCACAAGCCACTTGCTGACCCTTATTGTTGTTAAGATTTATAGTATGGTGTTATGACAATTCTGTATTGCAAATACCAGAACAACTTATGTATGTCCACATACAAAAAAGGTGTTGAGAAGAGACCTGTTGATTTGAAGAAATACTTCAGCAAAGAGACATCGCTGAAATTAAGCGTTTCACACTAAGCACAGCACCTATAGCAAACTGCATGAAAATCTCTGCCATGCCAGGGCAATTAAGTAAGTGGATTTCTTGGAGAGACTTCTTTGCTGGTCTACTCTACCATCCCAAGGGAGTTTTAGATCAAGGGTGAGGGTTGTTTTGAATGTATTAAAGATCCTAATCTAAAAGACTAGAAGTAAGTCAGTTATTTTGGTCATGGAGTGGACTGAAAACTTTTTTCTCCCCATGTGATGCTTCATTTGTATCGTAGAGGCACCAAAGGTAACTCCTCTCTATGCAAAGACTACTAGATGCTTCCAAAAATTGATCTTTTCATGGAATTGGACCCTTAAAAATGGGGGGTGGGAGAGAAGGAGTTGAGCAAATATTTACCCACAATTTGTTTTTAATAATTAAATAAAATAAATTGTGTGTGGTTTAATTATTTTAGCATTATAAATGTACTAATGTGCCTAACCACTAGGCAATGGAAATAACCTCTCTTTTACTGTACAGGAGAAATAGAAACTAACTTAAAAATGAGTTAGTTAATGAGTACTGATGGAAATAAATTCAACACAGTGGGGGGGTTAAAAAAAACCTCCTTGCACAAAGCCTATAAACAGTGCTCTGCTGGTAACTGATCCAGTAGTGTGCTCCAACACAATGGAGCATAGCTCCTCTTTCCCCTACATTCTCTGTACCACACCAAAATTCAGAAACACATTTTTAATTACCTGGGTTATATTCAGTCAGCAATTCAGAGTCTGTCTTTTAAATGCAATAAGAATTAGGAAGCTGTCTAATAGCATGCTGAGTTACTGCAATGGCTTCTAATATAGCTTCCCCCACAGAGGTAGTGACTAAGGGATCCTATTCATAAAAGAGCTATGCCCCATTTCACAGGTTTTCTGAGAACAAGTACAAATACTCATTCTTAGTGCTTTCATTGTGTAAGGGGAAATAACTCAGAGTTGAATAAGGCCCTCAGAGGATAAACATGAATCAATCATCAGTCCTGGAAAGTTTGCATCCAGTAATAATAAAAGTAAATTGTAAACTAAAAGTGTTTTGACCCTTGCTTGGTTCTTGATATATAAGAGTGGTTTCAAGTTTTCCCTCTCAAACAACCTGTTTTTTCCTGCTTGCATTTGATACTGGAAATAAGATCTGGGTAAGATCCTCCAGCTAAGAGGATCTGACTGTGATGTCATATGAACTGCAGCTTTACCTGCCACCAGCTGAGGAAAAGAGGGGACAACATAAGAAAGAACTGCAGCACATTTTATAGCTTCCTCTGACATTACACTTCATGTCCTCCAAACATCTCGCCCAGAACCAAGCAGGAGGTGACGACAACCTGTTGTTTCAAAAGCAATCCTAAATAGATATTGTTTTGGGAAAAAGTTAGATTATATAACAGGACAAGCACAAAACATTTTTTTCCTTTAGAGTGGAGCTCGCAAGCCAGTTAATGGGCAAACTATCACTGACATGAGATACACAGCAGAAGATTTGGAACAAGGGGGAAGGGTCACATTTTAGCCCATCTAGTACGAAACTGATATTCACATCAATGCTGGAGTGACTGAGGCCAAGCTACACTATCAGTAAGCGTAACAAAAAAATGCCCACAACCATTGCCTTGCAAATAAAACATACTTTCCACGAACATGAACACACACACAACTTAATAGATCTGATTGTAGACCTAACCAAATTGCGTAACAGAGTATTTACAGGACTCCAACACAATTCAACAACATGATCATAATGTGGTTCAGTCTAATCTAGAATGGCAAACTCATACCTAGTGTTAACATGGGCCTACAAGATGTTCATCATCCCTGACTGAGTCGATTAGCTTGTGAGGATAGGTCTACTGCCAACTGTGCCAGACCTTGACCAAAAATGGCAACACATGATGATTTCTGTTAAAGTACCAAATAAGCACTTACTTACTTCTTAGCCTGGGCAACATAGTAGGGAACAGTGCTACATATGTTGGCTACAGCGGAAGCAAAGATCACGGCTTTGGGCCACATATATTGTAGCTTGATTCAGGTAGAGACGCCATAGCTTTTCCACTGGTATGTTAATTTTCTTGAGTGTGACATGTACAGCGTGATAGCATTTATTGCGGACTTCAAACTTGATTAATTAATTAATTAATACTTAAGTGGAACAGCTGATTAACATGTTTTCATTTTTTTTTTAAACAGGGTTTATATGGCTAGTGATTTTAATGTGAGAAAGTGTAAAATGCATTTTGGCTCTAACTAGCATACACTGATCCATATGTTGCTAGATGAAAAATAGAATACAGTGAATGAAAAAATTAGATTCAGGTTAGCAGTAGCATGTGTATGCTACAGTCAGACAATTTGTCCCAGAATTTACCCTTCTTATAGATGTCTGCACCAGAGAATCAGCTTTCATTACCAAAAAAATAAAAAAGCATTAACCCCTTTTAGTTGCACATAATCTCAAAAACATAACCCAAGAGTAACCAGTGATCATCCAAATCAGCAAAGAGCATGAAACAATGAAAGAGGAATGAACAGCCCTAGTCAATACTTGGGGCCCCATGAACTCTGCAATTGTGTAGCTCTGGAATTTGGCATGTTTCAATGCTACCACAAAATTAATAATTTTTTGCTGCACAGTTTATTTTGCTGCAGCCAGATTCCTGACGTTTTATTTTCTATCTCACTGCCCTTGTGGGATGTGCCTGCAGCACCCTCTTGCTCTACATCTTTCCCCTCAAGGGAGAATTAATTGCATGACAGTGTATGTTCTTTTCATGGTTCTATATAATCAAGAAGAAGAGTGGGGGAGGGAGCTAGAGTCCAGTTCACAGATAGGGAGCAAGTGGAGACAAAGATGGGGGTTAGGCAACAGAGCCGTAGTTAAGTCCAAGGAAACTGAGACAATGAATGAATGAAGTTGACTACAAGCTCCCACCTTCTCTGAGCTGGCCTTCCCAGACAACAATGCAAATGC
Source organism: Gopherus evgoodei (assembly GCF_007399415.2). Taxonomy (NCBI): domain Eukaryota; kingdom Metazoa; phylum Chordata; order Testudines; family Testudinidae; genus Gopherus; species Gopherus evgoodei. Next base: position 47,802,370 of record NC_044327.1, read on the forward strand.
TGAAGCAAGGAGAACACAGTGAAATATTCAAGTATCAAAAATAATTCATGAATTGTACATCACTATGAGCCAAAGTTACGCATGCACATGTGTTAAGATGTGACATGATTCAAATGGCAACGAAGAGTAAGCCATGGAGATACAATAAATAGTCCCAATGTGCAGCACAGGCAGTACACAAGGCCCTGGGGGTCTGAAGACAGAAACCCACTGCTCAGTTGCAGCAAAAAGACTGATGAGATTTTAGGCACCATCAAAAAGATTACAAAGAAGACTAGACATTCTGCCTTTGTACTAGATCATGGTGAGACACCTTCTGAAGTACCTTATTCAGTTTTAGATCCTGCACCTCAGTCAGGATGTGCAAATCATCAAGAGCCAAAGAATTATGGTACCTGAACACAAGTATGGAAGGTCTTAATTATAATGAAAAGTTCAAGAGTTAGGGTAGGAGCCACAAAGGAACTTCGGTGTTGCAACGCTGAGCAGCATGGCACCTAGCTTTTAGGTGCCTAGAAAATCATAGGAACACCAATGTGATCTACAAAGCCTGTTAGGCACCTAGGCTCCTGTACAACAAATGGGGAGAGACAGGCACCTAATAATATGCTCCATAAAAGCCAACATGCTAGACAGAGCCCCACCCCTCTTTCAGAGATAGGCGCCTTAGTCTGGGCTGCAGGGAGAACCGTATCTCTACTTAAGAGATCCGGATGGGACCCTCCCTCCCCCAGCTGGCGTCAGGCAGGTTGGGTACCTAAACCACTTCTGGAAGGAGTGAGTTAGGTGCCTGCTTTACTCCACATAAAATGGCCAGAGGAGAACAGGGTGGTAATGCCCCAGTTATAACTTTTAGCCCAGGAGTTATCGCACTTACTTGGAATGTGGGAGACCCAGTTCAATTCCCGCTCTAGCCACAGAGCTCTAGGAGATATTCTGATGTGGGGCCCTCCCACTCTCTCCTGCTGAAACTGTTCCACTGTAGCTAAATAATGAAAGTATCATTGGAGCAGGGGGACTGGACTTGGGGTCTGTGCTCTCCCAGTTGTGTACCCTAACCACTGGTCCACAAAATCATTCTCTTTTACTCTGCCCAAAGACTATTTAAGTGTTTATCCACAGTGTGGAACAGTCATTGGGCCAGAGAGAGAGAAAATGATTCTATAACCAGTGGTTAGTCTACTTTGAAAATATAGGTACCAAGTGAGTTTAGGTGTACATGGGATTTGGTCGGAATTCCGCAGATCACAATGGAGCCAAAACTGGGATTTACGGACATAAACCTAAGTGCTTTTGTGGATCTGGATCTTTATGTTTATAGGTGTTACTGAATATATAAGTACATAGAAAGGAAAGAGAATTGTGGAATCTCTTTGAACTAAGCAGTAACAAGATGCCAATCTATTGGAAATCTTAATAAAATAGATTTAACATTTAGGAGACATAGTCTCACCCTTAGTTCTCTTTACGGAGGGACTTCAGCAGATTAAAATAATCTCCAGACCCTCTCTTCCTCACCCTAGCCTGAGCAAGCTCTCCCCTGCCTTTTTCTCCCTCAACAATAGTTTTCCCACTTCACTAGCCTCGCAACTAACAGACAGTGCCTGTAGCCCAACCATTGTCAGTGGTTTGGCAAAAACAGTCTAGTATTGTCCACTCTATCCTTACTACTACCCAACACTACCACATAAACACATTGTTGGCTCTATGTTCATTTCCTCCCCAACTCCATGCCATCCCCAAATTTTGGCTTGACCTTCCCAGTCAGACCTGTCTTTCCTTGATAGTTTCTTAGGAATTAAATATACAATTAGTCTTTTATCCTCAGAGAGAGATCCAGGCTGAGAATCTAGAGCTGAGAGTAGGAGCTATTTTACCAAAATTCAAAGGTGGGAAAGAAGGAACAGGTGATTATTTTAGCATTGACAATATGTTTGTATATATAAATCGAATTACATTCCTAACTACATACACATGATTAAATAGACTGCAAAATCAAGATTAGGCACTGGTTACCACTGATTCTTCCCACCTTCTAAACAGATGGACATTCTATTGCCTAAGAGAGCCAAGGGGATGCCACTTTTCCGATGCAGACATTGGTTCATTGGACAGCCCTTGTGTTTTTCCTTTCAACAAAGGAAATTAATGTAGAAACTTCAAGTAACATTAAGGTTCTCAGAGATGTAAGAAAATTCAGGATTGGGGTCTGAAACACCATCCTTAACTAGCGCTATTGTGCCTGGCTATTGCAGGGGGATATTTGAACAGTGGGTGTTGATACTTTTGTGTTCGGAGATGTATTTTCCTGGGGCATAATATTATTGGCTGTGAATCCACCAAAGCTGCTAGTGCTAAAATAAAAAGGAATTTCCAAGCTTTCAGTGGGGTTTTTTTTGGTATGTATGGTTTAAAAGACAGGAATAGATGTACATGAACTCGATCATGTACCTGAAACATGTATATTTTGATGTACATTAAATATATAAATATCAAATGGAAAAATTCTTACCAACAGTCTCCTTTCTGCTAGCATCTCCCACAAGACATCTGGGCTGCTCCTCTCCACACTGCAGCTCTCAGAGGGGGTCCAAAGTTGCAGTGCTGCACGTGCTGGCCACCCCTCTTCCCCCAGCTTGGTGCCACATGAGTCATTCCAATGCTGCACAGAACTCACAGAAAGATTCTAGTAACTTCAGTGGGAACACAACTATGTATAACTGGCATGTGGCCAGCAGCTCCAGACAGCTTACCCATTAAGCCAATGAAATTTGACCCAGGGAGGAGGAGAAAGGGTTAAGAAAAAGATGTGATCACCACTGCTGAAAACAGGCAAGAAAAACAGCTAGGGGAACAAAAGAAACAATAGCAGCTAAACCCACCAACTGACTGCTACCACGGAGGCAGAGAATCTGGTGGCAAGCAAGAGCTGGAGACGTGGTCAGTGCACACAGCACTGCAACTTTGGCCCACCTCTGTGAGCTGCAGCGTGGAGCAGCCCAGATGTCTCAGAATTGTGAGAGACGCTGGACTACAGAAAATATGTCTGCTGAAGCTCTGTATTATTTACAAAATTTTAAAATCACCTCAACATGTAAGAGCTTTACATGGTCTCTAGTTAAACTGTATCCCCCCCCCCCCTTGGACAAAATACCATTTCAGAGATTTTAAAGCAGGCCTGCACAACATACGGCCCACAGGCCGCATGCGGCCCACAGCGCCTCACTGTGTGGCCCGCGGCGGGATTCAAAAGGCTCTGAGCTGCCCACACTGGCGGGGAGCTCAGAGCTCTTTAAATCTCAGCCGCGGCAGGGATTCAAAAGGCTCTCAGCTGCCCGCAGCGGTGGGGAGCCCAGAGCTCTTTAAATCCCAGCCGCAGCCGGGATTCAAAAGGCTCTGAGCTGCCCCCAGTGGCGGGAACCTCAGACCTCTTTAAATCTCAGCCGCGGCCAGGATTCAAAAGGCTCTGGGCTGCCCCCAGTGGCGGGAACCTCAGACCTCTTTAAATCTCAGCCGCGGCCAGGATTCAAAAGGCTCTGAGCTGCCCCCAGTGGCGGGAACCTCAGACCTCTTTAAATCTCAGCCGCGGCCAGGATTCAAAAGGCTCTGGGCTGCCCACAGCAGTGGGGAGCCCTGAGCCATTTAAATCCCAGCCACGGCCGCGATTCAAAGGGTTCTGGGCTGCTCACAGCGGTGGGGAGCCCAGAGTCATTTAAATCTCAGCTACAGCCGGGATTCATAGGGCTCTGGGCTGCCCGCAGCGGCGGGGAGCTCAGACCTCTTTAAATCTCAGCCGCAACCGGGATTCAAAGGGCTCTGGGCTGCCCACAGCCACAGAGAGCCCAGAACCCTTTAAATCTCAGGTGCCAGGGCTGGCTTTAGGCCAATTCATCCAATTCCCCTGAATCAGCCCGCCCCTAAGAGGGCCACATGCTCAAGCCCCAGTACGGTGTACCGGCAAAAGCCAGTGCGCTGTAGCAGGGTGGCCCATCTTCCCCAGGGGGCAATTTAAAAGGCCTGTGGCTCCCAGGCCTTTTAAATTGCCACCACAGCACCACTGCTGGAGCCCTGGGGTAGGGCTGTGGGGCTCTGGGGGCTATTTAAAGGGCCGGGGCTCCAGCTGCCTCTGCCGCCCCGGTCCTTAAATAGCCGCTGAAGCCACACTGCTTCTCCAAGGCTCCCTCGGCTATTTAAAGGGCTGGGGAGGTAGAAGCAGGGGAGCCGCGGGCTCTTTAAATAGCCCCCAGAGCCCTGGGGTAGCAGGGGTGGGGGGTTCTCCAGATGCCTTTGCTGCCCTGGTCCTTTAAATAGCCTCCGGAGCCCCACCACTTTCCCAGGGCTCCTGCAGCTATTTACAGGGCTGGGTCAGTGGAAGCAGGGCAGCCCCAGGCCCTTTAAATAGCTCCTGAGCCACAGGCTGCTACTGCTACCCTGGTGGGGGAGGCAGGAGGAGGGGGCGCTCACCATACAGGATGGGCTGTACCCCCTGTACCTGCACCAGTTGCCCGCAGCCAACCCCTGCCGCACCTCCTGTCCTGCCTGCACCAGTTACTGTCTGCAGCCAGCCCTGCACCCGCTGCCCACAGCCAGCCCATCTCCAGCCAGCCCCTCACCCCCAGCCTTGCCTTCAGCCCTCCACCAACCCATCTGCAGCCAGCCCTGCACCCCCTTCCCTGTCTCCAGCCAACCCCTGCCGCACCCCCCTGCCTGAAGCCAGCCAGTCCTGCACTCTTTTGTCTCCAGCCCTGCCAACCCATGCTGCACCCCCCCGTGGCCCTGCCTGAAGACAGCCAACCCATCCCACACACCGACTCCAGCCTGCCCCACACCTCTTGCCCAGCCTGCAGCAAGACCCTACCTCCAGCCACCTCCCCCCTACCTCCAGCCAGCCCCATGTGCACTGGTGCCCTGTAGTTCCCAGGGAAGTAACCCTGCACACCTGCTTCAATGAGGTGGGCAGGGAGCAGCTGGGACCCACACGTGCACCCTAGCACACCCTCAGGGAATGGCGGAGCTCATTTCTAGTTCAGACACATCTTTTTAAAAAAGAACTTTAGGTAGGGTTAACATACATCTGTACTTTCCCGGACATGTCAGGCTTTTTGGATCTTAAATCGCCATCCAGGAGGAAAATACGGACGTATGGTAACCCTACTGGTACAAGAAATACATACTGTGGCAGAACTTTTTATAGGGAACCGGTTGCTAAGAAATGAAAGGCTTTTTTTTTACGTTTTTTTTTTTTCAGTCATCCCTGCTGGGGCCCCGCCGAAAATGTTCAAATTGGGCCCCGCACTTCCTAAAGCCGGCCCTTCCAGCTGCGGACGGGATTCAAAGGCTCTGGGCTGCCCACAGGCATGGGGAGCCCAGAGCCCTTTAAATCTCAGCCGTGGCCGGGATTCAAAGGGCTCAGCTCCTCGCAGCTGCAGGGAGCCCAGAGCCCTTTGAATCCCAGCCGCGGTCGAGATTCAAAGGGCTCTGAGCTGCCCGCAGAGATTCTCGGTGGCATCTGAGATTTAAAGGGCTCAGGGCTTCCCGCCGCCACGGGCAGCCCAGAGCCCTTTGAATCCTGGCGGCGGCTCCAGCGGATGCGCTGGGGCTGGGATTTAGAGGGCTTGGGCTCCCCTCAGCAGCAGGAGCTCTGGGCCCTTTAAATCCCTGCCCCAGCCCCGCAAAGCTCCGGGTTCCCGCAGCCGCTGGAGCCCCAGGCCCTTTAATTTGACCCTGAGGGCTCCCAGCCAGCTCTTCAGCTGGGAGCCCCTGGTTGATTTAAAATGAAGTATCACCTCCCCACCCCCAACCTTCCTTTTTGGCCCACAGCTGTTTTGGTGGGGTGGCACTAGGAAAGGAGGGTTTGTTTCTGCAGGGCTGGGCGGTGCTGGGGCGGAGTGTTTCCACGGGGCTTCGGCCCTCAGCTGTTTTCTCTGGAGTTATGTGGCCCTCGCCGCTTTACGAGTTATGCAGGCCTGTTTTAAAGGATAGGACTATCATTCTACCCAAACAAACACTAACATGGAAGATAAGGACTCTATTTTACTCACATACTTTCCTCTATAAATATGGTCCTTGACATTTAAAATCACATTCAATTAATATACTTTTAATGTTCAAGCATTATTTTATGAGTCCTGCAGTCTCTAGCATTCATGATGGACATTTGATGGAGTTCCCTACCAACAGGCAAAATTTTATATACTGATTGGGAGACAGTTTGTTTCTGGAGACCTTTAACTACTGCCCCCCACTCAGCAGCACCAATGCTGGTATAAGAGAATTAGGCCCAGAGTTTTAAACTTGGTGTTGAATATAATAAAAACAAAACAGGCTACCAAACATAATTATTGAATCATCAAAACGTTGACATGCCTAAACTGTGTCTTGTCGAAATTTACACCCCAGCCCAGCAAAGACTTAAGCATGTGCATAAATGTACTCATGTGACTAATCCCTATTGAAATCTATGGGACTACTTGAATGAGTGATCTAATGCACATGCATAAGACCTTACAAGATTGGGGTCTTAAATTATAATTCACTGGATCAAGGACTGTATCTTTTAATTAGAGATTGTCTGTATTAAAAGTTGCATAGGTTTAACTAAAGAGATGCTTCTAAATGGATTTATTTGAACCAGCACAAACCACACAGGTTTGCACTGGTTTAACTAAGCCGATTTATTAAAACTGGAGCAGTTTTTAAAACAGACAAGACTTTTGTTTCTGTAAAGTAAATATGTTGAGAGTGTTGTAAAAATAATAGTAATAAATAATAATGCCATCTTGCATTTTTTGCCAAAGGAAATGGTTAAAAACAATGTAGTTTGAGCCATATCGGTCCCAGGATATTAGAGACAAGGTGGCTGAGGCAATATCATTTATTGGACCTTCTGTTGTCATCTTGTCTCTCTCACCAACAAGAGTTAGTCCAATAAATGATATTACCTCACCCATTTTGTCTCTCAAAAAGATATGGGACGTTTTCACAGCAGTTTGGAGGTTAGCTATATTTATTAGAATGTCAAATTAATGTGAATAAAGCTTGATTTCATATTTTCTAGGCAAAATAATGGCCATTATCCCAGCCTCTCATCAGCTGCCAGAAAACGTGTGCCCTATTTATTATTATGAGAATATACAAATGTTTAAAAATTAACTCTTTGCGTGTTAATTTGAGCTGGTGGTTGCTACTGCTATAATCTTGGCTACTTTTTTTCCTAACAGTTAACTGACTAGAAAGCAGCAATTTCAACATGCCATTAGGTTTATATTGGTTGAGATTTCAGAATAAAAATATCAGTCACAACACCACTAAATAGCTAAAAGAGCAAATACTGTTCATACTCAAAATGGCTTTTTCTCCCTCACACTCAGTCTCTTGGACATCATTGCAACCTTCCACCTTGTGGAGTATTCATGATCTCCTTAATTCTGCAGCCATGATTTTTTTCTCTTCTTGGATGTTTCTGATTCCACATATCAAACTCCTCCATCCCCTTGGTAGTAGTTCTGTCTCTGCACAAGGCCCTCTCCTCTAAGGCATCCTAAAAGGTTTCTACACAATTTCTTATGCTTGATTATATTATATCATCTTCCTTTATCTATCATTTTTCTATACTCAATTCTGTATATTTTGGTATTTTTAATACCCAGCCCTTTTAACCTTCTCTCTTCCTGATTTCACCAATTAAACTATAATCTCAATTTCTTTCACCTACTTCTTAAAAAGTTATCTGAGGCAACCAAAGTAATCCTAAAACCCAATTCTTTATTTTATCTCCTCTTTTCAACTCATACCTTCCATTTGCCTCTGGCTACAACCTTGGCGTTATCCTTAACTCTGAACTCTCTTCTTCTTCTGCAGCTCCTATTTTCGTAAATCAACCTAGCTGCATTTCTACAATATTGCCCATGTAAGAGTCTATCAACTCCACCTGTGCTAAAACCATCATCTCATCGCTACCTTTGCCTCCTCAACTTGATTATTATGAGGCCCCTTTTTATGGTCTTTCTAATTTTTGAGCTCTATAAAACGTAGGAAGGAAGTAGGATAATATATTAGGAAACCACCATTCTTGGAAAACTATAAGAACAAATGTTATAAACCTAGTTGGCTCTTTTGCCCAGAGTGCACCACACCAACGAGTGCCGGTAATAACTCTAAAAAGAAAGTGATGACTTGAAAAGCAATTGCTCTCCAGTGAGCAGTGGGGTTCAGTGCCACAATCTTGAATGCAACTGACATTATGAAGGCAATAGCATCCAATACCACGACCACAGTATCCTAGCTGGTAAAATCACCAGCTTAATCAGGCATTCCCCCCCCAGCTCCCTGCTGCTGCTTATTATCCTGAAAAACACTGTCAGCACAATATTTAGTTTATCAATGAAAGGCTTTTGCCATAGTTTTCAGAGGTGCTGAGAACTCCCATTACTCCAACAGGAGTTAATGCTTAGTGCTCAGCACCTCTGAAATATCAGAGATTTGTCCTTAGGTCTAATGGAAGAAAATATGGTTGATTGACCAGGAGAAGTATGAAAAAGAATAGCACCACAGAAAGGATACCATGAGAAAGCCCCTTTTGTCATTTCTTCCCCCACCCCATGTCCATTACTGTATTTTGAAACAGTTGTTGGGGAGCTGGCAAATCTCCCTCAAGTATAGCTCATACCTGAGTGATTTACCATTACTGGGCTGCCCTAACATTTAACCTTTAAACAGAGGGAAAGCAGTTTAGGAATAACTACCCAAATTATTCCCCCTCAAACAGTGTCAGAGATTTCATAGAGATTTTTACAAGAGAATTCAGTTTTTCAGGCATCTGAGAAAATCCTGCTAGCTGAGGCTTGAAGTGAAGTTGAGTTAAGAACAGGCTGTGTGGTTGGATTTTTATGAGAGGAAAATCTGTTATGTGAAAGATGTAATGAAAAGTTAGGCCTGAGTCTCAACCCATGTATATTTTTGTATATAAGCCCTTTGATTTTATTCTGCAGTGTTTGTATAACTTCACTGTATTTTATCTGTAAAATAAATGATCATATTTAATATGACTGGTTCTATTGTTGGTTCAAACAGGCCAATCCACAGAGAAGAGTTATCAAAGGAAATCCTGTCTCTATCCCATCAGCCAGGGAGGCAGACAGAACCAGTTGTAGTAATAACCCCTGTCCTAGGTTCTCAAGGACCTAAAAAATACCTGGATGGGGAATCGAGCTTGTGGGTGCAATATATTTGTATTGGGAGTGTTATTTGTATCGGAGTAGGGCCTAGCAGGCCCCATCATGGACCTGTACCCCACTGCACTAGGCACTGAACAAACACATAACCAAGAAGACAGTCCTTGACCCAAAGAGCTTGCAGTTAAGTAACTGTCTGGGGCCTCCCTGTGTTAACATGGTGAGTAGAGGTGAGGATCTTGAGGAGAGACCCTGATCAAGAAATGTTTGTGACAGACTTTTAACAGTGAGCGTAATTAACTGCTAGAACAATTTACCCAGGATTGTGGTGGATTCTCCATCACTTGAGGTCTTTAAAACAAGACTGGATGTCTTTCTAAAAGATATGCTGTAACTCAATCAGAAGCTATGGGCTTCATGCAGAAATTACTGGGTGAGGTTCTAAGGTCTACATTTTGGCCTTAAAATCTATGATATACTAAATATCAGCGAGCACTGATATCTCACAGAAATAGTACCTTAAAGGACAAAGGAATCACAGGCAAGGAAAGCTGAAGCTTGATGGTGTCTAACTATTATTTTCTTTGCGTCATATTTGAACGAGACACTTAATGGTCTCTATGAAGACAGAGCCTATATTTTTCCCTGTCTTCAGAAGAGATGATAATTTTATGACTAGCCAGAAACTTGCAATTAATGCTTGGGTTTGCCTGTGTCCAGCAGTAGTTTCCATCTTCAGCAGTAATGCCAGAGTGTATCCAAGTACCCCTTTCAGCTCTTCCTCTAATGGAATTTTATAGTAGCTTTTCTGTTCTCTGTTGTCAAACAACTCATGCTAGTATAGAAGTGATGCACGATAACAGAATTAAGAATGCAAAACACTAGTAATCTCTTCAGAAACCTGTAATCAACTGTAATAAAATGTGTTAGTCTCTAAGGTGCCACAAGTACTCCTGTTCTTTTTGTAATAAAGACAGGAGTCTCAGATCCTTATCTTTAGTTGTAAGTTAGATTGGAACAGGAGGCAGCAGTCAGATTTTTGGACAGTTTATAAGAGTAGAGAGTTACAGAATCATTAGCTAGAGAGCCCTGAGCCACTGCAAAAAAAGAGAAACCCATTGCTCATACATGACTCAAAATTCATTTTAAAGAACTTTTTACAGAAACTACACAGAAGAGGCAAAATACAAGTGTAAATGAACATGTTTTCTTAGTTCATAGTGAACCAGAGGCTCAGAAGATAAAGGGAAAACAACATACAGTGAACAAGTATCACAGGTTGACCCATTAGGTACAAATGAGAAGTTCAGTGAAACTGTAAGCATGGTGATTTGAGAAGCAGGAGGACAACTAAACAGGGGAAGTCATTAGGCTCAAGAGCACAAGGAGAGCTCAGTTTACATCAAGCTGGAAATGTGTCTGCAAAAGCTGCCAAGCATTTTGGTGCATGGACTTATTGTCCTATCTGATTTAATATGTGACTGTTGTGGTGGACATTTGCAAGGAAGAGATATCCAGATTAATTAGAAAGGCACAGGACTATTCAAGGATGTAATAATATAGGATTTTTCCCACTCCATGAGGCTGCTGCAGTTAATTGTCTAATAAGAAGTTACTTTCCAGTCAGATATCAGTGCTGCGATTACAGTATATAGGCAACCAGCCAAATCTCAGGCAATAATGAAGTTACCAAGTTTTTTTTTGTTTGTTTGTTTTTATTTTTTACTCTCTCCCAGTACATAACATATTATTTAAGGCAAAAAATTTCCTGGTAGGACTAACTATATTACTGAAACTTCCAATTTTTGTTTCAGAGATTGATAGTGATCCAGTGCCTATGCCTACTTGGCTCTGGGACCTTGGCCATTAAAAGGACCAGTCACTATGAGTACACTTAAGCCCTTCAAAAGGGGTTCATGAGGTTTATTCCTTTCCTATAGTCAGAGAGATGATTAAAGGAAGATGGCCAATGCAAGCAAGGGAAACTCCTTTCTGGCATTTGCCTTTGAACAGACCACCCCACAGCAAATTCCCAGAATAAGATACTCCCTGCTATGGCAGTAATTGAAACTACAACAATGAGCTTTCCTTCAACCAGCAGTTGAAGGAAAAAATACATCACAGTGTACAAATGCTAGCCAGATAGGTAGGTGGACTTAAACAGGCTCACATACAAATGTTGTTATGAATCACAGGCAAGATGAAGCCTCACGCACCTGGCAGCATAGCTACAGATGCTATGATTTCTTCCCCTACAAAGAAAAAATGCTGTTTTTGTAACCCAACCAGCAATTACAGACTGCATGGAAGAGGTAAAAATGTACAGTATGCCTCTAAATTCAAGAACACAGCTAGCATTAGGCGCTGTGGAGTGAGAATACAAAGCACTGCAGTGCTCACAGCCTTTTACAAACCTGGGGAGCAGAAAAGGACTAAGAGTTAGGGTTTCTCATCTTGCTGCATTTTATTTGAGTCACATGAATCAATAAATGCTTGGTTCCTTATGTAGCATTATTTAGTGATCCATAGGTCATCCATTTTGCCTGCTCGTTTGAAAATATGCTTGTGAAATAGCGTAAAAATTGGGTTGATTTTCACAGCTTTTGTGGTAAAGTTGCCTGGTCACTTCTGCTGAGAATTTCATCCTAAACTTGTAAAATTCTGCAAAATTATTTTGGCTTATAGCTAAATAAAACATCTGTCCTGATGCAACGTCCATTCACTGCACACTCATACTATGCAGCTTTAAGCTCTAATGGACACACATTTGGTTCCTATATGGTGGTTTCCCTGGTTTGTCTTGAAAAAAGATGCTTTCTCTATATGTTCTGGGAACCATAACTCAAATGCTCTACTGTCTGCCCAGCTAATAAGGTCAGAACAACTCCTTATATAACAAACTAGGTATAGAACTAACAGGACACACATTAGATGGAATAAAAACTAGCTCACTGATAGGTCTCAAAATTAGTTGTTCACAGGGAGACACCCATGAGTGGGGCCATTTCTAGTGGAATTGCTTAGGGATTGGTTTTTGGTCCAAAGCTATTAATTTTTTTATCAGTGATCTAGACATGATATAAAATTTTTGCTGCTAATGTTTGCAGATTATTGGTGGGATAACAAGTTACTGTTACAGTGTGACCTGAGTTATCTGATTAAATGGTCACAATCCAACAAAATATGTTTTAATAGAGCCAAATGCAAGGTAATACACCTGGGAACAAAGAATGCAAGCTACACCTATTGAATTGGAAACCATCTTGGAAATCAGTGATTCAGAGAAGGACTCCACAATGCAAAGTGGGCCAATCGTGTTGCACTTTGAGATGCACTCTAGCATTGTTTGATACCACCAGCTGAGTACACTAGCATGGGCACGATGCACATTTAACCCTATTTTTTAAGGGTTTTAAGTGTGTGGGGATTGGTGGGTAGATTGGGCAACAACACGTGGCAGAACATGTGGCAAGCCTGCAGTGTAGACATACCCTGTAACAGGTACATAAGCAAACAGTGTGAATGAGCAGTAAAAATACCATAACAGCCATGCTGACTAAAGCACAAAGAATGCAAGTGCAGAGGTCTCCTTTTAAAGTCACAGATGGCACTCAGGGTTCTCTTCCCCTCTCAATGTTTTCCAGGTCTATCTGACCTCAGTGTGCACTACACTATAAATAACAGTTTTTTGTGGAAACCTGTGCTTCTTCATACATTAAGTATTCTCAAAAGGAGGATGAGGAAAATCTTTCTGCAATGGTTTTATCATCCTTCCTGTTATGGTTTTTGTGTAGCAAAAAAAAGTCACTAAAAAGGTAATGGGATCAGTTAGACCCCTCAATGTAAGTCAATGGGAAATATGAAAGTACTACACTTGCCAGGTCTTTGGGGGTCTCTTGTACTCCAAACACATTCAAAAAAAATTAAACAAAACATGATAGGCAAACCACTGCCTCTTCTTTCTTTAAGTATTCTCAATCTATGATGATAACAATCTGTTATCACTGATTTTGTCTGCATACCTCTTGTGGTTTTAGTGTAGCAAAATAGGTTACTCAAAAATTATTGGGGCCAGTTAGACCCCAAATCTATTATGCAGATGGATTGTTTTTATTCTGAGGAAGCAGTTATATGATATGATTATATGACTCTTTCAGCATTGTTCGTAATTAAGGCTATGGTTTAGTCACGGTATTTCTTTTTTTAAAAGTCATGGACAGGTTATGGACAGTAAACAAAAATTAACAGCCCATGACCTGTCCATGACTGTTACTATACACCCCTCACTAAAACCTGGGCCGGGAGACCGCAAGAGCTCTGGGGAGGCCGGCCAGGCGCACTACTGGTGTTGGGGGGCGGAGGGGGGAGAGAGGCACGGAAACACTCCCCCACCCCGGTAAGGGCACCCCAACCCCCTGCTCCAGCCCTGAGCCCCCTCTCACACACCCAAACTGCTGCTACTGCCCAATTCGGGCAGCCTCTGAGCCAGCACCGGCTACTGCAGAAGTCACCACAGAGGTCACAGAAAGTCATGGAAACCGTGATCTCCGTGACAAACATGCAGCCTTATTCGCAGCATCATAGTTTCGGCAGTTTTTGCTTTTCAAATAAAATGCACCATCATAGTCTTGGGGGTCTGTGAGACCCCAGATAACATTTGCCTTATGTATCATCACAATTGTCCATCAAAGTCAGGGATTTTTTAAGATAACACTGTCAAACTGATTTTCTGGGATGCTTACTCTTGTTAGGAAGAGTTTCTGGGGAAGCCACAATTGTCAGATACATTTTCTGGCAGTCCACACTTGACAGATGCTGTAGCTATGGCAAAGACTCACTGTTACTGGGACAAAGACTGGTACTGAACATGCACATTGCATGACTGAATGCATATATTGTTTGGATTTTGTTGAACCACAAATGGTATAATAAATCTTTGCGTAAGAGACGGATGTTTCTCAGGGACCTGCGCACAGAAATAGTGAAACTACTGGTGCAGTCTTGCCTCACAGTGCTAGGGAAGCAGTGTCTAGTTTGCTGGGTACTGATCCAAAGCCTGAGAAATGGGGAAGATGTTACATCTGTTCTGGAAAAATACATCAAAAATGTGCTACGTCTAAAAACTTTGTATGTTCTGAACTATGTCACCTACTTGCTCCATTCATTCAAAGTAGTAGGATATTTCCCGCCTGTGTGCTCCTTTTGTGCCTTTTATATTGTTTCTGTCTCTAACTATTTTCATTGTCTAAACATGAGGTCAGTTAGACCCCCAACACAATTAAGGGCAGTGTACTTCTGAATCTAGAAAAGTTTTAACTTGTTCATTGTTTTATAGTTCACTGGTTACAATAAAGCCAGATTTAAAGGATTCATCTGTTTTTTTCCAATTTTGACATAGTAAGAGTCCCCAAGACCCCAATATGGAAATAGTTGGGTGGTACTCAGTCCAATACGAGGGTTAAAAGCATCTTAAAAAACAGTAAACCTTTTTTGTAATGTTTAACCATGTAACCTTTTTTAAGAAACCAATATTTGAGAATGGGAATGATTTCTCACTGCTTTCTATTCTTTCCCTGAGCCTTTACTGCAGATTACATACCTACCTGAGTCAACCTACTATTATTTGACAGGATATTAGAGGTTCCTTTAAAAAGCAATGTGGAATTATTTTAGATTTTTATATATTGCAGTGACAGAACTGTGAAATGTGGTGTTTCACCTGCTAGCAGTTCACCTCCAGCAACCGTAGAAAACCGATGAATATAATACTCTTAGTATGGACCAAGTAATTCTGAATCTAGAAAGTGAAGTAACACACCTCTTTTAGATTTGTTTTTAAAGTTTATATATATAATCCAGATTGAACCTGTGTACCTGTCATTGTGTACCTGTCTGTATACAGAAATGTGGGGATTTGCTGGTGCACCCGTTATGTGGTCCTCTGAAAATTTTCCCTTTAAATTTGAAACAACTTCCCATAACCCTATCTTGTGCTTGTCCTCCTTTAACTAATATGGGGTAAAGAATTTCTTCCTGATACACAGACTCTCCAGCATTAAAGCGAGATCCATTTACAATCTGCACCAAATCCTCTGTGTGATATTCTTGACATTGCTAAAAGTCCTGTAGTACAAACTACAGAGAACATTACCTTGGAAGAACACACTTTCTGTGGAATGCCATATAGTAAATCTGAGATGAGTTTCATTTTGTAAAATCACTTATAAGAACTTAAGAAGTTGATTGGTCTTTCAGTTTCATGAAACTGTATTTTATGGAAGCACATATTCAGAAGGAACCATTAAGGATCACTTGTCTGTGATCAGGCTTAGACTCACCGAAGCAGAATTTCAGGATCAAATTGTTAAATTACTCCCCAAAAGTTGGAAATAATCAACTAGTAATTAACATAATTTTTCTGAACTTTATCTCTCCCTTGTAACATTCAAACAGTAGTTTTGATTTATCAGTAATTATTTTACAGAAGGAAAGGCCTCTTCCTATTTTTACAGCTTTTGTTTCCACCTCTAACAGCTGCACTTCCTGGACTAAGAATTTACAGAAAATCTAGACCACAACTAGGACATAATGTTGGCAACAATGAGGCTATGAATAAACAGCATTTAGATGACACACGTCGCTTGTAAAATAAAACATTACAAACAACATTTTCAACCAATGTAAAAGATTACTGCTATATTCTAACAGAATGACATTTCCAAACATTTTCTATTTTCATACATGGGGAAGGGGAAATGTAAATAAAAAAAACCTGAGTTCCCTTTCACACTTTACCGTAGAAAAGATCTGATCAGCTCGTCTAGTCACTGGGTTGATCTGGACAACAATACAAAATTAATCCATAAACCTTAGTTCTTGAAGAAGTTCATTCACCAGCTTCACAACCCTTTGGTTTTTTAATCCAAGTTGGTTAAACCTGTAGGCAGTACGTATAAGAAGGCCAAAAACTTCATTAGTTGTATTGCTTGCCAGTATCACCTGAAGGAAAAACAGAATGGAGGGAGAGAGGAAATAATCTAATTTAGATACATTACTCCAAGTGCAATAATTGTACTACATGCTACATGTTGTCTTCTAGCCGCCCCCCCCCCGCCCTTTAGTCGTAGATATCATCTGAAAAGCAACTAAATTCCAGAAAGAAAGAAAGAAAGAAAGAAAGAAAGAAAGAAAGAAAGAAAGAAAGAAAGAAAGAAAAATCTCAGGACTAGATCTCAAAGTGTAACAGAAGAGCACTTAGTGCACCAGGGAGGAGTTTTATTCCAGCTCTCCAGCCTGCTGATCCTTGAGGGCTACTCCGCACTCTGCATCCCACTCTGGTTCCAACTCCTGCCTCTCATATGTCCTCAGCCCACCCTGGAAAGCCCCCTTTGCCAGGAGGGGGGGGGGAAATGTAGGAAGGGCTGGCACAGCCTCCCCTACACTAGCTCAGGACTCCCTTGCACTAGGGGAATTCCAAGCTGTTGCCTTAAAGCAATTTTAAATTCTCATTGTGCTACTAAATTTAACAGGACCAAGGATCTTGTTTTCCATCTTTCAATAAAGGGTTGTTATAGCAGAATAAGGTGCTGCAGCCTAACTGTTAAAGGGTTTCACTGATCTATAAAGGGCAGACAGCACATACGACTTGGAAAATAAATAGACCCAAATGAAAAGTTATGTATGCTTCCAAACAACTTTAACATACAACATTTTATGTTAATGAATAATCAACAGGCATTTTCTATAAAACACCTAGGTTTTCTAACATATCCTAGCAGTCCTTAAAGAAAGTAATGTTATATTTGTTTATTCCAACTAATAACAGCTAGAAGGAATAATCAACAATAATGTTCCAGTTCCACTCGCTGCAAAATGATTTATAAAAGATATAAAAGATAAAAGGAGTACAGTACTTTGATACCAAGAGGAAGAATTTCCAGACAAAGTGCTAAAGCAAAACAATGATGTGAAGTTCTGGCCTGCTTTCATCAGAGGGTTTGGCTTCTTATTGTAAAACATGACCTATAAATATATGTAACATATGTAGTAGCTAAATAACAATATAATAATAATTAACATTTATGTAGCAAATTAATTTTAAAGGGATCCCAAAGCACTTCACAGTATATAATATGTCTGCAAATTGATTCATCCATCAATGAAATGCAGTCACTTCTGGGGTGGAACATGACAATTATTTAACAGTTCCCAGCAAACAACAGTACGTAACAAAATAAAAAAATTAAAGAATATTGAGTTTTCTTGGTAGTCTATCGGCTGTACAATATGAGAATCAAAATAAGTCCCTTGTTGCTGGGTTAACATGGACTCAAGATACCATTAAGGTGTATTCAGTCCCCTGAACAAAGATAACCATATATTACTATCTAGCAAACTTTTAGCCTACCCTTGGGCTCCATAGAGAACTGTGTCTAGCACTCCTTGCTGAAATGAGTATTATTTATTTACAGGACTTAAGAGTTGGAGTATTTAAATATGGAATATTATAGCTGTGTTCCACACAAACTTAGAAAGAGATTAGTTAATAATGGGAAGGATTTATTGAACATCTTGTCCACTCTTCTGCAAGTGTAGGATTATATAAATGCAGTTCTCAGAATGGATCCTAGTGCTGGGGCACACGTTCCCCATGTGCACAACTATCAGATTATTTTGACCACTGTATTCACTGAGGCCATGCTCATGCCCTGGATATTCTCATATGCCTTCTCCATCCAAGGGCATAAAGGCCAGAGTGGGTCCAATTGTCTCTCAGTTCCTTTGCCAATAGAGAATTCCAGAGCTATAGGACTCAATGCAAATGGGGAAGGAAAGCGGGTTGTGGGAGTCATGTGGACAATACATCTCAATGAACCACAGTTAATTTAAAATAAGTAACTTGTTTTCTGGAGAACATATTGATATTTTTGTCAAAAAAATGAATGCCAAAAGTGAAATATTCCAATTCACAATTATGCTACAGTGGCTGTCTTATCTCTGTAAGGTAAGACAGCCACTGTAGCACCATTTTGAATTGGAATAAGTAACTGTTCTTTCTTCTTCAATTATTTGTCCACATGGATCCCACTATTGTGACTAGTACCCCCTGTCTTGGAGGTGGATGGTAGGAGTCCTATTTTAATGAGGATTGCAGGAGAGCTCTACCAAAGCAAGCATCCAACATGCAAGTCTCAACTAAGAAATAGTTTTGGAAGAACATGTGGACAGATCACCACGTAGTGTCCTGCAAATTTCTAGGAACATAAGAAGGGTCATTACTGGGTCAGATCAAAGGTGCATCTAGCTCAGAGTGCCAGATATTTCAGAGGGAATGAACAGAACATGCAATTTTCAAGTAATCCATCTTCTGCCATCTAGTCCCAGCTTCTGGCAGTCAGAGGGTTAGGGACATCCAGAACATGGGGTTGTGTCCCTAACTATCTTTTCTAATTGCCATTGATGGACCTATCCTCCTTGAATTTATCTAATTCTTTTTTGAACACAGTTATACTTTAGGCCTTCACAACATAAGTTCCACAATCAGTTCCACGGGTTGACTGTGTGTTGTGCGAAGAAGTACTTTGGTTTGTTTTAAGCCTGCTGTCTATTAATTTCATTGGGTGACCTCTGGTTCTCGTGTCATGTGAACTTCCTTAACACTTCCTTATTCGCTTTCACCACATCAGTCATGATTTTATAGAACTCTATCATATCCCTACTTAGTCATCTCTTTTCTAAAATGAACAGTCTAGTCTTTATAATCTCTCCTCATATGGAAGCTGTTCCAGACCCCTAATCATTTTTGTTGCCTTTCTCTGTACTTTTGCCAATTCTAATATATCTTTTTTGAGATGGGGCAACCAGAACTACATGCAGTATTCAAGGTCTGGGTGTACCATGGATTTATATAGTGGCATTACGATATTTTCTGTCTTATTAGCTGTCTTTTTCCTAACAGCTCCTAACATTCTGTTAGTTTTTTGACTGCCACTGAAAATTGAGTAGATATTTTTCAAAGAGCTATCCATGATGATTCCAAAATCTCTTTCTTGAGTGACAACAGCTTATTTAGACCCCCATCATTTTGTATGTATGGTTGGGATTGTGTTTTCCAATGTGCATTACTTTGTATTTATCCACATTGAATTTCATCTGCCATTTTGTTGCCCAGTCACTCAGTTTTATGAGATCCCTTTATAACTCTTCACAGCCAGTTTTGGACTTAACTATATGGAGTAATTTTGATCACACGGAAATTTTGGCACTTCACTGTTCACTCCCTTTTCTGGATCATTTATGAATATGATGAACACCACAAGTCCCAATATAGGCTTTTGGGGGACCCTAATATTTATCTCTCTCTGCTTTGAAAACTGCCTATTTATTCCTAGGCTTTGTTTCCTATCTTCTAACCACTTACTGAACCATGAGGGGACCCTTCCCTCTTATTCCATAACTGTTTACTTTGCTTAAGAGCCTGTGGTGTGGGACCTAGTCAAAGGCTTTCTGAAAGTCCAAGTACACTGTATCAACTGGATCACTTTTGCAGTGAATTCTAATATACTGGTGAGGCATAATATAAGAATTCTAATATACTGGTGAGGCATGATTTCCTTTTACAAAAGGGATGTAACAGGGATGCCTCTTAAGGAAGTAAGAGGCTGCCTGAGCCCAGCTGGAGTGACCTGTAATGCGCACAGGTGGAGCTAACCTGGCTAACTTGTAGCAGGAGTTATCTAGTTAAATACTATAGTCTCTGAAAAGTGATAGCCTCGCCCTTAATGTGTTCCTGAAAGGTCTTTGTTTCATAAGAGGTCTCCAAGTTTCTAAAATTAAACTGGGTCTTTATCAACACAACTATTTACAGAGGTTCTGCAACTCCAGCTAGCATTCCAGCCATAGGCACACAGATTGGCTTTCTGATATGTCATCCAAATTCTTCCCACCTGCAACCTGTGCCCCTCCCTCTCAGTTCTAGGTAGGTTGCTACATCTTTCCTTTTAAACATTTGTTGTTGTTATATCATTTGTGCATGCATTTGCTGACTTGCTAACACATAGCCCACCCTAGGAAGATGGTCTTTACCAGTCTGTTGCAGTGTTTTAGACATAATATTCCTTCAAGTGTGCTGGTTTTCTAACTACTATCCCGTTGGTAGGGGACTTGGTTCCACACCCTATTTCTGTCTCCTTTCTGTTGGGTGGTTCCTATTGGTCCTCTGTGTTGGTCATAAACCCTGTTTCTTCTACATTAGGCTATCCGGTATCTAAGGCTCTTTCTAAGTCCTTGTCTTGGTCTTGGCCTCATCTTGCATACACAACTCATCCCTCACATAGCAATAGGGGGGTCATCTCCTATGGCACTTGCTCTCTTCAATCTAGCCATCCCTGAACTATTAACTGTGTTACTGCCTGTGGCACTCCATACTGGTCAGTGCTTTGTTGGATTGCCTGGAACCTCCCATCAGAGATGGGAAGGTACTGCGGCATGTTGATACACTCTCTGTGTGTTGTACTCTGGAAGGTATGCCCACTGCTCAGTGTACCTGCCACCAGTAGTGACTTTCCTGGGCAGACTTCATGTCATAGAGCTGGAGATCCTGTAACATGCACTGTAGCTGCTTGGGTGCACTCAGCTGTGGCTTCTTCATGATGCTTTCTAATAACTGATAATCAGACTGCATGTCTACCTTGTGCCAAAAAGTAACCTGAAGGAATCATTCCATTCCATAGAGCACAGCATGTAGTTCCTTTTTTATCTGAACATATCCCCTTTTTGTGTCTGCCAGGGCTCTAAGTAGCAAAAGCTATGGGCATTGCATTAGTGTTGCTCCTAGACCTCCTTCTGAGGCATCATACTTTAGCTCTAGATTCTCCACAGTACAGGACTGATGCACCACTTATAATTTCTTTACATTTTTAAAAATAGGTCTCTTGGGTCTCTAACTATCCTGATGCTGCATCACTGGGTTTTAACTGTCTCAAAAGCTCTCACAGGCTTCTGATAGGTGTGTGCAGAATCCGTAAAGACAGTTGGCCATTCCTATAAATTGCTGGATTCCCTTCAAATCCGTTGGTCTTGGCATTTCCTCAATGGCTCACAGTTCTCCAGGGTCTGGCCAGATTTCCTCAAAAGTCAACAGATGTCTGATATAGGGGACCTCTGTTCCCCTCAGCTTCAGCTTGCCTGCATTCAGCTTAATATTCCACTCCTGGCACTTGTTTAGGAGTTGTCTCAGCTTGGTATCATAGCTCTGCATTCCCTCTTCCTATCCTAACCTTGACTAATATACTGTTTATATGAAGGGATTTAAATCACACAGTGGGCAAGATACACTGCCAAATGTTCCATCTCGCAGCCACAGGTCGTTAAGAGAAACTGAAGGACAGTTGGGCCCACTCTGCCCTTTATGCCTGTATAGGGGATTGGGGAGCTGAAGGGCATCCAGGACACAGACTCAAGGGACATGGCTGGCCAAAAGAATTTGATCTCACATGCATTGGGACACATGTACACCAGAACTGGCACCCACATGGGCAATTACTCAATGAGTAAAGCTCTAATTCACTTCAGTGGAGCCAGGATTTCACCGAAGGAGTTGAGTTTTAGCCATATTATCTTCTCTTCTTCCCCCATTCTCTATGGCTATTGACACCTCTATTACCCCACCCTATCACCCATGCCTGCAATTGAAGGAATATTTTTGATTCCTCCCTGTCTTCTGCCCCTCACATGCAGGTCACAGCCAGATTCTGTCACTTTTCCCTCCTCAACATCTTCAGCACACATTCTTTTCTTTCCATCCCCATAGCTAACTCTTTCATTCAAGGTCTCATATCTTATCTCAGCTACTAAAACATCCTCCTCTCCAGTCTCCCTAAAACCCCAATTCCCTCCACCTATTCAGTGCTAACACTAATTAATGCTACCTAATTAACAGGAAAATGGGCAGTGGATGGTTCCATAACCACTCCAGCTGCTAAACAAAGTGGGAATCATAGAATCATAGAATATTACGGTGGGAAGAGACCTCAGGAGGTCATCTAGTCCAACCCCCTGCTCAAAGCAGGATCAACACCAACTAAATCATCCCAGCCAGGGCTTTGTCAAGCCGAGTCTTAAAAACCTCTAAGGATGGAGATTCCACCACCTCCCTAGGTAAACCATTTCAGTGTTTCACCACCCTCCTAGTGAAATAGTGTTTCCTAATATCCAACTGTCATAAACAGATGGTTAAGGGTTAATTTCTCTTTTACCTGTAAAAGGTTAAGAAGCTCAGTGAACTTGGCTGACACCTGACCAGAGGACCAATGAAGGGACAAGATATTTTCAAATCTCTGTGGAGGGAAGTCTTTGTTTGTGCTGTTTGTTTTGTTCGTTTTTCGCTCTTGGGGCTAAGTGGGGCCAGACGTGCAACCAGGTCTTTCTCCAATCTTTCTGAAACAGTCTCTCATGTTCAAAATAGTAAGTACTAGCTAGAAAAGGCAGATTAGTCTTATGTTTGTTTTCTTAACTCATGAATGTGTATTTTGCTGGAAGGAGTTTTACCTCTGTTTGCTGTAGCTTTTAATCTCAGGCTAAGGGGGAGGAGCTGAATACCCTGTAAACATTTTCCATCCTGAGTTTACAGAGATAATTTTTACTTTTTTCTTTCTTTAATTAAAAGCTTTCTTTTTTAAGAACTTGATTGATTTTTTCCCCCTTGTTTAAGACCCAAGGGGATTGGGTCTGAACTCACCAGGGATTGGTAGGGGGGAGGTTAATTCCTCTCTGTTTTAAGATCCAAGGAGTTTGGATCAGTGTAGTCTCTCAGGGTAGCCCAGGGAGGGGGAAGTCTGGGAGGGGAAAAGGAGGGGGGATGGTTTATTTCTCCTTGTTTTAAGACCCAAGGGGTTTGGGTCTTGGGTGCCCCAGGGAAGGTTTGGGGGGAACAGAAAGCGTGCAAAACACTATATTTTGGCTGGTGGTGGCGCTATCAGATCTAAGCTAGGAATTAAGCTTAGAAGGGTACATGCAGGTCCCCACTTTTGGACGCTAAAGTTCAAACTGGGGAAAAAATACCTTGACACCAACCTAGAGCTCCCCACTGCAACTTAAGACCATTGCTCCTTGTTGTGTAATCTGCCACCACTGAGAACAGCCTAGCTCCATTCTCTTTGGAATCCCCCTTCAGGTAGTTGAAGGCTGCTATCAAATCCCCCCTCACTCTTCTCTTCTGCAGACTAAATAACCCCAGTTCCCTCAGCCTCACCTTGTAAGTCATGTGCTCCAGTCCCCTGATCACTTTCGTTGTCCTCCGCTGGACTCTCACCAATTTGTCCACATCCCATCCCTTTGTAGTGGGAGGACCAAAACTGGACACAATACTCCAGATGTGGCCTAACCAGTACCGAATAGAGGGGAATAATCACTTCCCTTGACCTGCTGGCAATGCTCCCACTAATACAGCTCAATATGCCATTGGCCTTCTTGGCAACAAGGGCACCCTGCTGACTCATATCCAGTATCTCACCCACTGTAATCCCCAGGTCCTTTTCTGCAGAACTGCTGCTTAGCCAGTCAGTCCCCAGCGTGTATGGGATTCTTCCTTCCTAAGTGCAGGACTTTGCAGTTGTCCTTGTTGAACCTCATCAGATTTCTTTTGGCCCAATCCTCTAATGTGTCTAGGTTACTCTGGACCCTATCACTACCCTCCAGCATATCTACCTCTCCCCCTATCTTAGTATCATCTGCAAACTTGCTGAGGGTGCAATTCATCCCATCATCCAGATCATTAATAAAGATGTTGAACAAAACCGGCCCCAGGACCAACCCGTGGGGCACTCTGCTTGATATCTGCTGCCAAGTAGACATCGAGCCATTGATCGCTACCAGTTCAGCGCGACAATCTGAACAGCTTTCTATCCACTTTATAGTCCCATTCATCCAATCCATACTACTTTAGCTTGCTGGCAAGAATACAGTGGGAGACCCCATCAAAAGCTTTGCTAAAGTCAAGATATATCACATCTGTAGTAAGAAGAGGCCCTGAGATATAAACCTTGGTATCAAAGGCCCGGTAAGAGGCCTGAGGCCTGAGCTAAATTAATGGTCAAGACTTTGCTAACATAAAAGCAAAGTTAAGCTGTGAGCTAGAGGCAGGCCCTGCTCACAGAAGCTGGCAAGGAAGGGCTGATGCTGCAAAAAGAGACATATCTAAAAGGTACTGAACACCAGATATCAGAACATTCGCATACTTGTACACTCCACACAGATAACAAGGAACAGGCTGACCCATCCCAATGACAGGGCCAAAAGGGTAATATGATGGATAGAGTTGTTTTGTTCGAACCAACATGTACAAGGTGAGAGGCGGCCCCTTACTATGTAGAGGGGTTGTACCTTGCTACGTAGAGGGGTTGCACCTCAATACGTCAGGAGTAATGTGTAACTTGTTTGTACCTGTGTATAAGAATGCATCACTGGGGCGGTGTCTTTGTCCAGCCTACGGGGCAGTGGAAAGTTCCGCCACTGACTGAGCTGAGTCCATTGCCAGGAGGCACATACTCGTAGTATGTCCTGTAGAGTAAAATCTAGAGGGAACTATCATTGTGCTTCGTTTGACAATAAACCTGGCCGAAGTGTCTTCGTACCTTACTAGACTCTGTGGTCACTGGGGATTCTCTCGGGGTTTGCTGTGTCAGCTATCTTCGAAGAGCTGGGACGGCACACAGAGGGAACACACGCACACAACCGAGTGATATCAACATTGAACAGAGCAGAGCACCACACCGGTAGCATCTGACATCAACATCCACCGCTTTCCCCATATCCACAGAGCCAATTATTTCATCATAGAAGGCAATCAGGTTGGTCAGGCATGACCTGCCCTTGGTGAATCCATGCTGACTGTTCCTAATCACCTGCCTCTCCTCCAAGTGCTTCAAAATGGATTCGTTGAGGACCTGCTCCATGATTTTGCTGGGGACTGAAGTGAGCTGACCGGTCTATAGTTCTCCAGGTTCTTTCTTCCCTTTAATATGGGCACTATATTTGCCTTTTTCCAATCGTCCAGGACCTCCGCTGATCGCCACGATCTTTCAAAGATAATGAATGGCCAATGGTTCTGCAATCACATCAGCCAACTCCCTCAGCACCCTCGGATGCATTAGATCTGGACCCATGGACTTGTGCATGTCCAGCTTCTCTAAATAGTCCTTAACCGGTTCTTTCACCACTGAGGGCTGCTCACCTCCTCCCCATACTGTGTTACCCAGTGCAGCAGTTTGGGAGCTGACCTTGTCTGTGAAGACCGAGGCAAAAAAAGCATTGAGTACTTCAGCTTTTTCCACATTATCTATCATTGGAAGTGATTGATGTCTAGGAGGGCAAAGTGTATACACACTTAGGCTATGCCTGCATTAGAGTTACAGCAGCACAGCTGAGCTGATGCAGCTGCGTCGCTGTAAGATCTTTCATGTAGCTGCTCTATGCTGAAAGGTGAGAGCTCTCCTGTTGACATAATAAAACCACCCACAACAAGTGGTGGCAGCTATGTTGGTGGGAGAAGCTCTCCCGCCAACATAGTGCTATGCACACTACCACTTATGCTAGCGAAAATTATGTCACTCGGGTGTGTTTTTTCACATGCCAGAGCAACATAAGTCTTGCCGTCGTAAGTGATAGTGTAGACATGGTCTAAATCTATAGAATGTAAGGTGCGAGGGAACTACATACACTCCTGTATTGTCAGCTACTACTCAAAACATTTCTGTGGCTCCATAGCTTCTCCAATGGGACCCCATGGAAGCATCATCAAGGAGGAGAATATTATGCTAACCTAATATAATTAGGTTAGCATAATTTTCTTTAATTCTCTGTGATCAGCTTTTTCGTAAGAAAGAGAAATTTTCAACATGTGAATAATACCAAAAAAACCTTGTTGAAAAACATGGAAACACTTACATGAGAAATAAACTCTTGGGCAATCTTGTGTCCACCAGAAGAAAAGAGCAGAAAACTAAACAGAAGATGCCTAACAAGGTGTTTGGTGCAAGGTTGCCTTTTATCTGTTTTAGTGCTAGCTGCAGCCTGCAGATCTGCGACGGAGAGGGTTGTACAGCTAAAGAGCATCATCAGACGATCATACACTGCTCGAGCTTCTACCTGTAGGGAACAATTTCAAAAGATAAAGGATCAGAGAAGAGTAAAAGTTGTGTTTATGGTGGGTTTTTTAATGAGATTTGTTCACTAATAGACATAAGAATCCTTGGGAGAAAACCCAAAAATACGTCAAGAGCTTGAGTTTCAGAGGCACTGCAGAGAACAGGGAAGGAAGGGCAGTGCACATTTTGCTTACGCTGGTTCACGCAAACAAATGGACAAAATGGAAAATTCTTTACGTTCTTTGGTCTTGCAAACTAAGCAGCCAAGGCATCGAGCCAAGTTTCGACCTTTTTTGTAATGAAAGGAAATGGAGAAAATCCCTCAGTAGAATGTAGTCAGATTTTTACATTGTGGGAAAAAGAACAGAAGGCTCCTTGAAGGCTCATTTCAATATTGCAGCTACAAATCAATTAAACCCCCATGTAATCTGACCTCAACTGATAAAACATTCTGATAAGAATGACAGATTTTGGCTTCTTCCTGTATTACTTGCAACATGTTTATTTCCTCTGCCTCTTGGAACAGCCAATATAAATGTACCATCAAAACAGAGAATGAAGATTTTGGTGTCCGCATAATAGAAGTTGTTAGTTCATCATAAGCAGCTATTAAAAAACGTATTTCATTGTAATTATATTGTTCATTACATAAAAGACAGGAAACATAAGGACAAAAGCAAAACATATCACCTAGGACTAAGAGGAGTAGGACACCAGCCCCACCAGTGTTTGTGAGTTCATTTTAGTTTTAGCTATTTGTTTCCTTGCACTTACTGATTTTTTCACATTAACATTTCTATATATACTAGCCTGAAAGAGTTTGCTTTACTGGAAAGCTAATTTCTCATTGAAGTCTGTTCCAGGTTGCACTAGGGATGCTACATGGCACTAATGAGATCATAATAAAAGTTTATGAGACATAATGAAATGTTATTGTTCCACTGAGATTGGATTGCCTCCAAACAAGCGCACCTGAATCTTACTCCTTCCCATTTCACTACACCTGCACTGATTCCACCATTCAATATATCTAGACCGCTTTAATGCTAAAAATATTTTGGATTTTAAATCGTGCCTCACTACTCCATGATATTCAAAGCAGATGTTATGCTTTCAGCTTCCGTTTAGTGCTGCATATGTTAATATATGTCTGGTTGCAGTGTTTCAGTCTCTCCTACCAGGTGCTACAAAGTCCTCCTCTCCTCCTCTCTGCTGAAATGACTACAGGCTCCCATACCTATCAGTCTTCACATTCTTTTCTCTCTATGTTCTCGTTCCCCTGTGCTAGGACTAGAGAAAAGAAGGAGGTGGGGCCGAGGGTAGGGGGCAGATATTTTGACTGAGCAGTGGCAAGTTAGGAACAAGGTGGTGAAGAAACTACAACTTTAAAGTGCACTCTTGGGGAGCGATCAGGACTTTAATGAAACAGGAATAACAGTATGAAGCACTAAGAAAGGGGGAAGGAAACAATAGACACCGGGATCCCTCCACACATATGGAGTACTGTCCTTTCCCCACCACTCCCTGCCACAAAACAAAACCAACAAATGAGTTAAACCAATTTGTCTCAAACAGAAAGTGATTTTTTTCTATTATCAGACTGGTATTCTCAAGGGAAATACGTGAAAAACTTTGCAGAGAGACAAGGTCTTCCATTGAGATCAGATACAATATCTATATCCAAAGGACTTGCATCCTAATTCAGTATTGCTTTCATTGTGATTTACAGAGAAGCCATTATCTTTTTCTACAGAAGTGTGCCATGTTTGATTATTAAAAAAGTTAGCACCTTCCTCCCATTTATAAGGGATTTTTTTAATGCTGAAGTATAAGTCTTTAAAAACAAACATTTATAATGGAAGTATCAATTATCCTCACTATGACACTTGAGCACACATTCTTATATTAGTTAAAGTAAAATAAACACAAGTATAATAACCAGAGTTATTAGTTAAATAGTGTCTTCTGATATCCAAAGAAAATGTCCAAGATCCTTTTCAGAAACACAAAGAACTTTAATTGTGTGTGATAACTTGAGGTTTTAACTAACATCAAGAAAAGACTATCTGCTCAAGACCTGATTGTGCATTGTGCTACTTTCTCTTCACATGGGTCTGGCAAAGGGCCCATATGATGCAAAATTTAAACACTAGGGAATATCTGTGGCAAAGGAGGATTCCCTGGGTTGGGTAGAACTGGGATAACAGCTGTGTACTATACATGCCTCCACCATCCATATGTAAGGATAGGGTATGTGGTCAGAATGCAGCTGTACTCCAACTATTCCTGCCTGCTGCAATAGTCCCTACAGTCACAGGTAGCTAAGGGTAAATTAGTGCAGTTCTTAGGCTGCTTTAACTTACTCAGGGCATCCAATAGGTCCCATGCTGGCTCCAGAATAGGAAAGTGCAAAGCTAGCATAAGGCCCACCTTTGTCCTTCTCCTCTCTGTTCCTATGGTGAGTGGAATAGAGAATCAGACCTTTAGGTCTGGTCTACACTGGGGGAGAATCAATCTAAGATACTCAACTTCAGCTACGAGAATAGAGTAGCTGAAGTCGACGTATCTTAGACTGACTTACATTGACTTACTTCACGTCCTCAGGGCCTGGGATTGACAGCTGCCGCTCCTGTCAACTCCGCTTCCACTTCTCGCCCTGGTGGAGTTCCGGAGTCAACAGGGAGCGCGTTCGGGGATCGATGTATTACATCTAGACGAGATGTAATACATCGAACCCCGACAGATCGATCACTGCCCGCCGATCCAGCAGGTAGTATAGACATACCCTTAGTGTTTAAAACAAAACTAAGTAGCCAAGTTAATATAAGAAAGACTGAATTACATCATCAGATCACTGCCTAGATTCTATGACAGGTGCAACAGAAATCAAATTAGATAGATAATGTTAGATCAGATTCACTGCTGCTGAATGTGAATGAAGAATGCTGCACTGTTATTATTATTAGTGCT
The DNA here is from genome assembly GCF_007399415.2 of Gopherus evgoodei. Classification (NCBI taxonomy): domain Eukaryota; kingdom Metazoa; phylum Chordata; order Testudines; family Testudinidae; genus Gopherus; species Gopherus evgoodei. The sequence continues at coordinate 47,831,657 of NC_044327.1, forward strand.
CTCACTTTTAAAGCATGGCTGTCCTACAGGACTCTACGTCATAGGAGCTTTGAAATCCTGCCACACAGATTCAAAAGGAGGAGTTATAGGTGTACCAATCAAACTGATTTGATACAGTCATATTTTTCAGAAGAAAAGTAAATAAAGGCATTCTGACCTACAGTACATTTGACAAACCCAGTTTCTAAATGTTCACAGCTGAAAGAGCCACAAAAATTATCTTGGATCCCCTCTACTGCAGAATTTTACAATTCTAGGAGGACCCTGCAAACTCCAGCTGCTTTCCCACATAAATGCCTCAATTTTCAGGTATCAGAGGGGTAGCCTGTTAGTCTGGATCTGTAAAAGCAGCGAAGAGTCCTATGGCACCTTACAGACTAATAGACATTTTGGAGCATGAGCTTTCGTGGGTGAATACCCACTTTGTCGGATGCATGACAATTTTCAGGTATACAATTGGCTAAATACTCTCAGCCATGGCTACACAACCCACCAGAATTTGAGTCCTCTGCTCTTTATCACTGTTTGGATTGTAGTAAAATGCCAGCAGCCACAGAAAAGTATCTGAGGATTCATCTTCAGACTTCAGCAACTGCTCTACAGCGATATCAGCCCATTCTCCAAAGTGAACAAACAAAAACCAGCTCTCAAAGAGGTCAGTGTAAGATCTGCAAAAGAATCAAAATACATTTCAGTTTTGCTGGCTATTCACGTTCTTATGGGATGCAAAAAGGTTCCAAGCAGAGGTTCCCCATTGGGTGAAGATGCTGTTTAGTAAGGAATTGTGCAGTTCCCACTTGTGATCAGTGCTAAAGTACTTGCTCAGGTTGTCCACCCATGAACTGTGAACAGCTGAGAGCGATACTGTTGACTCAGTAACGTGGCTGTGACACTTTCTTGAGGTGCCAGGACTGTAAGTCACTGTGTTACCCACTTGCCTCAGTGAGAGAGAGTCTTTGTTGTGGTAGGTGGATGACAGCTCCCTGACACCACCAACCCTTTAGCACTCAGATGCTACTTTGCTTTTCAGGTAAAACACTAGGTATACCTCAGAACTCCTCAGAAGCATCTCCCCTGCAGCCTCCAGCCTCTGTCACTGGACACACATAGTAATTACCAGGTTCACTACTACCAAGGGCATAGTACATATACACCAACTTGTTTGAGTCAATTGAATTTCAGCTCCAATATAACAACACTGCACTGTAATCTATTTATAAAAAAAGTTTATTAACAAATGTAGATTTAAGAGATAGTGAGCAAGAATAACAACAACAGGTTACAAATGAAACAAAAGTATAACAGGCTTCTACTAGACCAAGACTTACTTTTACCAGGATACAAACCTTTGTCTAAAACAGTCTCTCAGCTGAGCTTTTTCTGCAAAGCTTGCTGGTTTTCAGTCAAACCAGGATCCACAACACTCATGAATCATTCTCCCCACACTCCCTGCCCAGGTTTCTCAGTGAAATGGATAACAGAACATCCTTTTGCTTTTCCTTATATTTTCCAGAGTTCATTGTCTTTATTTCCAGAGTCAGAATTACTCTCCTCTGTAAAGGCAGTTTCCATTGTATTGACTTACAATGCTTCATTTACAAATGAACCTAGGTAGACAGATAAACCAACATTCCTTTTTCTAGGGAAAACTTGATAGTCTACCCTGCCTGGAATACAGATTCTGAAATATATTTTTCAATACATACATCTTTCTATACAAATTCTTAAATATCATCCATACATATGTCTCACAATGTTTATGTGTCACCAGTTTCCATTTGATACCTTACAAGATCCTATTTATGGATAAAACCATGAAAACAGCATATTAGGTGTAGCAGGTTTTTCAGGCTTAATAGAAGTTGTTGTCACAGAACAGTGAACCCTTTGCCAGTTGGCACTGAGGGGGTCTTAGGATCACAGTGGTGTTGGATGCATGAGTTCCATAAGTTAAATATCTCCATGTATAGAAGGATGGATTTAACCCTCTCTGTTTGTTAATATAGAGCAGTGATTCTCAAACTTTTGTACTGGTGACCTCTTTCACATAGAAAGCCTCTGAGTGTGACCCCGCCGTATAAATTAAAAACACTTGTTTACATATTTAACAGTATTATAAATGCTGGAGGCAAAGCGGGGCTTGGGGTGGAGGCTGACAGCTCGCGACCCCCCCATGTAAGAACCTTGTGACTTCCTGAGGGGTCACGACCCCCAGTTTGAGAATCCCGATAGAGCATGGTTGTTATCTTGTTGGACATTACTAGGATATGTCAGAATCATGAGTGCTATGAATGCCTTGCAGGCTTCCCAGACAGCTCTCAGCTCCAGGAGATTTATTTGCTTTCTGGTCTCTCGAGGCATCCAGGTGCCTTATGCTGTGAGTCATACATGTGGGCTCTCCAGTCCAGTTGGGAGGCATCTGTAATAGCTTTTTCTCAGGTATAGGCGGGAAGAGGGGAACTTCCATGCATATGTGCTTGGGGTCTTTTCACCACATCAAGGGAGAATAATCACTATTGTGTACATACTGTTTTCTTGGCACATACACCACACAGCTCTTGCCCTGACTGAGTCTAGAGTCGCTCCTATGAATTCTATGGTTTGTGTCAGTTTTAGGGTAGACTTGTTTATATCAATTCCCAGGGCCATTAGGAGATTGACATCATTGCTGCTCCATGTCAAAACTTCTAGACAGGACCTTCCTGTCAGGAGCCAGTCATCTAGATATGGATGGCAATGGAGCCATTGCAACAGGCCTCTGCTGCTACTATTGCAAACTTCTTCGTAAATACCCTGGTTGCTGCTAATAAGTCTAATGGAAGAACTCTTATTAGCAGTGGTTGGGACCTGCCACTAACCTAAGGAAATACACATAGGGACCTGGATGGAGGGCCAAGTCAGGAAGAGGGAGCAGCCTGAGTTTCAGAGAGGGAAAGAGAGAGCAGCAACAGAATGTGCAGCATGCAGCAGAAAGGGGCCTCAGATCTGGAAGGAGCTAATCCCCAGAGTGGCTAGGAGGAGGTGCCCTTAGCAGTGAGTGGACCCTGTCACAGGTTGCAGCTATAAGGTCTGATTTTCTGAAGTGCTCATTGACTTGAGCTGTGGGTGCTTGAGACCTCTGAAAATCAGGTTCATAGTTTAGAAGGCCTCCTTATATCCTAGGATATCCTATTTTCCTATCCTTCAACAGAGGCTGTATTTGGGAACTAAGAAGAAAATGGCATCTAAATATAACTAAAAATTAATCAACCAAGATTATGACCCACATGACTTTTCACAAAGTAATAGAAGAAGAAGAAATAATGAGGGATAGTCTAACTATTTTTATTTACCTAACGCTTTTATCTTCTATTATTGCTTTAAGCATGTCAGTAATGTATTTCAGGTGCTGAGACCAGAGTGTAGCTGGCAAATCTGGAAAACAATAAGAAGAAAAGTTGAACCTAATGAAACAGGTTAAAACAGAACAATATTTGGTATGGTATCAAGCTAGAACTAGAACTTGCTAGACACATGATTCAGTCTTCAATAATTGCTTCTCATTTTTAAACTTTCCCATAGTTTTCAACCACATCTATAATAAATTACTTTATATTCTTAGGACAAAAATTCATTTGCAAAATACAGGACTAAAGTTCAGGCTATTTATCAAATTAGGCATAAGTGTGCGCATGCGCATACATACACATGGACACACACACACAACTATATATATATATAGTTTCTCCTCAATACTAATCTAGTATCTCTCAGTTATCTCAGTTAAGTGTCCCATCCTTAGCAGAAATTGCCAGTCATGCAGAACTGCATCACATGAAACATTAGTTTTCTGATATGCATAAATAGAGACAAGGGAGATCAAACTTATTTTTATTTGTGACTTCACTGAAATCAGATTTCCAGATTTCAGAGAGGAGAAAGGCAACACAATGCATTAACACGTCTTATGTTTGAATATGGGAGTTTTCACAATGATCATTATTACAAAACATGAACACTGAATACCTTTCCAGTCCTTGATAATTGTGTTTTAATTCCTAGAATCGGCTTTATTATATTGAAAATAATTTGCCTTTCTTCTATTACTCTTATTTGACTTTGGTTTTAATTTTATTTAAATCTATGCCACTGTATATAATAGTTACACAAACACCTACATTAAAAGAACATTACAAAAGTTGCAAAGTCAAGCACTCAGAAGTAAGGTAACCCTTGTGCATTACTTTTGAGGTTATATATTGTGCAGAAAAATAAATGAAAATGCAGATTCCATTAATGCTCCAAACAATTCAAGGCAGAACTTACCAAAAGGATGTTTGAGTAAGGCTATTACAAGATGCTGATGATGATGAGGAAAGTAGGCCTTCAGAGGAAATTTATGCTAAAACAAAAAGTCAATATTTTAAAAGAGCTTTGTGGTCAGCTTCCGAGAACATAAAACCTAAAGATATTATAGGTTCACCTAATGTGATGTGCATTTTACAAATACATGTAATGATATTCTTTCCCTTCACTTTAATGTGTTTTTCTTTGTGTCTTCCCCTCTGCCTCTTTTTTTTTTTTTTTTGTAAACAGCAATTTAAAGGAAAGTACAAAGAAAAGTATGACACTACACATATCATCGGTTTGATAAGACTGGCAAAATTCCAAAGATCTATATTGGTCAAATGGAGTTATAGGAATTAATTCTTAATTAAAATACTAAAGCATACATGCAGTCAATTAATATGCACACCAAAAACCACAAGAAAAAGCAGCACTGAGCATGCTTAGTAGACAAGACACAACCCACATTCTGAATTAACTTGACCTGCAAAATTGATTTCATTTTTAAATCAAAGCCGGTTTTCAGCATAAAAAGAGTTAAAGCAAAATAAAGATGTTTGCCTTCTTAGAACCTGACTGCAGGAAAACCAATTAGAGGGGACTGTGATTGTGGCCAGTCATTATATTGGGGGGAATACAGGGTTTTCTGTGGACTCTCTCCTACTCTGCACACCTCTGTGGACACAAGCCGGTTCTTAGAAAAATTCTCAAGATACATCTGTTTGCCTAGCCTTTTTTCAATTAACTGAACTATAAATTCCTGGGTTCTCAAACAACTGGCTAGATCCTTCTTCATTCTCAGTCTTTAGTGTTCCTCTGATTTGAAATGTTAATGGAGCAATTTATGTCCCATTAAATACATGCAGACATAGAGATGGTTATCGTATAAATGCATGCAATAACTATTACAGTTTCAGGGTAACTGTTAACTATATTTGAATCCTCCCCACTCCCCTGGTCGAATTCAGGAGTGCCCGGTCAGGTCTCAGTTCTCCAGCTGTCACCTGTCTCTGGGTAGGGATCCTTGTACTACTCCCTTCTGACCAGGGGTTTCAAGGCTACACAGCCACCTGCCATACACTCAAGTATCAGAGGGTAGCCGTGTTAGTCTGGATCTATAAAAGCAGCAAAGAATCCTGTGGCACCTTATAGACTAACAGACGTTTTGGAGCATGAGCTTTCGTGGGTGAATACCCACTTCCTCAGATGCATGTAATGGAAATATCCAGGGGCAGGTATATATATGTGTGCTAGCAAGCAAGCTAGAGATAACGAGGTCAGTTCAATCAGGGAGGATGAGGCCCTGTTCTAGCAGTTGAGGTGTGAAAACCAAGAGAGGAGAAACTGGTTCTGTAATTGGCAAGCCATTCACAGTCTTTGTTCAATCCTGAGCTGATGGTGTCAAATTTGCAGATGAACTGAAGCTCAGCAGTTTCTCTTTGAAGTCTGGTCCTGAAGTTTTTTTGCTGCAGGATGGCCACCTTAAGGTCTGCTATAGTGTGGCCAGGGAGGTTGAAGTGCTCTCCTACAGGTTTTTGTATATTGCCATTCCTAATGTCTGATTTGTGTCCATTTATACTTTTCCGTAGAGACTGTCCAGTTTGGCCGATGTACATAGCAGAGGGGCATTGCTGGCATATGATGGCGTATATTACATTGGTGGATGTGCAGGTGAATGAACCAGTGATGGTGTGGCTGATCTGGTTAGGTCCTGTGATGGTGTCGCTGGTGTAGATATGTGGGCAGAGTTGGCATCGAGGTTTGTTGCATGGATTGGTTCCTGAGCAAGAGTTATTATGGTGTGGTGTGCAGTTACTGGTGAGAATATGTTTCAGGTTGGCAGGTTGTCTGTGGGCAAGGATTGGCCTGCCACCCAAGGCCTTTGAAAGTGTGGGATCATTGTCCAGGATGGGTTGTAGACCCTTAATGATGCGTTGGAGGGGTTTTAGCTGGGGGCTGTATGTGATGGCCAGTGGAGTCCTGTTGGTTTCTCTCTTGGGTTTGTCTTGCAGTAGGAGGCTTCTGGGTACACGTCTGGCTCTGTTGATCTGTTTCCTTATTTCCTCGTGCGGGTATTGTAGACTTCAAAGAGAAACTGCTGAGCTTCAGTTCATCTGCAAATTTGACACCATCAGCTCAGGATTGAACAAAGACTGTGAATGGCTTGCCAATTACAGAACCAGTTTCTCCTCTCTTGGTTTTCACACCTCAACTGCTAGAACAGGGCCTCATCCTCCCTGATTGAACTGACCTCGTTATCTCTAGCTTGCTTGCTAGCACACATATATATACCTGCCCCTGGATATTTCCATTACATGCATCTGAGGAAGTGGGTATTCACCCACGAAAGCTCTTGCTCCAAAACGTCTGTTAGTCTATAAGGTGCCACAGGATTCTTTGCTGCTCTGCCATACACTGTGATAACTCCAGCAAGCCAGCCTGCCTAATGGCCAGCATCTGTGACTTGCTTTTCCCCGAGGGCTATAAACAGTGTATTGCCAGCAGTTACCACACAGATCTTTCTAAAACAAGTACATTACAAAGAAGCATTAAGAAGCATTACAAAGAAAATATATAAACAAACAACACAAGTTCCTACAGGCTTAGGAAGTCTACCAGAGGTCACTCCTAACTCCTCAGGGAGTGGTACCTCTCTGAAGTTGTTTACAGTTTCAGCAACTTGCCTTAATCATGCCTCCTCCTCCACTCTCCGCCTCCATTTTTAGTTCCTGGAGGAGCTGTGGTAACCTGTCCCCATGAATTTATAAACCATTCATAAATTTAATACAATAGTTCCCAAAGATACTGTGTGGAGTTGCAATGTCTGCAACAATAATAATATTCAGAAAGCAAAAACAATATGATCAAATTGATTTAAACCAAACTTATTAGATAGGAAGTATTCCTAGTCTGAGATCTTGTATGCTAAATTGTAGCAAATTTTACAGTTGATTTATAAACTCTTGAAAAAAAAGATTTATAATGGAAATACTCACAGGCACCACCTTAATTATAGTAGTGTGAATATGCACATATAAATTGCATATTTAAAGCCAGCTTCACATAAAAAAGTGGGCAATAATCCATCACATGATGTCATCAGGTGAAGGACTTTCACCATAAAACACATGCAGACCCAGCACAACAAATGTAGCCCCCAGTCAATTGAAGAGTGTGGAATTTCTGCTTATGATCTCCAACCTACCACCCCTATGCCTCTGTGGCACAGCACAATGTACTGCTAACATGCAACCAGGGTGGAACAGAATTAATGTGTGGCATTTATTTGTATTAAATAGGACAACTGCAGTTTCATCCCTAATTCATACTACTTGAAGCTAGAAGACAGATTTAATCAGAATGCTAATTAGAGGCAAGTATATCACAGATTCCAAGACCCACTCCTTCACTAACCACTACCCCCCAAAAAGACGTCGAAGTCAAACAGAGTAGAAATTCTCAGAAGTTTGTTTAGAGGTGAAATATATTCAGCAGTAGAATAGCTTCCCAACCAGTGCTTTTTCCATGTCAAACTGGACTGAAAAAATTAATGAAATGATTAGAGTGAGAAATTTTGGTAAATTTTGGATGAAGTGGGTTTTAGCTCACGAAAGTTTATGCCCAAATAAATTTGTTATTCTCTAAGGTGCCACAAGTACTCCTTGTTCTTTTTGCTGATAAAGACTAACACGGCTACCACTCTAAAGAAAGCTTATGATCTATAAATATAATTAGAATTTTCAAGTCTCCTGTTCTTGGATTTTAAACTCTGAGGGGCTGATCTCCTCTCAGTTAAGACTGTGAAAAACACAAGTAATTTCACTGCAGTCAATTGAGTAAGAGTGGTGTAAAATTACCATGAGAGGAAAATAGGATCCTGAGTGGGGAAATTTTAAGCCTCATCTGAACTCGTGGATGGTCAAACCTGACTATTTAGTATCGCTGTATGTATTTTTCTTTGTTTTTTGTTTCTTATTATGTTCAGCACAGTGCTCATTAGGATCCCTGCTGCTGCAAAAGAAATACTTGCCTATGGTCTTCCTCGTTCTTTCAGTCCAAGATTGAGGATCATGCTGTAATTCACCATGCAGGCAAATGCTGCAGGGCCAGGATAACAAGATAATATATGCAGTGCTTAATTTGCACCAGGGCTTGCCAGGGCTGAGCCCTGGCACCTCTAGGATTGGCAGTTTATAGCCCGCTGGGCTTGCTGCATCAGTTATGAATGTAAAAAAGTTTCTTGAGCCCTGGCACCTAATTCCTTCAGCCCTGGCACCTCTTTCATTATAAATTAAGTGCTGAATATATGGGGTGATAACTTATGTTGGTGAAATCCTACAGCATAACAACAAATAAATTACTCCTGTTTTGCAAAAGGCATATTGCTTTTGCACCTCTATGTTTGATGCCAGTTAAAGTGCCTCAACTATGTCTTGGCATCCATCTATAGCAGCAGTGTGAGACCATTATTTGTCTCATTTTATTCTATCAGCATTCTCAAATTTAAAATTGTTCTTTTCATGCTAAATCTGATATCCTCTCATTAAAAAGTTATTAAAAAAATAGAGCTTGACTAACCTGCTTGTTATCCTTCTGGTGAGCTTGAATAAAACACTGTGTAAACACCTGTATTATGGTCATTACTTCTGGCGTTCCACCGGTTTCCATTAGTGCATTCCTGAGCATTGAAAAGTTAAATTATGACAGGTCAGATTATTAGTCTGTTAATCACACATCTTTTAACTGGAAGAAGGTAAAGAGAAAGTGAGCATTCTTTCTGTATTGTAGCCTTGAGCTGTGTCTGAACGCATCAGGCTACAATGCCAGCATGAAAACTGAAAAAACTAACTTCACTTTGACATTTTTTAAAGAACACACACACACCAAATTATAGGGAAGGAAAAAGAGGGCAAAATTAAAAAGCAGGCTGGCATAAAAAAAATGGCTTTTTAAGAATCCAATCCTGCAAAGCACTTAAGCACAAACTTAAGTTTAAGCTTCAATTAAACTACTCATATACTTAAAATTTAGCACTTGCTTAAGTGCTTAGCTGGATCAGAGCCCATAAGCAGTTCCAGGGCTGGCCTATAAGGGGAAAGTCAGAAAAGTTAAATCGAACGAACTAAAGGTGTGATGTCAACATGCCTAAGGGCAGGTCTTCACTACCTGCCGGATCAGCGGGGAGTGATCGATCTATCAGGGGTCGATTTGTTGCAACCGATGTAGACGTGATAAAATCGATCCCTGATCACGCTCCCCATCAACTCCAGAACTCCAACTCACGAGAGGCGGAAGCGGAGTCGACAGAGAAGCGGCAGCGTCAACTCGTCGCCATCCTCACGGCCAGGTAAGTGGACCTAAGATACACCGACTTCAGCTACGCTATTCGTGTAGCTGAAGTTGCGTATCTTAGGTTGACCCCCTGGCTAGTGTAGACCTGGGCCAAGTTAAAGCATATTAAACCCCCACATGGATGCCCTCATTCAGGAGTAAGCAGTTTCCATCTGCTGTGACTTAATTCCTCAAATTACAGCTAAATAAATGCACCTTACTCCTAAATTAAATCATCAACATGGGTGAGGAGAAAGGTACTTTAACATGCTCTAATTTATTAGTATTGACTTCATACCTTTAGTCAACTTGCCTTAACTTTCCTGAGTGTCTCCATGTAGACATGGCCTAAAATTCAACAAGTAAAATCCACTTGGCCATGTTTTGCAAGGTGCAAGAATAGCATTTACATTGCCTAAAATTGTTCGTTGTTCACAGTTGCTCTCTTATTGTAGGTTCCAAAAAGAAAGTTCACCCCAATTCATATCTAGATTGAAAAGATTTAAAAATTTGAAAAGACCACACAAGGAGATGGAACTTTATCATTTAGTAATATAGTTACAGCTAAGTCATGAGATGTGACTGGTTAGTGATTTAGAAAAGTAAACAGCAACATGAACAGAGATGATTGTTGTACCAAAATCATATTGTACAGCTGCAGTTGGTATTGTTGCTCCACCGGATATAATCAATAAACCTGAGCAAGTGGGGCATGCAGTGTAAAGGCAGCTAAAGCTAAGGGTAGGGAAAGCTGCCTTCCATTCCCCTCTTTGAAAGGCATGTAATGATAGAAAAAGCAGATTCTCCACTTCTCCTGGGAACACCGTAGTAAGTTCAGGGTAAGAGGCCTAGTGGGATATCACGAGAATCTGTGTTAGTGTCTTATTTAACATTTGCATTAATGATCTGTAAGAGGAATACATATTATACTGCTAAAATTCAAAAATGGAAGTAGATGTGATCACCAGCAAAAACAGAGAAACACCATAAGGGAACCTCCAGAGGTTAGATACATGGGCCGAAAACAAGTAAGATTCAACTTGCAAAAAGAAAAGCTAATATGTCTGGGATAAAATAATCCAAAACACAAACTAAATGGGGAGAATGAGAGACATGGGAAGCAGTAATGCTGAAAGAGACAAAGGGGTGGACAGCAACTCAGAAGTGAGTTTCTAATAGAAAATGGCTTCAAAAAAGCTAATGCAATTTTGGACAGTATACATAAATAAACATGAAGCAAGGAAATAATAATCCTTCTCTAACAATATCTCTCTAAGCACTCTGGTGTGACTGAACCTGAAGTATTGTGTTCATTTCCAGGTACAACTTTATCAAAAGGACAGTAGTAAACTGGAGCGACTCATGACAAGTACAACAAAAACAAACATGAGGCTGTAGGGACTGACTTATCAGAAAAGATTAGAGATCGCTAATATGTGTAGCTTAGTTTGACTGAGAGAGCAGGGAACATACTTTTTCAAATTAAAAAACAAAACACTTACTCACCTTCTTATAATTATTGTTCTGCAAGATGTGTTGCACATTTTCCTTAGACTGTAGGGATGTAAGTGTCTCATGCATGAGTGCTGGAGAGTTTTCCCTAGTGATACCAGTAGGAGCAGTCTTGCCCATTCCTGGTGCTCCTCATGGAGTGCATAAAGGGCAGAGCCACCCCACCTATCCTTCATTTCCTTTGCAATGGAATGGCAATGGTAGATTTTGATGCATTGGGGAAGAAGGGTGGGTTATGTGACAAAAATATGAAACATATCTCCAAGAACTATAGTTATGATAACCATTTTTAATTCTTCAAGTGCTTGCATATTCCTATTATACTGTAGGTGACTCTCAAACTGTTCTAAAGGTAGTGGGGGTTGGAGTTTCATCAGAAGTGGGACAGTAGGATTGCTTTTCCCATATTTGCATCTTTCTTTGATGACGCAGTGAATGCATAGTGTCTAGTGAAAGTATGGACAGAAGACTATGTTACTCCCCTGTGAATGTCCAAAATAGGGAAATCTCTCACCAATGCTGCAGAAGCCAGATGCACCGTGGTGAAGCACATTGTCAGTTTCTAAGCAGAGTTGTGCCCTTGACAGTGTAAGAGAAGGTTACTCACCTTGTGCAGTAACTGAAGTTCTTCAAGATGGTTGTCCCTGTGGGTGTTCTGCTTTAGGTGTCTTGGCACCCCGCACTTCTAGTTGGAGCTTTGTAGTAGCAGTGCCCCGGTTGGCCACATACACGGCAGCCGTCTTGCGCCACTCCAAGCAGTTACCCCACATGCACAGCCAACAGTCCCCCAGTTCCTTCTCTACCCCAGAGGATTGATGTGAAACTCCGAAGTGGGGGGGAGGTAGTGGAGCACCCACAGGGACAACCATCTCAAAGATCAAGGTGAGTAACCTTCTCTTCTTCTTCTAGGAGTGTCCCTGTGGATGCTCCACTTTAGGTGACTGTACAACAGTGACCCTCAGTGGAGGAGAGGGACTTTGGAGTTGATTTATGTGCAGTGGAGAGCACCAGGAGTCCAAACTGAGCATCTGCAGCTGATTGTTGTTCTAATGAATAGTGTTTGGTAAAGGTATGGGTTGATGCCCAGGTAGCTGCTTTACAAATGTCTGTGATGGGTACATTATTGAGAAAGATCACAGACATGGATAGCGCTCTGGTGGAGTGTGCACAAAGTCCAGAGGAAGCTTGCAGATTATAGTTTGGGCAACATAACTTGATACATACAGATATCCATTTAGGTAGTCTCTGCTTGGAGATGGTTTGGCCCTGGAAACGTTCTGTTGTAGATACGAATAGTCTGGATGATTTTCTAAATGTTTTTGTTCTTTCTACATAGAATGCTAGCATTCTGAGAATGTCCAGAGTGTGAAGGGAGGCCTTCCTGTTATCAGAATGAGTTTTGGGGAAAAATACAGGTAAGTAAATGGGCTGGTTGCGATGGAAGGGGGAGGTGACCTTGGATATGAATTTAGGATGTGGTCGTAAGATTGGCTTTGAGGAATGTGGTATGGTGGGTGTGCCATTAGGGCACCCTGCTCTCCCACCCTTCTTGCTGATGTGATAGCAACTAGGAAGGCAATCTTCATGGATAGGTGCAACAAACAGGTCGCTAGTGGTTCAAAGGGTTTGCCTATGAGGGCACGGAGAACAAGACTGAGATCTCACATGGGGGTGGAGTCCTTTAGTGTGGGATAAGTATTCTCTATACCCTTGATGAAGTGTTTAGTCAGCAGGTAAACAAAGAGCACCTTAGAGTGGAAGGAGCTGATGGCTGCTAGATGCACTCTGAGTGAGCTAGTAGATAGGCTCAGTTATTTTAGTGTCAATATGTCATCAAGGATTAGGGGTAGTGAGGCTGACGGTGGAATAATCTGCTTCTCCTGGCACCAAGTATAGAATCACTTCCACTTGTGCGTGTCTGTCTTTCATGTGGTCAGCTGCTGACGGTTCAGTAGTATATCTTGTACTTCCTTAGAACAGTGTGTCTCAAGTTCCATCATCCATGGATTGGCCAGGCCTCGAGACGGAGTACTGAAATGTTGGGGTGCTGAAGGTGTCCTGCATCAGCAGATGAAGCACAAGGGTTCGTGATGGTGTCACCGCCATCTGTTTCAGGTATGGAACCATGTTTGTCTGGGCCATGTTGTTGCAATGACGACGACCCTTGATTTGTCTTGCTTGATCTTGTGGAGGACATGGCTCAATAGACAGATTGGAGGGAAGGCATACAGTAGTGGGGCTTCCCATTTCATAAGGAAGGCATCTCCCAGAGAGTTGTGCCCCAGTCTGGCCTGAGAGCAGTATTGCAGGCACTTGGCATTGTGTGCCATTGTGAAGAGATCTATCAAGGGGAATCCCCATTGTCCGAATATAGTTTTTAGTATTCCAGGATCTATCTCCCATTCATGGGTTTGTGAAAAGTTCCTGCTTAGGTGGTCTGCTGTTGCATTCTGGAGTCCGGGCAAGTAAGATGCTATGACGTGTATGTTGTTTGAAATGTACCACAGGAAGCAGATTGCTTCTGCACAGAGGGAATGAGATCGGGCCTCTCCTTGGTGATTTACATAAAACATAGTCGCCAGGTTGTCCGTAAGAATCTGGACAGTTCAGTTGCGGATCAGAGGGAGAAAGTGCTGGCAGGCTTACCTCCAACAGATTTATGTGGAGATTGGACTCTGCTGGGGACCAGCGACCTTGGATGGTATTTTCATCCAAGTGTGCCCCCCATCCCATCAGAGAGGCATCTGTGGTGATTGTTACAGTTGGAGGTTTTTGTTGGAAGGGGACACCTGAGCAAATGTTCGTAGGTTGTGTCCACCATGTGAGTGAGTCTTTTACCCTGCTGGGCACTGTAAGACATCTGCCTGGGTAGAATATAGACATTGTAGAGCCAGGCCTGCAGGCATTTCATGTGGAGCCTGGCATGTTTCATGACAAACGTCATAGCCACCATGTGTCCGAGGAGTTGTAGGCACGTTCTGGCATACTTTTGTGGGCTGTCTATTACCGTTGTAATTAACTTTGTTAAAGTAAGAAATCATTGTTGGGGTAGTCGTGCTGTTGCTGTGAGGCAGTCAAGGTGTGTTCCTATAAAGTCCAACTGTTGGATGACTGTCAGAGTGTATTTTTGGAGGCTGATTTGTAACCTTAGGTTCATAAATAGGGTATAGTGGTGTGAGTGGCGTCGATTGCTGCCTGGTGCGTGGGTGCTTTTAGAAGGCAGTTGCCTAGGTAGGGAAATATGATCACGCCGTCTGCGAAGGTTTGCTGCTGTGACAGCAAGAACCTTGGCAAACACTCCTGGGGCAGTGGACAGCACTCTGTACTGGTAATGCAGGTTCCCTAGAGTGAATCACAGGAACCGCTGTGTGCTGGGTGAATGGTAACATGGAAGTAAGCATCCTGTAGGTCGAGGGTCGAGAGCCAATCTCCTTTCTCCAATGCTGGAATTATAGTTGCTAGAGTCACCATCTTGAAAAGTTGTCTTCTCACAAACTTGTTTAGTTTTCACAAGTGGAGAATGGGCCTCCACCCACCTGTTTTCTTCTGAGTGAGAAAGTAATGTGAATAAAATCCTCTGCCCCTTGTTGAACTGGCACGGGTCCCATGGCACCTAATTGTAGGAGATGGTTTACTTCCTGCTCTAGCATGTGCATGTGAGAGGGGTCCCCAAAGAGAGATGAGGAAGGGAGCTGGGTAGGTGGAATAGAGATAAAAGGGATGGAGTAGCCCTTCTGAATAATTTCCAGAACCCATTTGTCCTTGGTGATGGTCTTCCATACTGGATAGAATGGTGACAGGCGGTCTCCAAATGGGCTGGAGATTGGATGTAACTCTAGGATTGGAGAATGTGGAGTTCTCGTGTCCTCGACCAACACTTCAAAATATTTGCCTCAAAGTGGATGGTTGAGACGCTGACAACTGATCTTGTGGTTGTCAGGGTCTCATCTGCCTCTGTTTGTGGCACTGGTTGTAGTGTCTTTGAGGCTGGGTGTATGGGACAGTCCGGAATCACTGATTATAGGATCTGCCTTGTTTCTTTTTGTTTTCAGGGACTCAGATTCCAAGTGTCTTTAATGTTGCCCAGGACTCCTTCAAGGTATGCAAGGAGATGTCTGTGCTTGCTGGAAAAAAAATTTGGCCTTCAAAAGGTAAGGTCCTCTATGGTTGCTTGAAATTCCCTGGAAAACCCGGAAAGATGGAGGCAGGAAGCCCTACACATGATTACGAATATAGCAACGGATTATGCCACCATGTCAGCAGAATCAAGAGAAGCCTGCAGGGCCGTTCTGGCAATGAGGGAACCTTCTGCAATGTTGGCCTTGTATTATTCCTTTTTGTCCTCTGGAAGATGTTCAATAAAGGTTTCCATCTGAGAAAACATGTTGTGCGTGTATTTGGCTAATAAGGCCGAGTAGTTGACTGTGCGGAATTGGATGGCAGCTGATGAGTAGGCTTTCCTTCCAAAAAGGTCTAGTCTTTTCTAGTATTTATCGTAAGGGATGCTTCTTGACTGAGGTTGCTTGCCCCTTTGATTAACTGATTCTACCACCAATGAGTTTGGGGCAGGGTGGATGAACAAAAGCTCAGCCCCTTTAGCCGGTACACACTACTTCTTGCTGGATCTCTTACAAGAAGGTGGAGCTGTGGCTGGTATCTGCCAGACAATTTTTTTTCCAGTCCATAATGGCTGCATTAATGGGTAGTGCAACCTTGTCTGATGGAGAAGCCTGGAGTATATCTGTCAGTTTACGCTGTGTCTCTGGTAGCTCCTCAAGCAAGCAAGTCAGCTACCTATTTAAATAGATCTTGAAAGGATTTAAAGTCATCTCTAGATGTGAGGGATGGGGTGGCATTATTGTTTCGTCTGGTGATGAAGAAGAGATATGGGTAGGTGGGAAGGTATAGTCCTCAGGCGCATTCTCAGGTTCTTCTACTTCCTCCTCAAGCATTTCTGAGGGAGCTTGGGCATGTGGTGAAGGTGACTGCTTTGTTCTAGACTGGGTAGGTTGGAGGGCCTGATGTATAATGGCCATGGGTCCCAGTATGTCCAGTTCGATGGGAGAGCCATGGAGGGTGGCACCCATTGTGGAAGCCTGCCAGCCTCTTCCATCCAGAGATGTTTGGTGCCGTGAAGGTCCAGGTTTGGGTGAGGAATGGCAAGGGTGTACATCCCTGTGTCTATTTCCTCCTCCTCCTCGCTGGGAAAAGGAGGGACTGAGCCTGCAAGGGTAGTAGCCAAGCTTGGTCTCAGTCTGGCTGGGGTGCCGTTGGTGCCAAAAAGCGGAATCCCCGCAGTTGAAGTAATCAGGAGGTCTGCCTGTCTGATAAATTGTTGTGGTACAGGGCGGCACAGTACCGAGGACAGAGATGGCCTCTGGCTGGAACTGAGAAGGAGGGCTGCTGGTGCCACAGACTTGCTGCATTGTATCAGTGCAGCAGGTGGCACCATTGTCTGTGTTTTCTTCGGCTCCACTGGTGCCGAGCTAGGAGCTACATGCACCTCCGTGAGAGCTAGACCACACCGGGTCTTTAGCTCCTCACAGCCCAGTGCTCTCAGTGCCACTGGTACTGGGGCAGACTTTGCGGTCGGAGATCTCTTGTTCTGAGGCAAATCTTGTTACGGTGAAGAGACCTCTTTTTTGTGGCTTTTTCAGGGACAGAGTCCTTAGTAGCCATTTTAGAGGAGGATCCCATGTCTGAGGCTGCTGTTGATGACCGTTGGCCAGGAAGTATCCTGGACTCCGGTTGGAGGCTGATCTGAGGGATTTCTCCATCACCAGGAGTTTCAACTGGAGATCCCTAGCATTCCTTGTCCTAGCGGTCAGTTTTTTGCAGTGGGGACACTTTTGATATGTGTGTGTCTCCCCCGGGCAATGGACACACTGTGCATAGCCATCAGAGACCGATACAGACAGTCTGCAAGGGAGGCAGTGCTGAAGCCTGGAGAACCAGGCATTTCTGAGAGCCTATGTGGAAAGAAAGAGTGGGAATAATCCCGTTCTTATGCCTCTTCTGTCATTGGGAGTTACCTGACTGAGGCAGGGGAAAGGGAAGGAGTAGGAAAACAAATTTTTTTTAATATGGTAAAAGAAAATTAAAGGAGAAATTAAGGGAGAGAGATTCTAGCTGGGAAAGAACTGAAATAACAGAAATAGCTAAAGCCATGAGAGCGCTGCTGTCGTTCTGACCAAAGCCAAAGGTGGTAGAGAAGGAACTGGGGGATGGTTGGCTGCGCACGTGGGGTAACTACTTGGAGCGATGTGAGATGGCTGCCGCATGTGTGCGGCCAACAGGGGCACTGCTACTATAAATCTCTGATTAGAGGTGCAGGGCGCAAAGACACCTAAAGTGGAGCACTCACAGGACACCATATTGTGTTACAGCTGGTAATCCATTTTGACAGTCGCTGTGCTGTAACAGGTTGACCTCTCATTTGTTCCACATAGGAAACAAATAGCTGAGAACTGAAAAGCATTTTCTCGACCAGGTAAAAAGCTAAAGCCTTATGTTAATCCAGAGTGCGCAGCCTTCATTCATCTTTGTGACATTTGGAAGGAAACAGGTAAGTATATTGACTAATTCAGGTGAAAATCAGTCTCACATAGAAACTTAGAGTGAGGACTACGTTGGACCCTGTCTTTGTATAAAATGATGCACATAACTCTCCCACTCTCCTAAAGGAGGTGACAGGCACTATGAAAGCCACCTAGATTGAGAGGTGCAGAAGTGAGCAAGAAGCTAAAGGGTGAAATGGAGGTCCCATAAGAGTAGACAACACTAAATTTAAATCCCAAGTTGGCAATGGACCCCAAATCAGTGGGAACAAACTATCTAGTCATGATAGGATTAGTAAAAACAGTTCTACCATTGATTCACGAGTGATACGCTGAGATAGCAGCCAGATGTACTCTAATGGAGCTGAGGGCTTGACCTGACTCCTTAAGATGTAAGAACAAGTCCAGAATTGTTTGAATCAAAGTTTGTGTCAGTGACACATCATGTGAGGCCCCTATGAAGAAGCACTTCCAGTTACTAAGGTAAGCCACTCTTGTGGAAGATTTTCTACTATTAAGGAGAACATTCTGGACTGCTATTGAACAGTGAACCTCTGTGTATTTAATCACCGATGAACCATGCTGTCATATGCAGCACCGGAGGATACGGGTGTAGCACTCACCCATTATTCTGAATTAGGAGATTTGTGGTTAGTGGCATGAGTAAGGGTCCCCAAGTAGATAGACTGTATAAATCAGAATACTGTGGCTGCCTCAGCCAGGCTGTAGCTATAAGGATTATTCTGCTTCAATCTCATTTCAGCCTGAGAAAATGACATTGGAAATCAGGGGTATTGTGAGTACCACAGAACAGGAAAGTGCCCAAAACTGACCCGGGGCCGTGACTTGCCCTGTAACAGAACTTAAGATACTTCCTGTTTTGCCAAGTCAGAAACAGATCCACCTTTGGAAACCTCATGTGATATACCACAGCTCGGATGGTTACATTGAGAGACCATTCGTTGTCCACATTGACGGATCTGTTCAAGCAATCTACCAGGCCATTTTAAACACCCAGCAGGTGAGACGCCCTAAGGATGACCAAGCTCTGTACGCATAAATTCCAGAGCTTGATTGCCTCTTGGCACATGCTGTATGATCTGGCACTGTATTGTTTGTTCAGATAAAAAAAATGCTGTGGTGGTGTCACCTGGACAGTCTTGCTTTACAAGTGAAACAGTAACTGTTAACATGCACAGAAAACTCCACGCATCTCTAGAACGTTTATGTGTAACTAGGCCTCATGAGTAGACCACAACCCTTGAGTCTGAAGATCACCCAAAGGCACTCTCCACCATAAACTGAAGCATAAATTACAAAAGTAATGGAAGGGAGAGGTGGAGACAATGGAACTCCCTGACACACATTGTCTTGGCTCATCCACCAGCTCAGAGATGACAACACCTACCACTTTGTCCACATGGTGAATCTGAGGGCAACAGGCTGCCCTCAGACAAGCCTGCATTCCTCTGAGGAGAAAACAAGTATAGGGAATAAAACCTCCTTCCTGCCTTAATGAAGTGGAGGAACTTTTTCTATAACACCCAAAGAACATAGAGTCTGCACTTCTTGTCTCAGCACAGACTCATGAGAAGGGTCCATGACAAGGGACAGAGGAGGAAGTGAAAGGGAGGATAGAAAGCAATTGTGGAGATGATTACTTCAGTGCTACAACAGCATCCAGTAAGGCCTCTGAGGAGGTTGGTCAGCCAGGCCTCCTAATCCTTAGCTCTGCTTTTCTCATAATGCCTTCTGTGGGAACAAGAATGAGACCTAGAGGAAGCCCTTAAGTGTGAAACTCATGAACCCACTTTAGATTCTGAGGACTAACCAGAGTAGCCAGGCAGTGCGGTATGGTAAAGGACTGTTAAATATGCTGGGAATGCAGTACCAGAGGCAGCACAGAAGGCTTTCAAGCTATCACTACTGAACATCAAGGTGGAACTGGTACCAGATGTCTGGATGTCAATTAAGTGTGTGGGACTAGATCTAAAGCCAATGGGGCTGCAGCAGACTGTACTGGAGCCGATGAGCACAGTACTGTAACAGTGTTGATAGCAGTACCAACAGGCATAAATCAACAGCGATAGCAGTACCAACAGGCATAAAAGGTCTCTCACATCCACATAGGCCTAGAGCTACGTTGAAACCGACAGAGCTGGTTGCCTCGCCATAATCAGCTACAAGTGGTCTGTTGTCATCGCTGAGGAAGGCTTAAATTCTGGAGACCTTAGCGTAGGTTCCCATTGTACTGGCAAGGTCTGGCGGCCTGCCAGATCCAAAACAAAGAAAAGGGAAAAAACTCAGATAAAATGAAAATAAGACAGAAAAAACATCCCAAGGATGAAAATCAGTCCTATAGGCAAATAACTAAACTAAGTATGCACAACTTTATTCCCAAGGAACAAGACTGTGAACACAAAATGTTCCAACTGATGGTAAAAAGGAACTGAAGGAAGGGCAGGGCTTCCCTCTTTATACCTCCATGAAGAACATGAGGAGTCAGGAATGGACAGGGCCACCCCACAGGTACCATTAGGGAAAACTTTCTCGCACCAGTGCATGAGACGGACACACACCTACAGCATGATGAACATATGCAAGAAGTCTAAGAAGAACTGAAAGGTCTGATGCCAAAAACAGATAGGAACTATTTAGTGTGATGCACAGGGATTATTAATTAGACATAATCAAATGAAACTAAAAAAATAGGGACGCCGATGCCAAACAACATGAAAAATTTCCTTACAATAGGGCCTATCAGGCTATCTAATAGCATCCCAAGTGAAGTGGTGGACTTCTAAAATCAGATGGAGCAATATTTTAGAAAATATACTGTAGGGCACAGTCCTGCTTTGTTAGGGAGAGTGACTAAATTTCCATTTCTAATGTCTGTGCTTTCCACTTTGCCAAAGAAAATCTGCATGACAGGGATATTCCTTCACTCTTACAACCCGATTGTTTTAAATACTGCTTTATACATCACAACAAATCAATAAATGTCATACATTCTGACTCCCCATAGCATGGTCACAGAGGATCCCATATGGTACACTATGGAATTTGTGCAGATCTGCCCTTGTTTCATGTATACAAAATGATTTGGGGAGAGGGACTGGTAGATCTGTAAGTTCAGGGATCCAGTGGTCTTTCCTGCCTCAGTCACAAACTGGGCTACAGTATCAGCAAGGGCTACTGTAACTCTCTGACTGTGCTAGTAGATGGAGGATAGCTCCATTGCCACTAAAGATATGACTACACAGCAACTAGCTGGCATGGGCCAGCTGACTGAGCTCACGGGTCCATTTAATTGTGATGTAAACATTCAGGCTTGGGCTGCAGCCCAGGCTCTGGGACCCTCCCAGCTCGCAACCCAAGCCTGAGCATCTACAATTAAGCAGCCCTGCAAGCCCAATCCTAAGTCAGTTGGCACAGGCCAGCTGCAGATTTTTAATTGCAGTGTAGACATATCCAGTGTGGTCTAGGACAGACAATTCCTTCCCTCATTTCCTACAAAGGTCCCTGTACCAACCTTGTATGTTTGGCCTTGACAAATGGTCCAGGATTTCCCTAACTGTATACAACAGCACAAGAAGGAACAGAAGAATGACCATACTGGGTGAAACCAAAGGTCCATCTAGCCCAGTATCCTGTCTTCTGACAGTGGTTGATGCCAGGTGCCTCAGAGGGAATGAACAGAACAGGTAATTATCAAGCGATCTATCTCCTGCTGTGCATTCCTAGCTTCTGGCAAACAGAGACTAGGGACACCATCCTTGCCCATCCTGGCTAATGATGGACCTATCCTCCATGAATTTATCTAGTTCTTTTTTGAACTCTGTTATAGTCTTGACATCTTCTGGCAAGGAGTTCCACAGTTCAAAATAAATTCTAGACAATCCCACTGGTTTTGCAGCATATTCACAACCAAAATCAGAAGGGAATGTATATTTAAACTTTCTTTAAGGGTTTCCTATTCCCCACCCCCCATCTATTGCATGCTGTAAAAAGGAATTTAAATTTGCTGCGAAGTTTTATGCCACAGAAACCAGGACCCTTGTTGCAGAATTTAGGTCCAGTATATACACCACAGAACCCACAGGTCCCTGATTATAATTTACTATCATTCTGAGACATCAAACCTCTGAAAACTAAGCAATTCCCAAATGTATATGAAATAGCATCTCAATCAGGGAACTCACCAATCAAAGATGTTCTATAACTACCACCAAGGAGATCCCTCAATATTTAAATAATTGTGAAAGAAATTTTCACCCTTCCTGAGGACAGGTCAACTTTAAGATTCTGTAATTGAAAAAAGCAAATCCTATGCAAGCAAACACCTCACATCTGAGCTGTAAATCCAATCTAATGCAATTCCCAGGAAACAGATATATCCCTAAAAGCTGCTTTTCTTTATGAAGGAGAACATTTGATGAGCGGAGGCTCATAAATGTCTGGTCTACACTAAATATACCATCATGTTATTAAACCTGCTACTTCATCAGTGTGAAACAGGCTATTTGCCTTTTTTAAAGAATGATATAAATAAATGAGTGCAAGTGATAGTCGAGTAAAGGAAAAAAGAAAACATTGAAAACCCACTACAAAGAATTGGAAGCCCCCATGTGGCGAATTGTGTATAATGCTTCAGGTTATTTTTAATACACTGAAAAACTCACATTCCTTATCTTACTAATATAAAGATCAGATTCAGTGTCACAGTTGAAGATAGCCAGCAGACTTGTGTGATGTCTTATCAACAGGTGCAAATATTTTAGTTAATCCTCAAGTCTTTACACTGCCAACAGTACAATAATTATTGAGTATTTACATTTTTAATATACTGTATTTCAACCACAAGTTTTTATTGACATATAAAACAAATTCAGTTTTGAGGGCCAAAGTATAATCTGGTCAGTTGTTCATCAATAGTTCTTGGGCCCAGATCCACAAAGGGACTTAGATGCCTAAAGCACAGATTTATGCACCTAAATCCCAATTTAAGGCATCATTGCGATCCACAAAAAGCCCACATGGCTGCCACCCAACACTGCAGCACTAAAAGCTGGGTTGATTGGGGAAGCCGCCACAGCTGGGCCACACCCTAATCAGGCCACAGCTGGCCTGTATAAAAAGGCCAGGGAAGCCAGGAGCCCACAGTCTCTCTCTGTCTATAGAGGAAGAAGGGTCTGGCTGCAGGGAACTAAAGGCAGGGTACCTGAGTGGAGCAGGGCTGGGGAAGGGCAGAGGAACTAGGGAGCTCCAGCCTGGAAAGCCCCAGTCTGTGGCCTAGCATAAGGCAACAGGTACCGCGGGTTGCAGAGGGCAGCCCAGAGGTAGGCAAAGGCAGCAGGTCCAAAACCAAACCCCATTGCCTATGATGAGTGGCTAATACTGCAGTCTGCCTCAGTGAACAGGGGCTAGATGGAGACTGGGCAGTAGCCAAAACTGAAGCAAAGTGAGGATAGTGGGCTGGGGGTTCCCCAGGGAGGGGAGACCCAGATTGGTGGGGTACTGCCAAGGGGCAGCACCCAAGTTAAAAAGGCATTGGGGTCCAGGGGGGGACATGGGAGCCAAGAGGACAGGAGGATCACCGGCCTGCAGAGGGCGCTCCTGGCTGGAAAAAGAGCTAATTCCCGAGGACAACCAGCAGGAGATGCCACTGGGGTGAGTCTGCAGGTCTACAGAGCCTAAGCTCAATCAGCACCTAAATTTCCATTATAGACATCCCCAAGGCTCCTAAATTTGTGTTTCTGGACAAGTGCACTGCTGCCTTATTCTAGACATCTGGACACCTAATTATCATCTGTGCCCCAGTGAGAACCACAAATCAGGGAAAGACAGATGGAAAAATGCCTGTCTCTCTTCCAGAACCCTCTCCTCTAGCTGTACTCAGAGCATGCCTAACCGGATCGTGCCCCATTCAAAAAGTGGCGGCAGCAGGTAGTGGTCGGGGTGCCGCCACTGCCCACCTTATAACAGTTGTTAGACCACTCACCAAGCATGTGGGCAGAGGTGAAAGTAAGTTGGTACGGCGAACTGGCAAGAGCCAGTACGCCAGACCAGACCAGCTGGTGACTGAAAGGGCCCAGGGCTAGCCGGAGCTCCGGGCCCTTTAAATAGCCTGCTGAGCCCCACTGTAAGAGCCCTGGGGCAGCAGCGGCAGGGCTCCGGTGGTGATTTAAAGGGCCCGGGCCGCTGCAGGGAGCCCTGGGCCTTTAAATCCCTGCCCGAGCCCTGCCGCTGCTGCCCCAGGGCTCCAGGAGAGGGACTCGGGCAGCGCTTTAAAGGGCTGGGGGCTCCCCGCAGCAGCGAAACCCGGGGCCCTTTAAAGCACCTCCCAAGCCCCGCTGGAGCCTCGGGGTAGTGGCGCCACGGCTTGGGCGGGAATTTAAAGGGCCTGGGGCACCCCTGTGGTAGTGACGGGAGCCCAGGAATCTTTAAATCGCCCCTGAGCCCGGAGCTCCCAGCCACCTCTGCAGCTGGGAGCTCCAGTAGTGATTTAAAGGCCCCAGGGCTCCCAGCCACAGCCAGAGCCCTGGGGCCTTTAAATCTTGATTTAAAGTGCCTGGGGAATACAAAGGCCCTGTCTCTTCTGGTTAAGACCATTTCCCCTGTTCAGGACTCCAGAGTACCAGTACGTCCTTTAAGTTACTTTCACCCCTGGATGTGGGAGACCCTGGTTCAATTCCCGCTTCTGCCTGGTTCTGAGGAAGGAGCTGAACAGGAGTCTCCCAACTCTGAGGAGAGCAGAGAGACTGGACCCTGGGTCTCCTACCTCCCAGGTGGGTGCCCCAACCACCAGGCTAGAGAGTCATTCTCTCACTTTCTCTCTTTGACAAAATGCCTCTGTTTATACACAGTGGAACAGCTTCAGCAGGAGACTGAAGGAGACCCATGTCAGAATATCCGTTAGCCCAGTAGTTTGGGCACTCTCAGGAAAAACTTTTTCACTAGGAGAGTGGTGAAGCACTGGAATGGGTTACCTAGGGAGGTGGTGGAATCTCCTTCCTCAGAGGTGTTTAAGGTCAGGCTTGACAAAGCCCTGGCTGGGATGATTTAGTTGGGAATTGGTCCTGCTTTGAGCAGGGGGTTGGACTAGATGACCTCCTGAGGTCCCTTCCAACCCTGATATTCTATGATTCTATGAGAGATGGCTGTTCAAATCCACTCTCAGAATCAGGCAGGGGGAAAATCGAACCTGAGTCTCCAGCATCATGGATGAGTGCTATAACTGCTGACTGAACTGCACCACTACCACCTTCTTCTCTTCCCTGCACCATTTTGAGTGGAGTGAGGCTGGCACCTAACTCATTCGTGCAAAAAACAGATTAGCCACCTAAGCTACCTGATTCTAGGAGAGGGGTTCCTGGCTCTGGAGTGCAAGCAAAGATAGAAGCCTGGGTTTAGGTCCCTGACTCTGTGAGAGGGGCAGGGTGTAGGATACACCCCTTTCCATCAGCATCTCCCATTGACTACTTAGGCAGCTCTCTGCCTAGTGCCGTGGCTTGTGGATCCCATTGTTGTTCCAGTGATATTCTAGGTACCTAAACATTAGGAACAGCAATGCCTGAGTCACCTGTGTGGATCTAGGCCATAATGCCTTTTATATGAGGCTCTCAAGGTGCTCCACATTCATTAGGTTTCACAATACTACATGACGTAGATATTATACTCATTTTACAAAACAGTAAACTAAGGTTCAGAGTTGATCAGAGATCACATATTTAAACAGTGTCACAGTTAGGCCCCAGAATTCTGAACTCACAGTCCTCTGTTTATAACCAATATACCCCTTATATCAACATTCAGTCTAAAAATAGAAAATTTAAAATCCTCACTGTAAAAGTTACCAAAACTTACTTGAAAATTTCATCAACAATTCTGAAGATGGGAGGGTAGCATGCTGCTTGTGGCTATCAAAAGAAAAATTGAAGAAAATTAGACACTAATTAAGATGCAACTCTTACACAATTAGCTTTCATTGTACAATGTACAGCATTGCCAGTGGACACTACTATGCTGCAGTTACTAAACTATCTTGGACTAAACCCTGTAAAGGGCTCAGCATCCCAGGATTAGACTCCTTAAAAACAACAAGGAAGACGTGAGACTAACAATTACACTAGGCAGACTAGACAGTTCATAAATGTATACATCTGTGATCTAAAACTGTGTATGACAAGTTTCACTAAAAAATGTTAAGGGTGGCAGACAGATGAAAAAGGATTGCTATGCATGTAACTCCTGCAGACAAAAGAAAGGAGCAGATGAGCAAACTTTTTTTTAGTTTTTTCTGTATACTATCCCTTTTGGATGCAAACTGATATTCTGGTTACATCAACAAAACTAATGACAAGAAATTAATTTGCCTTCTTTTCTCTACCATGGTTCAGCAACTATGGTATACACTTTGGTCTGACACATTTTTTCATAATCCCAAACCCTTCTATGTATCTTGGCATTTCTAATGTGACCTAAAACATTTACTGCATCTTAGAGCCCAAAAATATGTTTTTAAATTAGTTAAGTTTTTTCATCCTCTCTGTGCCATGATATAACAGCACACATAAGACCATCACATTTTACGGTAGTTACTATATGAGATGGTTATTAGTAAATGTAAGCCCCAGAATAAACCAATATTTTTCACCTATAAGATTTAGGCTCTTCTACAACACTCATCACAGTGGCAACAAGATAAACACTTGCATAAACCCAGATTTTAATTTTTATAAAACAAAAAAGAGTGACAAGCATAACTTTTTGCTAAGGAAAACATCTAAAGATTTGGTAAGAAAGCAAGTCCTGAAGAATAATTCAATTTTTTTTTATAAAGTGTCTAAAAAAAAAATGCATTTCATAGACTTCAGGATCCAGGGATGGAATAATCTGTTTCCATGGGGTATTTACTGTCATGGTCCTTACCCAAAGTGCCTGAAGCAAAGGTCTTAATTAAAATTCTGTACATCTAGCTCAAGCTGCAAAGCACCTAGCACCTTTAAAAAAAATTTTTTTTTTTATTTTTAAAACAGCTTATATGGAGAGTTTACTAGACATATAAACCTTTAAAAAATAATAAAATAGCCATTAGTATAAACTGTCAAGGAAAACTCTGAAAAGGCCAGCTCCTTGTTTCTCACAGCTGTCTTTACCATACTGGAAATATTAGGTGGCACCTCATTTTCATGTTTTAACACTCATTTTTTCTGTCAGACAGCTATAGTTATGTTGTCATATAGAACATATGCCACCTAGTGTTCAAGAGTATTCACAGCCGGCTCTTTAGGCATGTGTGAAAAACAGCATGTAGCTTATTGCAAGGCTGAAGTCTCCAAACATCCAGTGCTTGGAAGAAAACTAGGTAGACGAGTTAGGTGGATGTGACTTTTTACAGGAAAATATTGTTATTTTAAGGTACTTTACAAAATATATTGATACCTTTTAGTTTTGTAGGGGAACCAATCAAATTGAACCATCTTTTTTTTTTTCAGCTACAGCATGTATATCTTTTAAAATAACATTATTTGTACACTTGCTTATAGAAAGACCAATTTCTACATAAGTTTCAGGAAAAGCACCACAACATTTTTATGAAATTTTCACTTTGATACTTTCACATTCTATCCCATAGATATAATTAGAGTTAATTACAATTTTTTAATATATTTTTTTAATTAAGTAACCCAAAGATTAGTGTACTGGTTGTATTATTAGTTTTCATATTTCATTCAATACAAACATCCATATTTTAATTTATTTGAAATTGACATCATAATTTCCAGCCTTCTGTACTTGAGTTCCATAGGCCTTGGGTTCCTTGCTGCAGAATTTAGGTCAGATTTGATACAGAGCTCACAGGGCCTTGACTATAGCTGTCGCTAGTGCTTTGCCTATAGTAATAAAGTGACTGTATAAGCAATAAGCCATTTACTTGCTTGTGGCATCAATAGTGGTTACATTGCCACTGGATACTGGAGGTGGTTTTAAAGAGGACCAAATCCTATTCTTGGAGCAAAGCCCAACTACATGTGCTTTGTGCAAGGAACAGAACTTTTCCATCCAACTCATTGGCAGGGTGCAGTGAAATAGCACAGTCATTACCAGAGCCCATGGCTTATTGTTATTTATTATTTGTATTATCGTGGTCCCCAGGAACCGTAGTAATGGACCAAGACCTCATTGTGCTAGGCACTATACAAACACAGAACAAAAAGATGGTCCCTACCTCAAGGAGCTTTCCAATCTAAGAATAAGACATGAGACAGTAGATGGATATAGACAGATGGGGGAGTATAAGGAAACAATGAGCCAATATTGGTTACTGGCAAAGAAAGTTACTTACCTTCCCTGACTGGAGGGACCACACATCTCAAAGAACTTATCTGTATTCCACTGTGGACGTACATGTGCTCCATCTGCCTGGAGCTGGAGAATTTGGAAAGCAGTGTCCATTGGTCTGCACATGCACCCTGGCTCATCTCGTCCTCCAACTAAGGAGATAAAGAGCGGGACAAACTGATCATTCTCCAGTTCCTTCTCCATCGTGAATCAGAGAAGACTCAAAGAAGAGGGAAAGGAGAAAAAGATAGTGGAATACAGATAGAGACCACACATCTCAAAGAACCTCCACTTACTATAAGATAAGTAGTTTTCTCTTCTTGAGTTGTGGTCCTTATGTATATGTGGTTGACTGATGAACAGTACTCACATAGGGAGTACAATGCATGATCACAGATCATGTGGATTGAGCTCCACATAGCTGCCTTACGAATATCAAGAAGAGGCACATCTTGAAGTGATGCCATAGATGTTGCTTGAGCTCTTACCCCAGGAGGAGGGGGAAGATTAAACAGCTGCCAGCAGAGCAATATACAGCCCAAGATCCATTTCAAGATTCCTTGGGAGGATATAGCGTAACCCGTGAGTCTCTCTGCTATGATGACAAATAGTCTAGGGCAGTGTTTCTCACTTTTTGATACCAGGGACCAGCTTGGTGCCTTCCTAAAGTGTGTCAGAGAAATCTCAGGGACTGGCACCAGTCCACGGACCAGTCATTGAGAAACACTGGTTTAGGAGATTTCCTCAATATTTTCATTCTCTGCAGGTAAAAGACTATGGCTCGCCGAACATCAAGGGAATAGGGCCTTGTAGTGGGCTGGTTACCCTGCTCCTGCCCTGCCGGGCTTAAAACAGCCCCGGGAGAGGGCTGTGGCAGGGAAAAAGCTAGGCTGATTGCAGAAAGCAGCCACAGCTGGGGCCATGCCCCAGTCAGGCCACAGCTGGCCCTAGGAGAGCTGAGGGCCAGAGACTAAGACAGACACTCTCTCTCTAGCTTACTGAGGGAGAAGGATCTGGCTGCCTGGGACCTGAGAAGGGACCTGAGGTGGAGCAGTGCTGGGGAAGTGCAGAGGGAGATGGGGAGCTCCAGACTGGTAAAACCCCAGGCTGCAGGCCTTGCTCAAAGGTACTGGGGTTGCAGAGGGGCAGCCCAGAGATAAGCAAAGGCAGCAGGTCCTAACCCCCTTGCCAATGATGAGTGGTTTACAGACTGCAGTTTGCCCCAGTGAGCGGGAGCTAGATGATGACTGGCAGTAGCCACTGAGGCAAGGTGGGGATAGAGCGTTGGGGTTCCCCTGAGTGGGGAGACCCAGATTGTGGATTATTGCTGGGGCAGAACCCTGACGTAGAGGGGCACTGGGGTTCAGGAGGGACACAGGGGCCAGTAGCAGGTGAGACACCAGCCTTCAGAGGGTGCTCCGGGCTAGAAGAGCTAATTCCCGTGACAACCAGCAGGAGGAGCTGTGCCAATGAGTCAATGCCCCACCACAGACCTTTCTTCTAAGGATGCATGAGACTTTGGGAAGAACACAGTACTTCTTAGTGGATAGACTGGTTCAGGTGAAACTCAAACTATTCTGGAGGTGAATATAGCGTGAAAACATAAAGAAACCTTGTTCTTAAGGAATATAGTGCAAGGAGAATCTGCCATCAACGCCTCAAACTCACCAGCCCTGCTGGCTGAGGTGATGGCTACCAGGAATGCAACCTTCATGGACAGGAGGGACATGGACCAAGAAGCTAATGGTTCAAAAGGAGTCTTAGTGAGTACTGAGAGAACAAGGTTCAAGTCCCATTGAGGAGTAGGTAGAAAGGTTCTGATTAGGCCTTTCCAGAATCTGCTAGTCAGAGGGTAGGCAAAGATCAAGTAGCCCTGTGAAGACAAATGATATGCACTGATTGCTGTTAAGTAGGCCTGTTAGGAACTGTTGGACAAACCTGCTGTCTTCAAGGAAAGAATATAATCCAGAATGAAAGGAATATCTGTGTCTTCTGAAGAAATATGTCTGATGTGTCCAGTCAGAGAAATGCTTCCACTTAGCTAGGTAATATTTTCTGCTGGAATCCTTACCACTATTAGAAAGGATGTTCTGTACAGCTTTACACAATTGCTGTAAGGATGATGCCCATCCAAAAACCAGGCTCCAAGATGAAGCAACCATTGGTTGGGATGCCTCATATTGCTGTTCCCTTGAGCCAGGAGACTGGGACATGTGTAGGAGGTTAGCAAACCAAAACTGTCTGGGTCAGTTGAGAGCAATGAGAATAACTCATGCCCCATCTACCGAATCTAGTACAAAACTCGCAGCAGAAGTGATAATAGAGGGAACAGATTTTTTCAGCATTTATGCCCAGAAAGAAGAGCTCTCGGACTGCTATTTTGGCAAGTACACAACTTGAAACCGTGCTTGCAAGCAACCAAGATGGAGTCTTGCAAAAAATGTGAAAGTTGACGCTTTGGAACGTTGAGGCTTCCAATACAGACCAAACAGCAGTGAGAAGGAACTAGAGAGGCAGTCAGCTCACCTTGCCCTTTATCTCCTTGGTCAGAGACACAAGGTGAGACAGGACACATGTGCAGACCAACGGACACTGCTTTCAAAACTCTCCAGCTCTGGGGCACATGGAGAGTATGTGTACTCACAGTGGAATACACACAGGGACCAGAACTCAAAGATGATGGGATTTTCAGGATGCCAAAGTTATCACCTAATCTTTTCAAAAGATGCCACGGGATCTCACATCCCAAGTTGCCTTTGAATTTACCTTGGCAAACCATCTCTCATACATGGGAAACAGCATCAGAAAAAGCTTTGCAGAACTGGCATCATATCCATTGGACCCTCTCCCCAACAATTTTAAAATCTGCATGATCTGTAGAGCACAATTCAACACAGAATGCACAGCCAGACTAAGGATATTGGAACTGCAGGTCTGAACTAATGATTACATATTCAGATGTATATTTCTCATACAATCAAAGACACTGGCACATTTATTTTGTTTCCTTTTTAAAAGGAAATTAAATGCAAAAAATTGCGTTGCAACATTATGGTGGAGATGCTACATGCATACACACACAAATCATGTAAAATTCAGCTACTTTTTCTATTTTTTTTCTGATTCACGATTGATAATAGGAATAAGAAAAAACTGATTAACAATAAACACAAACAAATACATAGAGAAATAAAGAACATGCATATGTGCTTATTCATATACGTGTGTTAATGTATGTATAAGTAACAAATATGTTATGTGTTTTATTAATCAATACAGCTTAATGTGCTTTACATAAACAAGTATTATCCTCAAAAAGTATATACAGATGAAGAAACTGAAGTACAGAAGTTAAGTGACTTGCCCAAAATCACATAGCATGTGAATGGAAGAAATGGGAACAGAACTAGAGTCCTCTTGACTCCCAGTCTCATGCCCTATTCACTGGATCCAGCAGCTCTATGGCTAAATAACTCTAAGAAACTATTACACTTCTGCACTTTACCAGATTGTCTGTATTTCCAAGTTTTATTTTTTTTACTAGCACTATACAAAAATATTGCTTAATTAGTGATAAACATGTCACTCCTGAATTTTTGGTTTAACTTTAATGAGTGAGTACCAAATGCATCTTTATTCTATGTATACAAACCTATTTTAAGAGCTTTAAGTTTAGCTGACTTTTAGTCACAAGTACTTGGTGAGTTTAAAAAGGTAAGATCTACTCACATGCTTAAAGGACTTCTAACTAGGAGACAGCAAACTGCGATTTTCTTTTCAATAGCTATTAAAAAGGGAATACCTTTTAATTTCTTTTATAGAATTCTTGTAATGAAGAGCATGAGGAATTCACCAAGAGCACAAGTAAAATTAATCCACACAATTCCCAGTGTTTCAATTCAAGGATATATCCTTTTGAGGGCGGATTCTTTTATAAAATATACTGTTAAGGAAATTAATAGTATCTGTTGAACTTTACTTAGCTAGGATACCTTGCAAGGAAATTCAATTTAAAACAAATTGTCTTGCCTCTCCCAATTTCTCTCTTACACCTCCCCCATCTTTCTCCCTGTTCTCTGCCTCTTTCACTGACATGTCTAGCTGTGAAAGATGACTCTGGATCCAGCTAGAAGATAACTGTGTGGATCAGTCAAAGCAGGAGGGCAATGTAGGGGCATAGAAACCAGGATATAACGCCAAACCTTAGTATCCTGTATCACAGCACGACAGTGTGTCACCACCTCACCTAATAAGCGGCATGCTTCACTCTGCAGTGCCAAATCAAAAACAATAGCATTTGAGGGTCCACAACCTGAATTTCAGCTGGAAAGCATAATAGTTTTGATTTGGGGCCAGACTTAGGAAAGTTGATGATGCCAGAAGAACTGCATACTTACAAAAATGACTTACAGTGTCAAGAACAACATGTGTTTTAAGGGTCAGAAACTAAAGCCAAGGATTAAGGTTTTCTTCTGACCTACCTTTCAAAGGATCACAACTACATCTGCTTCCAAAGTACTAACTAAAATCTGCACAGACATTACTATTGGCCCTGATTTGCCTATATGTGCATGTAGTAAGGATTGTACAAAGCCTGAAATATATCTGTAAAGGAAGGTATCTAAAAAAAATTTCTAATTTGCAAGTTAAGAATTCAGTTTAATACACCACCACATAGATATTACAAACACATATATACTATACACTTATGTACACTTCAACCCTCAAAAATGCAAGACCTCCCAATTCCTGAAATGCCAAAGAATATTAATGTAGATTATTTCACTATATGCAATGTGTATAATGCTGATCTTTTGTTTTTATTACTTCCTAATAACTACAGAATTTTCAATACTAATTCTAGTTTCTTCCAAGAGATGTAAACATAATTAACCACACACACCATATAAAATACAAGTTACTAGACCATCACACTCTAATTACAGTTGGAATCCAAATACAACAGCATTGGATATCAAGTTTCTTTGATACTAAAGCACAGCAGTCTTCTATCCGGGACCTGCAGCTCTCTAAGGGCAGGTCTATACTACCGCTTAAGTTGATCTAACTTTCATTGCTCAAGGGTGTGAAAAAAACACCCCGTCACGAGCAATGTAAGTTTCACACAGTCCACACCAGCACTACATCAGCAGGAAATGATCTCCTGCTGACACAGCTTCCGCTTTTCGCTTAAGTGGAGTAATTATGCTGATGGGAGAGTGCTCTCCCATCAGCATAGTGCGTCTTCACCATATGCACTTACAGTAGTGCAGCTGCATCAGTGTGCAGCTGTGCTGATGTAGCGCTGTAGTGTAGATCTGCCCTAAGATATTTACCTACACTTATGACAGTGCTGAGATAATTCATTGTGATAAATGACTCAGATGACGCAGCTTATTCACATAACCAATTTTTTTCTGGTTGCTTTTTTCATATTGTATTGTTTTTATTGCAAATAGGAAAAATAGTCTAAATCAATCAGTAATTTTTGGCTCACCATTTTGTATTGTAATTATCGTAAACCATAAGGCACATAGAGGTCACATCCTGGAAATGTCATAATCAGTCAAACAAATAAAACACATTCATGTACCTCTAAATAAATGTTCTAAATATATTTTAGACAGGATATATTTATCACACTGGTAAATCCAAAATTTCTACTTGCTGTAATCTAAATAGCTTTTAAAATAGCATTTTATAAGGGAATTATTAGACTGACTGACCATTGCTCTGACCACATCATCCACACTACCAGCTCCTGCTACCATGCTTCACTGCAAGAAGATCAAGCTTCCTGTCATCATCCTCTCAACTGTACCTTCATATCCCTCTTGCATACTCTTGTCTCTTAATGCATTGCCTCCTACCAACAAAGCAAGGCTTATCTGCCTATTTGTCAAATTCTCATTTTTGTGTCTTCATTAACACTACCCCTTTACATAGAATGCCCTCATCATCTTCTCTTGTGTCTCTGAATGTCATTTGTCTTCTTAGAGTGCAAATTTCTGGGGGCAGCAACTGAATTTTCAAGTATGTGTAACAAGAATGTGCCCAGCACAATATGGTCCCAATCCTGCTGCGGGGCTCTGGGTTTGAATGTAATATAAATATTAAATAAATAAATAATAATATACCCAAGATTAAGACAGAGATTTTACTTTCTTTCTATACTGATACAACGTTTTCTGTAAGCTATGTATAGCACCCATATATTATGGTGAATGCTGGCTTTAGAAATGTAGAGGGATGGACAGATGGATAAAACAGTTGTATTATATAGATTATGGGAGAGAGATAATTCTGTGACCACTTTACAGGTGGAAAAGAGAGCTGAGAATGTATTCAGGCACAGAACCTTTTGTAATCTTGAATTCTGAAATATTCAGATCCCTGATTGATGCATAAGCAGGGTCAATGTTAGCAGTTATGTAGCTTGTCAGCATGGTACACAACACATACAGTGAGGATCTCAGAGGCAATGAATAAGAAATAGTTACCTACCTTTCTGTAACTGTTCTTTGAGATGTGTTGCACATGTCCATTTCCCTGTAGGTGTGTGTGGGAGCCCCATGCACAGTTGTCAAAGATCTTTTTCCCCTCAGCAGTACCCACTAGGGCAGTTTGAGTGCCCTCTGCCATTGCATGCCACTCTGTGCATGCATAAGAGGGCAGAGCCACCCCAATCCATCTCAGTTCCTCTTAGTTGGACAGATTTTGATAGAGAGAGGAAGGAGAGAGGGTCATGGAATGAACACATGCAACACATCTCAAAGAACAACCATTAGAGACAGGTAGGCAGTTGTTTCTTTGACTGATTCCACATGTCCATTCTACTGGATATGGGCTCGGAGTCTACAGGAACAGATTGGAGCACAACACGTCAGTGGCATGGCTCCTGGACTGCTTAGCTATAGCATAATGAGAAGCTAACATGTGCACTGATGACCAAGTTGTCCAGAATAGGTAGTTGCACTGGGAAAGCTGCTGATGCTGCATGCGCTCTGGTGAAATGGGCCAATACTCTAGCTCAGGGGTTGTTAAACTTTTTGGCCCGAGGGCCACATCTGGGTAGAGAAATTGCATGCAGGGCCAAGAATGTAGGGCTGGGGCAGGGGATAGAGGTGTGGAAGGGACTGCAGGTTGTAGGAGGGGGTGTGATGTGCAGGAAGGGGCTCAGGGTGTACAAGGGGGCTCAGGGTGTACAAGGGTGCAGAACGGATGTGGCAGGGGGCTCAGGGCAGTGGGTTGGGGTGCTGGAGGGGTGCGGCAGGGGGCTCAGGGCAGAGGGTTTGGGTGCAGGGTGTGGCAGGGGGTTAGGGTGTGGGGTGCAAGAGGGGGTTGGGGTGCGGGCTCCAGCACTGCTTACCTGGAGCGGCTCTGTGGTGGCAGCAGCGCACAGGGGGCTAAGACAGGCTCCCTGCCTGCCCTGGCCCCACACTGTTCCCAGAAGCAGCCGGCATCATGTCCCTGTGGCCCCTGAGGGAGAGAAGGCAAGGGCTCCGCACGCTGCTCTCCCCTGTGAGTACCTCTCCCAGAGCTCCCATTGGCCGCAGTTCCCTTCCAGCAGCAGTGCGGGGCCCCAGGCACCACGGGTGTGGCAATCCCATGGGCCGGATCCAAATCCCTGATGGGCCAGATCCAGCCTGTGGGCCATAGTTTGCCCACCCTTGCTCTAGCTGGTGGCATCACATTAGCCAACTCGTAACACAAACAAATGCACAAAGAAATCCAGGGTAAAATCCTCTGAATGAAAACTGGGTGTCCTTTCATTCTATCCACAACCACAACAAACAACTGCATTGAGGAACTAAAGAACTTAATGGGATCCAGGTAGAAAGCTAAAGCGCTTCTAACATCTAACAATGAAGTTTTTCCTCATCTCTATGAGTGTGAAGTTTCACAAAGAAAGTCAGCAAATAAATTGCCTGCTTAATGTTAAAACTGGAGCCCACCTTTGTTAGAAATTTTGGGTGAAGGTGGAGGTAAACATTATCCTTATGGAAAACTATATAGAGAGGCTCTGGTACCAGGGTTCTCAACTCACCCACTTTCCTTATAAAGGTAATCACAATGAAAAAGACAACATTTATAGAGAAGTAGAGAAGGGAGCAAGTTGCAAGAGGTTCAAAAGTGGCCCCATTAATTTTGCCAACACCAAAATCAGATCCCATGGGGGAATAGGATCTTTCACCTAAGAGTGTAATCTGTCCAAACCCTTTAGCAGTCTGATGGTGATAGGGCTGGGGAGAAAAAAGATCTATTATCTACCAAGGGGTGGAAAACTGAGATAGCTCTATCAGAGTACCTCTGGAAGCTAACTGCTAGACCTTGATGTTTTAGGTGTAAAAGACCATCCAATACATGACTGATAAGAGCTTATTTGGAGGGAACCTTTTTGTCAGGACCAGATGGAAAAACATTTCTATTAGCCAGATAAGTACTCCTCCTTGAAGCTTTATACCATTCATAAGTACTTTCTGTATGTTCTTAGAGCAAGCTCTTTCCAATGGTGTTAACCAGGAAGCATCCACTCTGTCAAATGGAGGGCTTGCAGCTTGGGGTTCAGCAGATACCAATGGCTCTGGGAAATCATGCATAGATTCAATGGGAGAGATAATGCAGGTCTGACTAACAAGGCTGGAATGGCTGAGTACCAGTGTTGCTGAGGCGATGCTGGTGCTATAAGTATGATGTAAGCCTGGTCTTGAACAAGTCTCTTGGCAGCAATGGAATCGGAGGTAAGGCATATAGAAAGGAATTCTTCCAGGATAACAGGAATGTGTCTGTCAGCAAACCTGGACTGTAAACAGGATGGCATTTTCTGTTGGCCTTTCTTGCAAATAGGTCCACTTGGGGAGTCTCCCACAGCTGGTACATGAATCTGGCCATGTCCGGAGACAGCAAACACTGATGGTGGTCAGGGAAGAACCTGCTCAGCTGATCTGCCAATGAATTCTGCACTTCTGGAAGGTAAGAAGCTCTGAAGTGAACCGAACTGACTATGCAAAAGTCCCACAGGTCAATCACCTTCTGGCACAGCTGTGTCAAATGCATCCCTCCCTGCATGTTTACATAAACCATAGTTGCTGTGCTGTCTGTTAATACTAGCAGATTTTTTCCCCTTGATATGCAAAAGCAGGGCTGAACAAACTAGATGGACAGCTCACAACTCTGACATTTATGATAGTCTTCATTTCTTGGGAAGACCACAGACTTCCTTGAGTCTACAGGGACCCTATATGTGCCCCACAACCAGGGAGGATGCACCTGTGATTAAAGTGAGCATAGGTTGTAGGGGAATGAAGAGAACCCTGTAACAGAGACTTTGGTGGTTCCTCCCTCCCTCAGGGGGTGGGGAAACCTGACCACACCCAGTTATCTACACTGAGTGGTAGCAACACCAGCCCCACTTCCCTACTATTCCCAAGGGGGGCGTTCTGTCCTTTGTGAGGCTCCTTAAGTCTCTCTGGCGGGGGCATCAATATGGAAATCACAAACTCCCCACGCCTTCAGGGAGACTCCCTGAGGTTCCAGAAAGCAGAGGTGGGGAAGATGTCTATAGTGCTGCCAACTATCCAGTCCCAAGATAATGGGTTTGTGGAAATCACTCTGTCTGGGTCTCTGTGGCAGGCTCAGCCTGTGCGTCTTACCACAGGGGGTCCGCTGTACTTTCCTCAGGGTCAGGATGAAGGTCTCCTGCCTAGGAGTTCCCTCTGCAACATCAGGCGTTGCTCCTGTAGTCTGGTGCTTAGTGTTATTTTGCTCCTTTCCCCCTTGCTTACTGCAGTTTCTTCCTTTTTAAAGCCCTCTTCCCAGTCATGAATGATTGACAGGACTGGATAGGTGGGGCTAACAACCAGGGCCTC
Source organism: Gopherus evgoodei (assembly GCF_007399415.2). Lineage (NCBI taxonomy): Eukaryota > Metazoa > Chordata > Testudines > Testudinidae > Gopherus > Gopherus evgoodei. Next base: position 47,869,596 of record NC_044327.1, read on the forward strand.
TCTGGTCCCTTCCTCATCCAAGTGGGGCCTATACTCTGTCACAGACCTTCACACAAACTTTCAGAGAGTGTATTCACCAGTCCAGAAATGACAAAACTAACACCAGTACTTGAGCTACTTCGGACATACACTGAAGCCAGCCAGCCTTGCAACTTCCTGAGGTGTAGTCTGCCGTGCTGTACTACATAGGTACATACTGCCATGTGCCCCAGGAATCTGAGGCAGCTGCGAACTGTGGTGAGAGGATTTGCTTTTAGCTCCAGAACTAACCCCTGCAGTGTTTCAAAGCTCCGGGACGGCAGTATGGGGATATCATCATTGGCTTGCCTCTTGATTACACTAGCTTCTGAGGTACCAAAAGCATAGAAGGTAATGGTACTGCATGCTCCTGAAGAGCCGGAAAAGGAACCACAAGCACTGGTACTGGTTGGAAACCTTCCTGCACCACCAGAGACACCAAGAGGTTAAGCAGTTCTCTCACAGCTGCATAAACCTCTGGTGTCATCAGTGCTGGTCTTGATTCCTGACCCTGATGTCTTTCTATGGGTACTTCAGGGGTTGGCCTCAACAGACATGTCACAGGTTCTAGGGTTGACAATCTCAGATGAGGACTCTTCAGAGTCTCTCCCAGAGTCCCTGCCTCTAGCTGACTTCAGTACAGATGATCCTGTCAAACAGGGTACTAAGTCTCTTGAGGGCCTCTTTCTCTCTTTTGGCACCAGAGAGTGAGGTGCTGTAGACATCGCTGATGGGGCGCTCCATACCAAAATTTCAAAAGCAATGGCTCCAATGGTGAGCCATTAGGAGACACTTGAACCTGGCTGCTCTATCCTTCTTAAAGCTAGGCTTGAACCTCTTACAGATGTGACACTTGTCAGTAATTTGGGACTCTCCCAAACATTTCAGACAGCTGGGGTTTGGGTCAATGACCAACATCAGCATACTACATGACAGGCAGGACTTAAACCCCAGAAAGTGAGGCATGGCTCTGATACCAGACCCGGTACCGAAATTTGAACTGGTTAAAAAAAAAAACTTTAAAAGTGAAACTTAATACTAACACTTATCTATATTAGACTTTACCTAACTATTAATTTTAAGGAAAAAATAGCTATATACAAGAAGCGAGGGAAGAACTTGCTATAGCAAACTGAAAGCGCTCCAACAACCATCACTGGGAGTAAGAAGCAACTGAGAGGGATTGGGGGCAGCAGTGCCCCTTTTGTACCTGCATGCATTGGCGCGCAAGGGTAGGGCATGCTCAAGCTGCCCCAACAGGTACCACTGAGGGAAAAAGATCAACAATTTTGCATGGCAGTGTACACACACCTACAGTGGAATGGACATGTAAAAATACACAAAGAGAGAAGAATTTTAAAATGTTAATACACACATGAGAGCATACCTCCAGGTGTGTGATTATAGTATCGTATATGCCACATTTCAGAGTGTCCATGCCTCAGGTTCACTTTCATAATGCAAGATATGTGCAAGACATACCTGTACATCCTGAAATGTATTGCTTTCATAAAGGGGTTCTGTTACTATTTCTTTGTTAGTGGAAGCCTTTAATATGTCAAGTAACCAGGTCCCAAATCTTTATAAATTTCTAAATACGTTGGATGGAATTGGTGCACTACATAACACAATATTTCTAAAAAAAATCTAAAATGATTACAGGTCTGTCGCATCTTAGGCGCATTTAACATGTGCGATTCCAGCTTTACGCGGTCAGCAAAAACAAGAAAAAAAACAAAAAAAAGGAGAAAAATAACAATTTAAATACTGTACCTGTAGTGCAGGCGATTCCACCCGCCATTACACTCAATGTAATTTTGACTATACGCGATTTTCGCTTTACGTGCTGACTGCGGAACATAACCCCAGCGTAAGATGAGACAGACCTGTATAGTGGTCAGCACCTCTGACAGTCAGGCCTCATTTCTGTTTATCTTGTGATGATCTATGGATGAAGCTTTTGATGTCAAGATGTCATGTTATGTGAGGTTTTTAATTTTAACATATTTTATTAGAGTAGGAATTTGCCATGGTGTTCTACACAAATATTTCTTTTCTTTCCACTACTGTTATTAAGCTACACACCAGCTGACAGCTACTTCCCCCCATAGAGGTTGCTGGATTTCAGTGATGCTGTAAATGAGAGAAGTATTTGGTGATCCTTCAGAATAAAAGATTTAATATATTAATTGTGGTACATACCAGTAATGACTCTTTTATGATACATGCTACCTCTTCCAGTGAACTTGTCTGAGTGGAAATCAACCTTCCAAAAAGATGCAGTGTTGCTTTTTCAAGGCTAGGCAGATGACGAAGCCACAAGCTTAGGACAGCTGATTCAGAGAGGACAATCTTCTTCCTGAGTTAATGGGAAAATATTGTTTTCCACAAACTGAGCCACGAAGTGAATAAATATTTACAAGAATTGCATATCAATGCAAAATTATCAATCCATATACACACTGAATATTATAACCAGTTTCAATGTATTTCTTCCCCATTAATGAGTTTCCTGAAGAAATAGACTTTCCGACAGAATTTGAATGAGAGCCAGTTCACATTCAGCAAAAGAAACAGCAGTTTTTGTATGAAGGACAAGACACACCCATTCAGAACCAAAACAGAGGTTCAAAGTGAACTTCTGCTTCCCAGTCCTTGCTGCTATACACTCGGTTGATGAAAGATTTCAATTGATGCAGCAGCTAGAGTCAGTATTTGGCTTTCTATATGATATCTACAACTTGCAAAAGAAAACAGCAAAATTTTGTATAAAGAATTTTGTATAAAACTGGAGTTGGCATTGACTCATGAAAATTCAAAAGACATTGATGCTACAGATTCATGTAGTGAGCGTCAGGCTTTTTCAAGATGACTTAAGAAACATTCCACTCCTGAAGAAGAACTGAAGTTTGTTTGTGAAAATAAACTCTGTTTTCCAAACATTTGTATAGCTCTACGCATTCTTTTAATTTTGCCAGTTTCCATAGCTAGTGGAGAACATAGCTTCTCAAAGTTAAAATTGATAAAAACATATCAACAATGGTGCAAGAGAGACTTGTTGGACTTGCCACAATGTCAACAGAGCATAGAATTGCTGGAAAACTGGACCTACGAGAACTAGTGACTGAATTTTCAAAACTTAAAGCAAGAGAAGTCATGTTTTAAGACTGCAGAGTGTTTTTTATTCAGAGTGTTTTGTAAATATAGGTTAAAGTTCACTGAAGAGTTTTCTTATTTCTTTCTATATTGGATGTGGTGGTACTGGCAGTTAAAGTAGGATAGCATAATGGATGATTTTGGATTTGTAATAATAAAAATTATAACTAACATTTTTAATGCATTTTTTATTTGAGATCAGACTGAAATATCATCTAGCTGTCATGTACAAATCTATTCTGAAAATTTCATGTCTCTATTTTATTTGATCTCAGAAACTTTGGATGAACGGATGGACAAACCGAATAATTAAGCCACTGTGGGAAAAAAAAAACACCACACCTAAAAAATATTAAAAGGAAAAAAAGAGGCAAAATGTTTCCTAATTTACCAACAACCTCAGCCGAGTTCTGCCTTTGGGGCTTGGGAGTGTCAATTGCATGGTTCGCCTAGGGCGCCAGTTGCTGGCAGCTAGTCTAGGGCTGCCCCCTGCATAGGAATACCCTCACAAGCACTTTCAGAGACCCTCAATGAATAAAGTGGCCAACAGCAATACAAACTGAATTCCTTTAGCTTCTTGTGATAAACAAGCACTGGAAAAGGTTAAACACAGGTCAGAGTATTTGGTTCAGAAAAATCCTCTATGATCATAGACAAACCTATCACCACAGAAAATGTTCAGACTAACATTAAGGAGTGACAAAAATATTTGTAATGATTTATTGCCTGTTGACTCAAGTGATATTGACTCAGTTTGAACAGCCTAGCCAAAGGCAGTTGTCCTGGGAAAGCTTACAGAATTTTGACCAGTTTAATACAGACATACAGTATAAGGACATGTGACAAAAAGCTTATGAGATGGACTCCTGCAAAGACTTCAGTGCATTCTAAAGGAAACACCCTTTTCACTCCAGAAAACCTAGATGAAAGCTAATGTAATCATTCTTATGTCTAGAACTTCATATTTTAGTTGACAGAATCTCTCTGTTTCACTGAATGATCCTCTTGCTTAAGCTACTGCCCAGACCACACTCTTGGAGCAGGGGTAGGCAACCTAAGGCACACGTGCCAAACGCAGCACGTGAGCTGATTTTCAGTGGCACTCAGACTACTCAGGTTCTGGCCACCGGTCTAGGGGCTCTGCATTTTAATTTAATTTTAAATGAAGATTCTTAAACATTTTAAAAACCTTATTTACTACATACAACAATAGTTTAGTTATATATTATAGACTTAGAGAAAGAGACCTTCTAAAAACCTTAAAATGTATTACTGGCATGCGAAATCTTGAATTAGAGTGAATAAATGAAGACTCGGCATACCTACTTCTGAAAGGTTTCCGACTCCTGCTCTTAGAGGATCCACCTACCATATGAACATATATCACACATATGTTGTTTCTACATATAAATTATGAGGACTCTTATTTGGGGTCACAAAGAGAGCTCTTTCTCCACTCAAAAAATTTATCAGAGGAATGATCCAAGGTATCTGGTCTCTTGAGATGCTGAAAGGAGAAAGAGCTATAAGGCAGGATTGTGAGGAGCAGCAGTTTCCCCTGCAAGACATTGTGATAATCAGAGGAATGTTCGGGGTGTGAAGATTCAAGTGTTTTAGGTATGAGTATACTCTTCTTCAGTGGTCTATGCAAAAGGTGATCAAATACAAGCTACATTAAAATATTTAGAAATAAGGCCCAGGGATTTCATCCCAACTGTGTGGCTTAATGAAGTGGGTGAAGTGTTCAAGGCCATATGTGGTCACTGTGAAAGCGCAAACTCAAAAGTTAAATCACTTTGTCTCAGAGATTCTATTACATTCTATACAGGTTCTATCATCCTCATCACCAAAATATCTCAGTGCCTTCAAGGACTGCACTGAGTGGTGTGACTAATACTGGTCACACAGGCATGCCAAACAGGGGTCCAGGGGGGCCCTCCAACTTTTGAACATGGACAGGGAGCCCGGAGGGCAGAGACATGGGCCAGGGGCTCCTCTTGGGTCCCTCTACCCTGGGAAGGTGGAGGGGCCCAGGTTCCTCGGCCTGGCTCTTGTTTCTGCCTTGGCCAGAATGCAGGGCCTTGGGGGGTGGGGGGGGAGGAGGGCAGATGCTGGGCCTTGTGCCCCCTCCCCCCCCCCACTTTTAGGAAGAATCTGTCACTGCTGCTCTCACATATGCTTCATTTCTTTCCAGGGAGAGAAGTGGGAAATTTTTGTTAGGGTGGTTTTTTTGTATTTCTTTGCATGCTTGCTTACTTTGGTAGATTATTTAAAATACGTACTCATTACTATATGTTTGTATTAGAGAAGGTGAGATTGAAGAAGGGCGCAAGTGTAAGGTGGTGAGGTGTGTGCTGGTCTTTAATTCCTATAGGAGTTCATTCCACAGTCTATGAATGACTCTAAGAAAACTCTGTTTCCTGTACAGATAAGTTTTACTCTTGTGATGTACAGCTCCATTGTGCCTGAGGAGCAGAGTTGTCAGCCTGGACTTTTAAATGATCTTTTAGATGTCCCAAACCCAGGCCACTGAGTACCTTGCAGATCAGGTTTGAGACTTTGAACTTGACTTGATATTATATGTGAAGCTAGCATAAAGAGCAGAGGACAGGTCTGATATGCTTGCAATAGCCCACAGTGCTTAGGAAATGCGCTACTGCATTCTGCATTAGTTGGAGTTTCATAAAGGCTGATGGCTTCGTGCCCAGGTGTATTCATCATTGCTATAGTCCAGCTGGAGGGTGACAAATGCCTGTATACTTGAAACCAAGCCATTATCTGCCAAGATAGGATGGAGTCTCTTTGCTAACCAGAGATGACAGAAAGCTACTTATGGACACTGCTATGTGAGAGCTTAGCCTCTTCATTAAATCCAAAAGTATTCCTAGACTATGGATTGAATTGACCAATTATGGGCATGTACCTTCAATCAAAAGAAGCACTGCGGCTACAAACTTCCCATAGTGCTTTTTCTCTGCTCACCATCACCTCTGTCTCGCTGAGATTCAGCTTCAATCACCTGTTCTTCTTCATCTATGAGCTATTCTCATCCAAACACTGGACCACTTTGATGGGAGAGGTATGAGCAAATCTACATATCGTTAATTGTATTCAAGTGCCTAGTTAAAAATAATCTGCTGAGAGATACAATACTTGAAAACGTGGAGAACCAAGTTCTCAACAGAAATATGAGAACCGTCAGGTAACATGTTTTGGTATGCAAGGACACAATGTTAAATCTGGATCTCTAATTGTAGAAGTTAGGAAAGATCTCGTATATTTATGGCAAAGAAATACAAAATCTCAATGAAAGGCAAAATCCAAAAAACAATTACAGTGATGCTGTCTAACATACATCATAGGGAAAGTAAAACTGAAATAGCACATCAGAAATCTAGAATCTTTGTTTTCCTTCAACTTCAGATCTGCTATTTAGGTAAAAAGAAAGCATTTTGTTACAATACAATAGACATTCAATGCATCCAGCATGCAAGTTCACCATATAGTAATTCCAACTGAACACAGTTAATAGTCTCTTTGGTGAGGAGGAATATGTTACTTACTTTAAAAATGTCTCATTCACAGCTTCTAAAAACTCTGAGCTGAGAACCTCCTGCGATCCACCTCCATGATAGGTAAGGAGCGCTTCCAGTAGAGGAGTTACATCAGGCAAAGTGATAAGAGGGACGCAGAAAAGGGACACTATATTTACATGATCATCTGAAACTCTGGAGAAATGAAAAAAAAGTTTCTTATTTTAGGGAAAGAAAACACTCAAAAGACTTACTTCTAAAGTTAAGAAAACATTTATTTATTGCAGCAAATGCTGAAGTATTCTCAAATGGAGATTCTTAAAACAATCAGAATTTCTGTATGTTGGCACTGAGGACTACAGCAAACGAACTGTAGTAGGGATCTCAAACAGTTCTAAAGTGCTGGCAGTGTTCAATAACTACGTTTGCCCTGCTAGCAATGAATAGTTTGCCTTTTCTGGTTTGATAGAGAGCAAAGCAGTCCCTCAGAGGAAGATTACAGTTTCACAGCTCCCACATCGATATCTTAGGTTCTCACAGGAGACAACCAAGCTGGCTTTGATCTCTATGGTTTCCTTGGCTTTTCTCGTTGCAGCAGGAATTACTCCAGTGCACATCATAGTATAAATCCTGCTACCTTCAAGCGCTCAGGCATAAAAATGAGAATTTGTCTTAAAGATCTACAACTGAAGGGATGCACAGTATAGTGTAGCATAGCATAGCAAAGCAATTGACCCTGCCTAAAAAGATTGCACTTTTGGAAAAGATTAATGATGGTGCAATCTAAATAGTATTAAGGTGGAGGATAATTTAATGTTTAAAGCCAAATTTTAAAAAGATTGACTTATTCGCATATGCATGAGGATGCTAACTGTGCAGACAAAATAAGGAATTACATATGCAAAAGTAGGTATTTCCCAGTCTATGTACCTTTTTGGTACCATGCTATGAACTTCAGAGGTAAAATTTAACAAGTTATATTTTGCAAATGTGGCCCTTTTTTTTTTGAGAGAGACATATCCTTCAGAAGACTCCTGGAAAAGGGGTACTGATGGAAAAAGTTAATGTAATTTCTAACACTAACTGAGGAGGAGATTCATGAAAACTACAGTTATTCACAGTGTTCCTACTCAGCAATAAGAACTGAACGTATTGTGATTTGTTGACATGAAGAGTCCTTCTGATTTCTACAGTGGAGAAATGCTACATGATATATTTTCAAAGTTTCCAAAATTTCTGATTTAATATTTCCAGTTTAAAAATGGATATGGAAATAAATGTAGACATTCAGGCTCAGGTTGAAGCCTGGGCTCTAGGATCCTGTGAGGCAGAAGGGTCCCAGAGCTGCAGCCTGATCCTGAACATCTACATTTCAATTAAACAACCCCTAAAACAGAGCCCCATGAGCCTGAATCAGCCGGCACAGGCCAACCACATGAGTCTAACTGCAGTGTAGACATATCCTTGGACATCCCTCCCCAAACTTTAGTGTGTGTGTGTATGCGTGTGAGTGAGTGAGAGATGTGAGAGAGTGAGAAAGAGAGAGAGAGAGAAGTGTGTGTGTTTGAGAGTGAGAGAGATACATGGGTCAGAATCAGATAAGGGGTCCATGGTAGTCTAGCTCTTTGCAGGAAAGCCAAGGGTTGTGGGTAGGTTGCCCCAGAACTAATGCAAAGACTCAGGGTTTCTGTGCAGATGACCAACTCTCCTCCTGTCTCCTGGTCTCCTATTGCAGGTTTCTCTGGGACTGGACAATCAGATCCTTAAATATTCTGCTGACAATGCACAAGAAGGAATATAATCCTGCTCTTTCTCCCATCGCTATATAAGCTCTGTAGTATTAGCACAAGTGGTAAAAATCTGTTTTGTTACTGAAGTGAGCACCTATCACAGAATATACACCGTGTGCACCTCTGAGTAAAATGGAGCCATTTTCACACAGCCTTTTCAAGTACCAAGCACACATTAATTGAATACACCTGGTATGTATCCCTCTGTTTTATTTTTTCTTTCATTTTTGCTGACATATACTTTGATTCAGATGTAATCAAAGGCTCTGTTGGTGTATTCTGAAAATAGTTTTTTTTAATGTTATAAAAAGATTATGGTCTTCATTTCAAAAAGCCCAAAGTACCAGGCATACTAAGGAGGGACGGACACATTCAAAGTGGTGAGGAAAGCAAAAACTAAGCAAATATAATTGTTCTTTTTACCAAAGAAAGACTGCTGCTCAGTCACCTCAAACAGCACCTCTATCACCCTATCCCATGTATTTAAACAGTGGGTCTATTTGTGTTGAGTAGTAGTTACTCTCCTGGGTAATAATCTCAATGGGAGTACTGTGAGGGTCAGGACTCCTCAGCATGACTAAGGACTACACATCTGGACTCTTGCTAACCGTGCACTAGTGGTGACATCTGCCCTTCTGACATCACATAATAAGCATACAATAATACCTGCACTGTTCACTGATATGATGAATAAGGAATGGAAATACATAATTGGTTAAGAGGGGCATGTAACAGCACTGCAGACATGCTACCCTATACCCCAAGGCTGGTAAGTAAAAGGTTTTCTGTGACATTCAACTTAACTAGTTTGTCCATTACCAAAGCTATACGGTAATTCTAAATATTGCCATGATTCTAAATATATTTTGAAGTCTAAATACTTGTTTAAAAAATTTTGAAAAAGGACCTCACTGAACTTCAATGATCCATACTAAGACATATTGAAATGAAGTTTAGATAACACCTACCTCCCTTGAATGTTAAGTCCATTAAACTGATTTCCTTTGAGTTCTGTCACTAATGATAAGACTATCTGTTAAACAAAATCAATGACATTAAAAACACAAACATTATATATAGAGAGAGAGAGAAAGAGAGATACAGAGAGAGAGAGAGAGAGATACACACATGCACTGCAAATAGGATGACATCAGTTGTATTTTTCTGTTTGAGAGACATTTCAATTGTGGTAAGTAGCCTTCTCTGTAGACTCCACCTTCCCATCCCCCCTTCCCTTCCACTGCAAAATCAAAGTGTTCAAGACAATTACTGGTACTAAAATTGTTAAATGCCCATGATATATCATTCCCATTACACAATTAGCAAAGAAATAAGTGAAATATTAGAGATCTGCATCCCAAGAGTTAAGAGAAAACTAACTTTTAAAAAAGCATTACAATAGGTAAAAATGCCAAAATAAGTAGTAAATCTTCATTTTATGAAATATCATTCCCATGATTTTACAGGGTAAATGAAAAATCACTCATTTTCCCAAATATAAGGTTCAACGAGCATTGTAAATACAGTGTGCACAGTCAAAAAGAAAACATAATTCAAAAAGTTACTTTATGGCAAACAAATGCCACAAAATATTTTCCTTATTCATTAAATTTCATGTTACAAAATATATCTTAGCTAATATTAATTTCAGTGATACATGAACAACAAGGATTTAAAACAAAACAAAACCATACACTTTGGCATAAACCTCCCTCTTTTGTCTCTTGTCGTCTCCTATTTTATCTTTCTTCCTTAAAAGGCTGTAAGAGTAACCAAGGTACAAAAAGATAACAGTCATTCAGTTCATGTTTCTTATAGCAATGACATTTTCATATACATTCTTACAGACTGTTGATTTATTATTAATAAAACCTCAATTACACAAATTACTCACATTTTTAACCAGTTTAGAATAGTAATCTGCAGACGTGTAGCCAAGAGCAGAAATAAAGGTACCAGTACCAACTTTGTTAGCTCCCCATTCAGACGGAGAAAGGAGATGGCACAGCAAACTCTTGACGAAATCAATAGCGAGGAAGAAACAGAATAAAATACGTTTTAGTGTCTGATATCATTGATGTTATACCAGATTGTGGGCCAGATCCTCAGATTGATTGTGGCTACTTTGAACCACACCACCAGTATACTTTGGTCACAAAAGTCAAGTGAGAGTTGCTGGGGTGAAGAGCATTCTAGAGTGGGGGTGATGCTGCCGTGGCTGACTGTGAAAACAAGGATTCAGATGTCACATGCTCTTGTTAGTGCTAGTTTAGCAAGAAAAGGGCCTGGCCAGGATGGCCCCATACTACACGGATTCTGAGCTAGTTTTTAGGCCCCTGGATGCCATTCCAGGCTTGTGTAACTTCAAGAATCTCTCAGACAGCTCTAACACTGTGCACAAGGAAAGAATTGCACAGAGCAACATCAGAGTCAGTATGGTGGCAAAGGGAATTTTACACTAGAGTTTCACACCACTCCCTCAATTATGCTTAAAGTATTTTGGATGTACTTGAGGATCTGGCCCTATTTTATTTTAGCTATCTCACTAGGGAGTTAATGGCAGCATTTATGGTTTAATGTTGACATTTACTTTTTGTTAATACTTTCACTACTAAATGCTTTACACCAAATTTCAAAACCATTAGAAAACATTATATAAAAAAAATACAAATAGTTGGTATAATATTTGCTGTAAGTTGAAATCAAATGAATTTTTACAAAAGCACAGAACAATGACTGCAGGAAGTGCCATTGACGATTCCATAGGTGGCACTCTTCTTTCTGCGTTAGTACCAAACCAACACCCCAGCATGTTAGTAAGGTACTGTGCTGCGAGATATGCTGACTTTTTGACAAACCAAGGTATCACCCACTTGAACATCCCTCAGCACTTTTCATAAGAGCAGGGCTGTTCATCCTATCACAACTACATTAATAGTCTGCTTATCCAAAAAATTACATCATTTCAGTTGAATATAGTTTTCTGAATTTTCAGTAGTCAACTGTTACATTCTAATGGAATATACACCTTTACCTCGATATAACGCTGTCCTCAGGAGCCAAAAAAATCTTATCACATTATAGGTGAAGTCGCGTTATACTGAACTTGCTTTGATCCACTGGAGTGCGCAGCCCCTCCCACCCCAGCACCGCTTTACCGCATTATATCCAAATTTGTGTTATATTGGGTCGTGTTTTATTGAGGTAGATGTGTACTACTAGACAGTTGCCATATTCCACCTCAATGGTTCATTTCAGGTGCATGTTGAATCAGGACCTTACATGTTATAGCTACCTAAACAACATACAAATTCAACATGATTAATCATATGAAAATGTGTATGAAAGCTAGGTTATTGTTGACTGAGCAAATCAGGATTAGCAGACACTGAATAAGAAGGCACTTGAAGAAGACACTTCTTCAAAATATGTATTTGGAAGGCAAATTGAGACCCAAGTCCTATGACCAGAGTGGTACCAGGAGTCTTTGATCTACTTTATTTTTTGAACGGAGAACCTCATCTAAAATTCTCAGCTAAAAAGAATGAAGCAGTTTGTTAATTACTGCTTTCAGAACTCCAATCCAAATATTTATATATGCTTTGTTGGATGTCTTTAATTAACTGGTTCACTGGTCCTGGAATTAAAAATCTGTCCCGTTCAATTTACTGTATATAAGAGATAATAAACAAGTAATAGAAATGCAATAAAGTCTAAAGACAATTATGAAATATCAAGAGATGTGCATCCCAAACTCTTGTATAATTTTGTGTTCTTTTCTACGGGATTATTTTACACTGCTGAAGATTTATGGTTATGCCTGAATTCTAGTATTTTTAAAAGATTTATAACTTTCAGCAAAAAAAAGCTGTTCTACCGCCATCTAGTGGCAACTGTTCTAAAAACTGAAAATGAAAATATTGTCGCAATTGTTTTTATACAGCAGTTTGACAAAAGCAATTAATATACTTTTTTAAAATTTTAAAGCAGGAAAAGTCAGCATTAAAAAGGGAACTTTTATGGTGCACAAGCTTCCAAATATAATCAAAATAGAAACTTTAATCTATTCACCTTCACATTTTCCCTCTAATTTTCCCCATAATTAAATTACTAATTACTCTGGTAATTGCTATTTGTGTTTAAATTAACTCTTAGAATATCAGATTTTCACATGGACGGCACCTGGAAACTGGGAGGATTCATCAGCTGCAAGGAGACAAAGGGATTGATTGCTGGTCTGAATGCAAGTTGAAAGATTCAGGGAGACAGCAAAACTGAAGACTCCCTGTCCAAGCATGGAGCCGAGGAACCAATGTGTCATTACACACGATGGGTGCTGTGTACCATTACCATCACAGAATTTATGCCATCATTACATATAAACTAGGAGGCCTTGTAGATGAGCTGAAGCCTTCTTAACTTTTCTGGGATTGTTTAGCAGAGAGTCAAGCATTACAATAAGGCCTTGAATCTACAAAAATCTCTTCTTGGACAGAATTTTTTCTACGTTTCTTCTAACTTTTGTTTCCCTCTCTAGACCTATTTCTATTATACATTTTTCAAGATGGGGTGAACAAAAGTGAACAGAGTATTCAAAGTGAGAGCATAAAATTGGTTTATATAGCAGTAAAGTATTTCAAGTATTGTTCTTTACCCCTTTCTTAATATAATCTAACATTATTTGCTTTGCACTTGTCATGCACCATGAACCATCGACAATGACACTCAGGTCTTTTTCCTCAGAGTTTATAGTTAAGTTCAATCAACATATATTACTAGTTCATATTGTTCCATTTAACATGCATTACATTGCATTTGCCATCCCTGTTCTGTAATTGGCTGGCTTTGGTAGGTCCCTTTGAAGTTCCTCAAATAGTGAATGATGGCCTTAGTATCAGGTTAAAGCATACACTGAAAAGAAAAAGCAGAGAGTCTGGGGTACATTGTAATTGGCTCTGGAAAAAGAAGATCTTAAGTGAGTATGCTTTTTCCTACTGGGCTCAGAACAGAGATGCTCCTCGTTCTTTCCACTGGAGGGACTTAACACTTGTATAGACCTTTTCATTAGTACATCTCAAAGAGCTTTACAAAGAAGATCAGTATCATCATTCCTGTCTTAAAAGACTACCCCAAAATATCGCCAGATTATTGAGTGCAGTTCTACTCCATCTTTGGGGGGGCAGGGGGGAAGCATTACATTAAACCATCTATTTTTTGTTGCTCCTTTGAAAAGTCATTAAGACATGTCTCAATCTACTATACAGGCTCTGATAAATGAAGTGGGGGTAGCTAAGGGGTACTGGCAAGTGCTGGTAGATGATCCAGCCAAGGAAAGGTCAGCCCTCATCACCCATGTAGGGTTGTATGAATTTAACGTGCTCTCTTCCGGACTGCGAAATGCACCTGCCACCTTCCAGAGACTGGTAGATAATCTTCTGGCTGGCTTTGGGGAATTTGCAGTCACCTACCTTGACGATGTGGCTATATTCTCAGATTCATGGGCAGAACACCTGGAACACCTCCAAGCTGTCTTCTAGCGCATAAAGGAGGCAGGATTAAACATTAAGGCCAAAAAGTGTCAAATAGGCCTAAACAGGGTAACGTACCTTGGACATCAGATGGGTCAAGGAACTATCAACCCCCTACAGTCTAAGGTAAATGCTATCCAAAATTGGCCTGTGCCTAAGTCTAAGAAGCAGGTCCAATCTTTCTTGGGCTTGGGCGGCTATTACCGATTATTTGTACCACACTACAACCAAATTGCCACCCCACTGACAGACCTAACTAGGAAAAAATGCAGTTCAGTGGACTGAGAAGTGTCAGAAAGCCTTTAACCAATTTAAGGTGGCCTTTACGTCTGACCCTGTACTAAGGGCCCCGGACTTCGACCAACTGTTCATCGTAACCACAGATGTGTCCAAACATGGTGTAGGAGCAGTTTTAATGCAGGAAGGACCAGATCAACAATTCCATCCTGTTGTGTTTCTCAGCAAAAAAAACATTCTGAGAGGGAAAGCCATTGGTCAGTCTCAGAAAAAGAATGTTACACCATTGTGTATGCTCTGGAGAAGCTATGCCCATACATTTGGGGATTGTATTTTCACCTGCAGACTGACCATACTGCACTGAAGTGGCTTCACTCAGTCAAAGAAACAAACAAAAAACTTCTTTGGTGGAGTTTAGCTCTTCAGGACTTTGATTTTGAAATACATCATATTTCAAGAGCCTCTAACAAAGTGGCTGATGCACTCTCCTGGGAAGGTTTCCCAAAATCAACTAGGTAAAACTCTCCCTGCATTCTATGTCATTGTTGTCCTTGAAATGTAAAAAGTACTGTTTAGTTCTTCTTGTAATTATTAGTAACATTAAAGGTGCATGTATCTTATTAACTCTGTTTCCTAAACCTCCAGGAAGAAATCCCAGCTGCTCTGGACCCAACCTGAAGCAGGCTGACCAGCACCGTCTCTGATGTGGGAGGTGGGGGGAGGGAGCGCGTGTGATAAATGAAGAGGATGGAGGGGTAGCTGCCTTTTATGGACACACAGCCAGCCAGTTAGCTATAAAGTCCCTCTTAGCGCACGTCCAGACTAACCCGCGGCATCGGCGGGTTAAAATCGATTGCTCGGGGATCGATATATCGTGTCTAGTCTGGACGCGATGTATCGATCCCCGAGCGTGCTTACATCGATTCCGGAACTCCATCAACCCGAACGGAGTTCCGGAATCGACACGGAGAGCCGCGGACATCGATGCCGCGCCGTCCAGACGGGTGAGTACCTCGATTTTAGAAATTCGACTTCAGCTACGTTATTCCCGTAGCTGAAGTTGCGTATCTAAAATCGATTTTAATACCTAGTCTGGACGTGGCTTTGGTGGCTGCTTGCTTTACTTGTAAAGGGTTTAAAAAGTCCCCTAGGTAAAGAAAAGGGAGTGGGCACCTGACCGAAAGAGCCAATGGGAAGACTAGAATTTTTTTAAAACTGGGAAAAAAGCTTTCCCTCTGTGTTCTGTGTTGTTCTCAGGAGAGAGGGGAACAGAGCAAAGTCAGGGCTATGAGTATGCTGTAAAAAGCTTTTTACCAGGTATGGAAATCATCAGATTATACCTGGAACTACCCAAATATGTAAGTAGATTAGGAAATGTCTAGAAAGATGCGATTAGGGTTATTTCTTTTATTTTCTGTAAGGCCTGTGGACTCCTCTGCGCTAACCCCAGATGCTTTTGTTTGCTTGTAACCTTTAATCTGAACTCCCCAAGAAAGCTATTTTAGATGCTTATTTTTTGGAATTGCTCTTTTAAAATCTAGCAAAAGCCTAGTTCCAGATGCATTTTCTTTCTTTTTGTTTTTAATAAAGTTTACCTTTTTTAAGAACAGGATTGGATTTTTGGTGTCCTAAGAGATTTGTGCTGGTGGCAACAGCTAATATCCTTTGTTTTTCTTTCTTAGCTCTCCCCTGGAGTGGGGTGTGTGAGAAAGGGCTTGAGGGTACCCCGCAGGAAGGAATTCCCAAGCGTGCCTTCCTGGGATCCAAAAAACGGTTTGCATTTGGGTGGTGGCAGCATTTACGAAGTCAAGGTCAGAGAAAAGCTGTAACCTTGGGAGCTTAATACAAGCCTGGAGTGGCCAGTATTAATTTTTAAAATCTTTGCAGGCCCCCACCCTCTGCACTCGGAGTGACAGAGTAGGGAATCAGCCTTGACACAGGAATTCATGGGTTACACCATATTTCCTAAAAACCAAATTATTCCCTAGGATGCATGCTTCCATGGAAGCCTGGAACCCACATGCCAGGGCACAATTTGGTTCAGACAGGCTGTTGATTATTGTGCAGACAGCAATTCATCTATTAGCTTCTACAGGTTTCAGCAATGAAGGAGAAGTGTTCATTCAATCTTTTAGCATTACATGCAAATATACCATACTTCAATACCTATGTATCCATCCAGTTTTTACGCTGTTTTTTTCCCCCCCTTTGTTACAGTAAATATTATCCTGCTTAAGTCCAGTAAAATGAGTTGAATTCAAGGTGTAATTCCTCCTAAGCCAAATATGACCATAAAAAAAATCACTTATTTTTTCATTAAATGGCCAGGTAGTAAGCTCCAGTAAGCATTTGAAACCAGTAACTCTGTACTTATGTAGAACCTGCACTGGGTCTTATAAAATAGTATCAAAGGTAACTTTGGGGGGGAAATTAAGAAACCAGAATAAAAACTGATTTCTTTCTGTAAAATCCTCAGCACAATGACTTTAAAAATGCTTATGGTCCCTAAAGTCTCTATGTCCGAGACCAAAGCAGGTTCGAGTAAGTTTTTGATCGAGTGAGGAAAATCAAAACGTGACAGATTGAAAATTCAGAACCAAGTGGCGGTCTATTGATGGGGAATGAGTTGCAACTTGGGCTGGGGAGGAGCACTTTTACCAACTAACAGTACTATCAGAACAAGAATATACACACAACTTGAAACAATCTATTTACAACCAACAAGAGGAAACCAAATGATCTGTGATTAACTGTTCACCAGAAATTAAAGCAGATACACCAAACTAAGCAAACTATATACATTAACCAAATATTGTAAAGTACAACAATTAACCACAATAGCAATCAATACAACAATTTAACTTTCATATACTATATACATAACTTGCACCAAATAACAACAATATATACAGTTCTGTACCAAATAAGGGAGGGAAAAAGAGAAGAGGCTAAGCAAACAGAATATTTACAGAAATTAGAATACAAATACCACACTCCAGGCGCAGCTGACCAGCAGTATAGACACCAAGGGCATGACGAATTGACGGGACACATCACGACACGAGCCGGCAAGATACGCAGGAGACCCTTCTGGCTGAAAGGGTGATCAGGCCTTCCAGCTAACATGCGGATATTCCTGCAGATCTTTGCGCGAGACATGGTTTTATTCGAAAGCTCTCTTACTCGTGTCAGCATTTGATTGGTCCCTAGCTCCTTCACCAACCAGGTTCCGAGCTGGTGCCCTCTACATCAATGGGAGCTGCACTCGGCACACTACCTCTGCACACAGCCCTATGCTTCTGCACACAGCACCAACTTGACCTTTCGACTGACAGAAGGTTCAAGAACAGGCACACTACCCTTATGCACACGGCACGCTGGTATTTTTGCACAAAGCACTAGCCTCACCCTTAGGTGACCAGGGAAAAAGAGCGGGAAAATGCACACGGCACTATAATGTTGAACACGGTACCAATGTGACCTTTGGACTGACAATTGGCCATACAGACACCATGTTTGAGCATAGGCTTTAGGGCTGCGACAAAAGCAACCTTTAAACTTAATTGGGATAGCACATTTTGGAAAGCAGGTGGGAGAGAACCTTTGAGATTACTTTAACAAATGTGTAACCAACTAGGATTTTATGGTTGTCACTATTCTGCTTATTTTAGCAACCATGAATGTCACAGTGACAGTAGGTTTAGAGATGGTCAGAAGAAACATTCATATGAAACAATTTAGTCAGAAAACGATGTTCATCAAACCCAACATTTCTCCCAAAAGGCTTTCAGAGTCTGTGGCAGATTGGTGTGGGGCTGGAATCTCCAGGTTTCCAGGGTCCATGCCTCTGGGACAATCCTGCCACATGGAGTCAGTTCCACGTTAGAACAATACCAATTTTTTAAAAAATACTCACAAACTGGAAAACCCAACTTTTGGCCAGCTCTAAGTAGGTGCCTTTGTTTTTGGAGATGAAGTTTTAAAAATATCATTCATGGAGGTTAGCTGACAATTAAGGAGCACGTGTTACGAGTGGCATATCATTGTCGGATTTGCACTTGTGTACCCCCAGACAGTCAAAGGCCAGCATCACCACATTTGGGGAAGTACTGAGTAATGTATATATATACCATTTGCATCCTCTGGATTGAATCAGACCTCTTCAACTGCATTAAGTAAAACCAAGCAAAACAGGTGACAATTTTTTATGGATGTCTATGTAAAAAAAATTATTAATTTGTTATGCATGATTTCCCACTCCTGAAATTTTGGCAACCACAAAATTTTGTGTTAGCTGAACTGTACACAGAGGGAAGCACTGGAAAAATAAAAAACAATCCTCCCCCCATAAAATCTCGCAAAATCTTGCCATTTTCAGACAAAAATTCACATTTCTGAATTTTGAAAAAAGAGAGAAAGGAAGAGGAAATAATTGTAGTCCCCCCAAAGGACAGGTGGTCTAGTTGTTTAAGAGTAAGGCTAAAAGATAGGAGATCTAAAATTCTATTCTTACCCTTCCCTTAATAATAATTTCCAATTATATAATAATTGCAAATATTATTTAGTGAAGGTCAATACATTACCTACCCCACATTTATAAAAAGGAAGACAGACTCAGTTTAAGTGATATGCCCAAATTTTATCAGTAGCAAAGAGTGGCTGCTTTCCTGACAGTCCCTGCTAGCCTCAGATTGCTCTGCAGGTGGCCTTTTTTGCTTCAGTTTCTCCTTTCAAGGGGCTTCTTAAATAAATTAAGCTTTCATGACTCCAGTGTCAACAGCCCTCCTTCAGCTCTGATTTTATTCAAATGAAGTTCACAAATAAAACACAAAAGTCTTCCACCTCAGCCTTAACCTAGGAATAGCCCCTTCTCCCTGAGAGCTGTCTCTTTTTTCTTGCTGAGTGCCTGTAGAAGACACAAGGCCTGGCCTTCTCCCCAGAAAGACTTCAAGGCTTTCTCCCCAGCCACAGCTCCCAGGCTTTTCAGCTGGAGTCTCCCGTTCTCAGGGCCACTGCAGGAGACTCTCCCTTCCTGTGGCTTCTTCTCTCTTTCTTTCCCTGAGCATTCCCCCAATCAACCCACCGCACAACTTCCTTCTTTCTTTATGGAGGAATGAGGTGATCCCCGTTGAGGTGTGTCTCCTAAGTAATCAGGGTTGGCTGGCCCCAGGTATCTAGCCCTTAAGAGGCATGCCATCATGTTACATTCAGCAAGGCAGTGTCAGAAGTAGAACTAGATCCCATGCCATTTCCTAATTAATTGTACAAATTTACTTGGAAGGGAAATTAAATGCACAATTTTCTGATGTATTTAAATTAATTTACTCCCGTTCTTTTTCCCTTTCAACATGTTAATCCAAAAGAAATTACTACAGATACTTTGCTGCTGTTTTTCCTTTAACAAAAATCTTGCTTGCAGGTTTAAAAAAGTTTTATATGTCCCATGCCATCTAAACGAAATGATCAACAATAAAATGCAAACTGGTCTGGTATGCATAGAATTTTTGATTTTTTTTAAACCATGAATAAACATTCAGAAGTCTCAAGAACTGCAGTGGTTAAGTCTGTAAATGAGACAGAAGCCTGCTCATTCACGGAATGTCTCAACACACACAGTTTATGTAGCCTGTTCTGCTAGTAGGATGCTGACATAACACAATTCACAGAATTTCCACACTCTGATCCAATCATAACAAAATCTCCAATATTTAGTTTTGTTTACGAGGCCTCTTGCTTGCTCACTCATGTGTTCCAGGAAAAAATATAAAACTGGTTTTCCACAAACCAGAACTGAAAGGGAGAAGAAAATAAGGTTGAATTGGTTAACAATGTACACATTTAAACATAATGGAGTTTTTCAGAATACATTTTTGCTCTGTACAATGTTGTTTTTCTAGCATTTGATCAGATCCCAGTGTTTAAATTACCTATGTAGAATTGTATCAGTATATACCCATGTTGAGAGTTGAGTTCTCAATACACAGATTCGATGCCCTGAAGGGTCCTCTGTGATCATCTAGTCTGACCTCCTGTACAACACAGGTCACAGAACTTCCCAAAAATACATGTGTTTACTTTGAATGTATGTGTTTTTAACTGTCTGTAAGGAATTTCTTTAACTGCCTGCTATCACAGAAACACATAATTGAGCTACAATTTCTGCTTTAAAACTTTGAGCAAATTATGTTTTAAACAAAGTGGAATTTACAGATTTAATATTTTAGATACACAATATTTTGTACTATGTGCACTTGTACTTCACTGATTGACCAATGAACATGAAATGTAAATCTTAACATTTCAAACTGAACTCCAGTTTCACCTTGACTCAAGTCCTTTGCAGTATCAACCCATTTATCAGTGGTTCTCAAAAATTTGTACTGGTGACCTCTTTCACATAGAAAGCCTCTGACTGCGACCCCCCCATATAAATTAAAAACACTATTTAATATATTTAACACCATTATAAATGCTAGAGGTAAAGCGGGGTTTGGAGTGGAGGCTGACAAATCACGACCCCCATGTAATAACTTCGTGTTCCCCCCCAAGGGGTCCCGACCCCCAGTTTGAGAACCCCCACCATAGACCGTGGTCCAACAAATCATTGATGCATGTGCTTAAATTTAAGCATGTGAGTAGTCCTAGTAAAACAGGTCAGCAGCACATGATTCAGTGATTTGCTTGATCAGTGTAATAGGGCCCTAGCATTAGTGGATAGTGTTCTTCCTAGAAATGTTTTCACAAGAAATGTTTTTGTTTCATCCCCTTTTCTGTATGCACATTCTTCACATTAACAGGATGGCGTGTATTATCTAAAATTCCATATCCAGTGCATCAAATAAAATTGCTGGCCCCAAATATGCACTGCAGATTTATTAAAAAGTTTCCTGTTTTTCTTCTCATTTACTTGGAATGGCAACCTGAAACTCGCCCATGTCCAAATTTCCATTGATAGGCATGTAAGGCAAGTTGATTGTAAATAAATTATTCTGCTAAAGAGTCCTACACAAATCAGACACTTGGATTTCAAGAATGTGAGCAACTCAGAGGTCCATTGTCTAAAATACAGAATATGGATAAATACAGATTCGCTAAAATGGATTAGGATAATTTTGTGATCAGAGTAATTCCAGGAACTGTATTAATTATTTCACTAAATTAATTTAGATATATCAACCTGTGGCATTTGTTTTCCTAATAATATGTGGAAAGTTGTATACAAACCTCAGCTACTCACTAACAGAAAAACTGAATCAATTGGTTGTTTTTATGTATTTCCACCAAGCACAAAGAGCTTGGTCCTGCAAAGTGCTGAACACTTTGGCACTTCATCACATGCTTAATTTCAGGCATATAAATGGGCTTATCCTTAGCCAATGTTTACTGTGGAAGTACTCACATGCTTAAAATTAAGTATGTGCTTAAGTGCTTCGCTAAACTGGGCCCAAAGTGCATATTAAACCCCACAGACTTTAGTTTTGCTTCAGGCAATCATAATAGATTATTTAAAAACAGTGATAATGGTTACTTTAGAAATTAATGCACAATTATAGACTAAATGTATACTCCTGATATGTACAACTTATTAAAAAAAGATTAGATTTGCATTTTGCCTCTCTCTCTTAAATGGAAGCAAAATATGTAATATAATTTTTTAAATCCAAAATTAACTTTCAAATGATATACTGTAAAAAGGGAAAAAATGAGGGGGAAAGCTCATTGTTATTCTTTGACCAATTCCAGCTCAGTTAACTTCTGTGAAACTAGTATAGGAAAAACATGCTGTATTACTACTGTGGCTAAGACCACACAACTTTTCAATGGATAAGTTCCAAAGCCTGAAGTTCCATCTGCAAGTCACTAACAAAACCCTTGGAAATGGTAAGAAATAAACTATAGAATTGTAGGGCTGGCAAGCCTTGAAGTCTACACTTGGCCTCAAACAGGAAAAGCAGTTTCAAGTCTTTTCTTCCACTCCATCTTTAAAAAACACCCACCAAGAAAATCTTGTGTAACTCTTTGTGTTAAAAAGGTGAGACTTCTGTTAGTGAAATAAAATGTACATTTACACTAACTTACAAAAGGAAATGTAATAGCTTTAGCAGAATCAACAATAAAACTCTTTAGTTTTTCACTTAACTAACCTGAAGATTTAGAATGTCCTTTTTTCCCCAAGTTTTAAAAACAAAGATACAAGCTTACCACTACCTACAGAAGAAATCTTTTAATTCATTAAAAATGATAGGAAAAAACAGGATGGAAACTTCCAAATTTAGACAGACCAAACAAATCAGGGATCACTAGATTTCTAACTTCAGAGCTATGAATTCAATTATTTCTTGAAAATGACAAATAATGGTTCTTTCAAATGACATTTAGCACAGGACCATCCCTTTGTGCTGCTGACAGGCAGACTGTTCCTAAACAGTTACAATCCTTACAGAACATCAAATGATCAGTTTGGCATTCAGCTGAAGTATTTTTAATTGCAGTTTCTCTGTTGCTTCCCTTTTAAACAGGAACATTCTAATTACATTAATACTAATTGCACACAGTGCAAGAGAGTACTGTGTCCAGAGCCAAGACATAACACTGCACAAGACATTTAGTCAAAACATTTCTTCTTCAGAACTATGTTTCACTAGCCTTATTCAGATTTACAGTTCAGTGTTTTAAAAGTGACGGTTATAAGATACAACACAGAACTGATTCATTTATCTTTGGATTGCATGAGTATCAAATTGCTAGGAAAGTTGAAAAGGGGAAAAATATTCATGGAACTATTTAGTAAAAAGCACAAAACTCATATGAAGCAATGGCTCAGTGACTACAGGCTCATAAAATGTATTCAGTTAAACAAAAATACCTAAAACCAACAGTATTTCTTTACATGCAGACCACTTTTTCCCTGTTTGTCAGTAACAAATCATTATTCTTTATTAGAGCCACCTGGCACAACCAAACTGCTTTGAGAAATATCAGCTGCTAGCAAATTGTGACACTTGCTGTTCAAGCTCAAGTGGTCTCCCAGGAAAGTAGAATCCTTAGTTTTAGATTTGAACCTGAAGATACTTACCCGCTGTTTATTTTGATCCATAACACAAGGAAGCATTTATATTAAGTATTATTTTAGCATGGTTACCTATCTGAAAAAGAACACAGAGCTCCATGTCTTTTTCAAATAAGTTCATAATTATATCTAATAAAATCCATTTACAATACATATTTTAAAGTTACAGAATACAAATTAGAACACATTCCTATTGTAAATAATAAGATCTCCTAGTAACATGCTAATTCTCAGCTGTATGGAGAGGACTAGGGAGCAGCCTGAGAACCTGATTCATAACAGCAATATAGAGGGCCAGGCAACAACTTGATGGGACTGAGACTTCCTCTGTTAGAATTGGGGAACCCATCTCATAATAAGGACGCTTTACCCAGAGTAATCCTTTAAAAAAAAATCTACTACACCTATGGTCTGAGTGATATTTGGTGGCAATGAGCTCCAAAAGTGAATTACATGTTGTGTAAAAAAAACCTCATATCCCCTGTTGTAAGTTCAGTTTCCTTGCCAAACTAAACCAGACACAATCCTTTCAGTCTTGCCTCATATGCAAGCCTCTTAATGCCTTCAATGATTTTCTTAGCCATTTTTAAAGACTCCATATTTTGGTTAACAGCTCTGCCACTTCACTCTTAAATTCCATCAAAACTCTTGACAACATCTCTGTCCAGGTGCATTGCTGCTCTTTAATTTATCAATCTGTTCCAGAATCTCTTCTTTCATTATTTCAATCTGTCCTCAGTCAACAGCAGAGAGATTATATCTATGAAAACATACAGACCCCATTTTTTAATCTATAAGATGCTGAAGCCTATAGAACTTTATAGTATAGGTAAAGTAGACCATACAAAATATGAGCCAGTTATGTGCTAATTCAAACTTCTTTACTTTGATACTAATATACAGCTCTTATTTAACAACAACAAATCTATAAACTAAAAATGACACCCAAACACAGAAAAAGGGTGAAAAAAACCATATGTCTTCGATTACCTAACACGGCCCAACCATGCCTGCCTGTGCACCATAGCACAGAAAGTCCTCTAACACAGCATTCCACATTAAACATTCTGTATAGTTCTTTATAAGTATACTGTAATATGCTGTACACCAAAGAGTGCACAAAACAGTTCAAAATACCAAAGAGGATTGGAGAGTATGGGGCTGAGAGCGGGGTTGATTGTTTTTTTACCATTACATTATTTTGATTCGGAGCTTGGCAAACAGCATCTCAAAAAAGGACCAAATTATGCATTTCTATAACAAAAAAGTAAATTAAGAGATATTTTACTACTTAAACTACCACCACTCATGCACACAAACAGGCAGCCCACATTTCAGCCACTTGCAATTTTAAAGGGTTGAATTACTAAACTCCAAAAATTTAAGCTTTATATTTATTCAACCTTTCCTTCAACAGTATTAGTGTCCTTGCTATAACTACTAATTATACAGATGGTTTCACACAGCGGTTCTCAAACTGTGGGTCATGACCCCATTTTAATGGGGTCACCAGAGCTGGTGTTTGACTGGCTGGGGCCCAGGGCCAAAGTCCAAGCCCAAGCCCCACCATCCTGGGCAGTGGGGCTCAGGCTTCGGCTTCAAACCTAGGTGACAGGGCTCAGGTTACAAGCCCCTCACCCAGGGCTGAAGCCCTTAGGCTTCAGCTTTAGCCCCGCTGTCTGGGGCAGTGGGCTCGGGGTTCAGCTTTGCCGCCCCCACACACCCAGGGCAGTGGTGGGACTTGGGCAGGCTCAGGCTTCGGTCCCCCCCTTCCGGCGTTGTGTAGTAATCTTTGTTGTCAGAAGGAGGTCGCAGTGCAATGCACTTTGAAAACCCCTCATTTCATATGCTCTTACTTGTTCTTATCTGTTCTATTTTAATAATACATTTTGGTGACATACTCTAGCTCTGATGGATTTTTCTGCTGTGTACGCTAGATATGGGCTAAATAGAGTCTTGTGATCACAGTTACATATACAAATATTTACATTTCAAAAGAAAATTATAGAGGAAAATAATCCCAGCTCCCACTGTGAATTCCAGTATTAATACAAATCATATACAAACCTAAAACTTAAACCATATACTATTTAATAACAGTTTTCCCAAAGATTTAAGTGTAGCAATATGAGGCAGGTAGAAAATTAAATTGTAGTGGAAAAAATCCTTCACAATATAATATACAGTGTCTCTGTTGAAATACATACCTCAGTCAGGCTAAAATGTCTATATTAATAAATTTCATGTTTGCAAAGTTCAAATATGATCAGAAAAATGTCACCTCTTGTTTCTTAGTTTTCCTTTTTAATGGATTCAGCGCTCCTAAAATGAACAATATTGACAGCCCTAGATAACAAAGTCTTTTATGCATGGAACGGGCACATCACAGGTAGCAGCATGTTCCTTATACTGCCTTGTATAAATGCTTCAAGCCTGAGGGACCACCTCCAGGGATTAGAGTATAGGTCAATCTCCTGCCTACTTAATTTTTTTTGGCCTCTTTACAGAGACTTCCAACCATGTTTCCAATTAGTATCAATTGTGACAAATGTTTAATGATGTGGATGCTCATCCACCAGGAATTGGTTACTGAGACCACCAACTTGTTTCACATATACCACTAAAGAGTCTCCACATGTTAATAACTTAAACATACTATCAATTTAGTACGAAATCATGCTACATCTACACTAGAGACCATACAGTGGTACAGCTGTACCGCTGCAGCTGTGCCACTGTAAGGTCTCCTTTCTAGTCGTTCTGTGCCAACAGGAGAGAGCTCTCTGATCAGCACAATTAAACTATTCCCAATAAGCTGTGTTAGCTATGTTGCTGTGCTGTACACACCGGCACTTCTGTTGGTGAAACTTACGTCGGTCAGGGGTGTGTTTTTTCACATCCCTGATCAAAACAAAGTTTTATTGACGAAAGAGCTAGTGCAGACATAGCCTCAGTCTCCAAAGAATAAGGTACATGTCACTGCCTCTGAAGCAGCAAGGGAGGGTTCCTTCCCTGTCTTCCCTTGTCTGGGGAGGGAGTAAACTGCATCAGGTCTACACTTACTGCAGTATACAACCCTGAACGTACCGGTGACGCTACCGCACTGGGCAAGTTGGAGGATATGGAGTCAAAGCTCAACACCCTCTCACTCACCTATCTAGGAGGGACATAGCAACTGTATAGGGCCAGTCTCCCCCTACTATGTTGCTACCTGTGATGTGAGCCAATGGCACAAGGGAGTAAGAGACAGCTTTATAGCCATTACTCTCTCAGGATTACTTTACCACCTTAAAAAATCTGACCTTTAGGCTGGATTTTAACCAGCGATTTCAAAGTTGAAGGGCTTTGTATCACACTAAAAATCGACTAAGCCATCAAGTCGCCATTAGTGATGTCTGATATTAAATGTGTGTGCATCCCTCTTAAGTCTTTTGTTTTCTGTTTTGATCAAGATTTGAAGATAGTGTCTCACTTTTAGCCATCAAATATCCAATCAAAAAGTAAAGACTTTTTTTCAAGACAACTTATATACTATATTACCTTTTCTCCTGTCATTATAAAATCATAGGACTGGAAAGGACCTTGAGATGTCACCTAGTCCACTCATGGCAGGACTAAGTATTATCTATACCATTCCTGACAGGGGTTTGTCTAACACGCTCTTTAAAATCTCCAATGATGGAGATTCCACAACCTCCTTAGGCAATTTATTCCAGTGCTTAACCACCCTAACAGTTAGGAAGTTTTTCCTAATGTCCAACTTACACTTCCATTGCTTCAATTTAAGTCCATTGCTTTTTGTCCTATCCTCAGAGGTTAAGAAAACTAATTTTTCTCCTCCTCCTTTTAACAACCTTTTATGTACTTGAAAACTGTTACCATGTCCCCTCTCAGTTTTCTCTTTTCCAAACTAAACAAACCCAATTTCTTCCATCTTCCCTCACAGATCATGTTTTCTAGAACTCAATCATTTTTGTTGCTCTTCTCTGGACTCTCTCCAGTGTGTCCACATCTTTCCTGAAATGTGGTGCCCAGAACTGGACACAATACTCCAGTTGAGGCCTAATCAGCGCAGAGTGGAGCGGAAGAATTATTTCTTGTGTCTTGCTTACAACACTCCTGCTACTACATCTCAGAATGATGTTTGTTTTTTTTTGCAACAGTATTACACTGTTGATCATATTGAGCTTGTGGTCCACTATGAACCCCATATCCCTTTCCGCAATACTCCTTCCCAGTCCGTCATTTCCCATTTTGTATGTGTGCAACTGATTGTTCCTTCCTAAATGGAGTACTTTGCATTTGTTCTTATTGAATTTCATCCTGTTTACTTCAGACCATTTCTCCAGTTTGTCCACATCATTTTGAATTTTAATCCTATCCTCCAAAGCACTTGCAACCCCTCCCATCTTGGTATCATCCACAAATCTTATAAGTCTCTCTTATAAGGCCATTATCTAAATCACTGTAGAAGATATTGAATAAAACCGGACCCACACATTATGTCCTTCCAGCATGACTGTGAACCACTGATAACTACTCTCTGGGAACGGTTTTCCAACCAGTTTTGCACCCACCTTATAGTAGCTCAATCTAGGTTGCATCTCCCTAGTTTGTTTACGAGGTCATGCGAGACAGTATCAAAAGTTCTACTTCAGTCAAGATATATCATGTCTACCGCTTCCCCCCATCCACAAGGCTTGTTACTCAAAGAAAGCTATTAGGTTTGTTCTTGACAAATACATGCTGCCTGTTACTTGTCACCTTATTATTGCTTAAGAGGAATTGTATTTTAGCTTCTTAATAACCAGTAAGGTATTACAGAAGCTATTTTGTTACTCGCCTGGTGAATGTAATTATTAGAATAAACCAACAGTTTTGGGGATCGTCTGCCCTATTCTTTGCAGTTTGCCCTGAACGTTCTCAGTGCAGTCCCTTCAGCAACCATGGTCACGCTTTGCTAATGATTAAGAGTGGTAGTAAAACTTTTTAGAGAAACAGTAGAACTATGCAAATCAAAGAAAACAAATTGGGAAAAAATAAGGAAAAAAGATAATGAATTGAAAATAAAAAGATTAAAGATTAAATTAAACTTACTACAATATACTACCAGATGCTGGTTCCTACTGACAAAAAACAACCCAACAACATATTAACAGTCTTTAAACCATATGCATCTTTTTAAAGGAAAGAGCATATATTCTGAAAAATCTGTATAGTATACTATGCGCTCGATGAAGTGGACTGTAGCCCACGAAAGCTTATGCTCAAATAAATGTGTTAGTCTCTAAGGTGCCACCAGTACTCCTTTTCTTTTTGCGGATACAGACTAACACGGCTGCTGTTCTGAAAACTATATGCTTTGTTTACTACAGAGAACCAGTTTTGTAAAAGAGAGCACAAAAGCATGTCTTGTGTGGTTATGATTGACAAAAGCAAGCAGCCCAAATAAAGAAAGGGGAAAAAGCAACCCAGAAGAAAAGCTTTACTTTCTCAAAATAAAATCTTGAAAAGCCTGTGGAATGCTGTTTACTTCAGTTCTGTTTTACAATCACTGTTGCATGGGGAATGCATTGACTGAAACGTCTGCAGACTGTGACCACCCACATTATGGGAAGCACTATGATTAAAGAAATTTCTGTATTCTAGTATCTGCCAGTGCAGTCTGGTCATGCTGTAATTATTATATTTGCAGTCCTCTTATAATCTGTTGCATGTGTTGTGGCAAGTTCTCCTACATCGTCCAACAAGAAAAACCACTGAACATGAATAGCAAGTTATTTTTAATGTGCACAAATGGCTAGAAAAGTGGATATTTTAAATATTGCTCTTTTAAACTCAAGAAAATGTTTTTGAAATACAGAATAGCCAACATCAAAATGAAAATAGATCTACCATCCAAACATTTGCTTTAACCCTCTTATCATAAGTAACAGCCTAGTTTAACACTCTTTACTCCCTCCCTTTTATGTAATGAGTTCAGTCATTACCTTAGGTCTTTAAATTGCTGAAACTACATGAATTGTGAATTAAACATTTACCTAGAGAGCACTAAAAGACTACATCTGTCACTTTGTTAAGTGATAACACACACTGAACATTAGATGATCCCAAAGATCTGAACATATTAAGTCTTCCCTTTTTCCTTAAGAATTTTAAATATTGTAACAGTAATAATAACTTTAAAAAAATAAAAATATTTACTCTGAGCACAAAAATAAAATATAAGTTTTTTTTACTAAAAACTTAACTTCAGACTTAGATCTTTGCCTGACGCAATAAAGCCAGTCAATACAATGACATAGTCTGGTGCTTTAACACAATCCATGAGGCAGTACAATGCCAGTTAGTAGCAGAACACACAACTACATACATAGATCGGATGTCAGAGTGACTAAAGAGATGGTACTCTTAATCTGTAAAATAATTAGGCAATCAGTGCCTCTTCTGCAATTTTGCAAAAGCTGGCTGCATAAATGATGATGCTTTTAAAAAAGGCATATTCTCTCTGCTAACTGAGGAGATGACGTGGTATACCCCATGCAGTGTGTGAAACTGCCTGAAGAAAGAAAAGATGAGAAGAAATGCAGGCTAAAAATCAAGAAATGGGTGAAAGCCCACTTACCTCCACCCGCACCAGCCCACTTCCTGAGGAAATGTCTTTGACTTTCTTTATTATACACCTGGGTTGGAAACCAGGGAAACCCCACACATGGTTGCTTCAACCTCCTGTCACCAAAAAGAAACTGAAGTGGAAGAAAAACTACACAAAAATGAATAGCAAAAATATAAACTAAACAACGAAGACAGACACACATATTTCAATTGCCACCAGTCCTTAATCTGGCAGATAAATACATCATATACTGCACCGTTTCACAGTGATCATAGTGCCTGAAGATTATTTGCATTATTTCCATCCATACCAAAAAAGCCATAAAATCCCTAAAACCACAAAACTGAGTCTCAGAAAGTGATTAACAAACTTTGAACTACATGGGCCTCCAGGAGACAACATTTTCCATTTCTCTCCTGGAAGCATGCCTCCTAGAACACATGCCTCCCTCTTCAACTGTTGCTGAGGGGGGAAAAAAGGGGGAATGATTCTCCCCTGTATCTCCCCTACACACACCCCCAATGCACATCCCCTTCTTACTATGTTGTATTTTACCTGCGGCAAAATGCTACTAAGATAAAAAATGATGCAGAGCATATTCTAGGTATAAATTAAATCCACAATTATTATGAATCAGTTTACTTTGTAGTCAAAATTTTACTTAATGAATTTTACCCCCTTAAAAGGAGGAAACAAAAGTAAAAGACTGTTACTCACCTTTATAACTGTTGCTCTTCGAGATGTGTTGCTCAGATCCATTCCAGATAGGTGTGCGCGCGCCACATGCACGTTCGTCAGAAGACTTTTTACCCTAGCAACACTCAGTGGGTCGGCTGGGCGCCCCCTGGAGTGGCGCCGCTATGGCACCGGATATATACCCCAGCCGACCCAGCCACCCTTCAGTTCCTTCTTGCTGGCTACTCCGACAGTAGGGAAGGAGGGTGAGTTTGGAATGGATATGAGCAATACATCTCGAAGAACAACAGTTACAAAGGTGAGTAACTGTCTTTTCTTCTTCGAGTGATTGCTCATATCCATTCCAGTTAGGTGATTCCCAAGCCTTACCTAGGCGGAGGGGTCGGAGTGAGATGTGGCAGAGTGCAAAACCGCTGAGCCAAAGGCTGCATCATCTCTAGACTGTTGGACCAGGGCATAGTGCGAAGCAAAGGTGTGGATCGAGGACCAGGTAGCTGTGCGACATATCTCCTTGATTGGTACATGGGCCAGGAAGGTGGCTGATGAAGCCTGAGCTCTGGTAGAATGTGCAGTGAGATGGCCCGAGGGAACATGAGCCAGGTCATAGCATGTGCGTATGCACGCCGTCACCCAAGACGAGATCCTCTGGGAGGAGACAGGTAGGCCTTTCATCCGGTCAACCACTGCAACGAAGAGTTGGGGGAATTTTTGGAAGGGCTTCATCCGATCGATATAAAAAGCGAGCGCCCTACGGACATCTAAGAAGTGTAACTGCTGTTCCCGTCGAGATGAGTGAGGCTTCGGGAAGAAGACCAGAAGGAAGATATCCTGATTGGTATGGAAGGCTGACATCACCTTAGGGAGGAAAGCCGGATGTGGTCGCAACTGTACCTTGTCCTTGTGAAAGACAGTATACGGTGGGTCCACCGTAAGCGCTCGAAGTTCGGAGACCCGTCTGGCCGATGTTATGGCTACTAGAAAAACTGTCTTCCAGGACAGGTATAGCAGTGAGCAAGTTGCCAACGGCTCGAATGGCAGAAGCATAAGCCTGTTTAGGACTAGGCTGAGGTCCCAGGTAGGGGCAGGGATGTGTACTTGGGGGTAGAGGCGCTCCAGGCCCTTGAGAAATCTAGTAACTAACGGGTGGGAAAACACGGATTGGCCACTCTCTCCTGGATGGAATGTGGAGATGGCCGCCAAGTGCACCCTCAGAGAAGATTTCGCCAGGCCCTGCTGCTTAAGGGACCAGAGGTAGTCCAAGATAATGGGGATCGAGACCTGAGAGGGAGTAGTATTCTGCGTTTCACACCAGCAGAAGAAATGTTTCCACTTGGCCAGATATGTTGACCGAGTGGAAGGCTTTCTGCTACTCAGGAGTATATGTTGTACCAGAGCGGAGCAGCGTAACTCCGATCTGTTTAGTCACGCAGGAGCCATGTCGTGAGGTGAAGGGCCTGCAGGTCTGGGTGGCGAAGATTGCCGGGGTCCTGCGTTATGAGGTCCAGGTGGAGTGGCAGGGTAATTGGGCTGGCTATGGACAGGTTGAGCAGTGTGGTGTACCAGTGCTGTCTGGGCCACACTGGCACGATCATGATTAGGTGCGCTCTGTGCCTGCGGAGTTTTATCAGGACCTTGTGAACCAGCGGGAACAGTGGGAAGGCATAGAGCAGCCGGTGCTTCCACGACATTAGGAATGCGTCCGAGATTGATCCCGGTGAAAGACCCTGGAAGGAGCAGAATGCTTGGCATTTCCTGTTTGTGTGAGAGGCGAACAGGTCTATGTGGGGAAAGCCCCACTTCTGGAAGACCAAATGAATAACATCTGGTCTTATCGACCATTTGTGACAGAGGAAGGATCTGCTCAGGTGATCCGCTAGAGTGTTTCGAACCCCTGGGAGAAAGGACGCTACCAGGTCTATCGAGTGAGCTATACAGAAGTCCCAGAGTCGGATGGTCTCCTGACAGAGGGGGGGAAGATCGAGTCCCTCCCTGTTTGTTGATATAATACATGGCCGTTGTGTTGTCTGAGACACAACGGCCGTGTAGATGCTGCTGGAATGTCGGCACGCCAGGCGGACCACTCTCAGCTCTCGGACATTTATGTGAAGCGTCAGCTCCTGCGATGACCAAAGGCCCTGGGTACGAAGGTGTCCGAGGTGAGCTCCCCATCCGAGAGATGACGTGTCCGTCGTCAGGGACAGTGAGGGTTGTGGCGGATGGAACGGTAACCCTGCACATACCAGGGAGGGGGTTAGGCACCAGTCGAGGGAGCGTAGGGTGCTCGGGGGAATGGTGACTATTGTGTCTATTGGGTCCCTGCCCGAACGGTAGACCGAATTGAGCCACGTTTGGAGGGGTCGGAGGCGGAGCCTGGCATATCTGGTCACATACAGGCAGCCATGTGACCTAGGAGACCGAGACAGGTGCGAGCCGAGGTCGTTAGGAAGTTCTGCAGACCTCGAATGATCGTTGCCATTGCCTAGAATCGCGGTTGGGGTAGCTCCTATGAAGTCTAGCCTTTGTGTGGGGACCAGTGTGGATTTCTCCGTATTGAGCATCAGGCCTAAGCGTGTGAAGAGGTCCCTGACAATGCCTACATGCTGCCTGACCTGTGTCTCGGAGGTCCCTCTGATGAGCCAGTCATCCAGATATGGGAATATGTGTATCCGACGTTGGCGGAGATGTGCAGCGACTACGGCCATACCCTTTGTAAACACCCTTGGGGCCGCAGAGAGGCCAAAGGGGAGGACCGTAAATTGGAAGTGCTGGTGGTTGGCTACAAAGCGAAGATACCTACTGTGTGGAGGAAAAATGGCGATATGAAAGTATGCATCCTTCATATCGAGGGCAGCATACCAGTCTCCAGGATCCAAGGACGTGATAATGGTCCCCAGGGAGACCATGAGGAACTTCAACTTTATCATGAACTTGTTGAGGCCTCGCAGGTCTAGGATAGTCCTGAGGCCTCCTTTTGACTCAGAGATCAGAAAGTAACGGAAGTAAAACCCTTTGCCCTTCTCGTCTTGTGGTACCTCCTCTATTGCTCCTATGGCTAGGAGCGTCTGCACCTCTTGTAGGAGGAATTGCTCGTGAGAGAGGTACCTGAAGAGGGACTGGGTTGGAGGGTGGGAAGGTGGGGATGAAACAAATTGGAGATGGTATCCTTGTTTCACTGTGCATAGGACCCAGAGGTCTGAGGTCAATTGGGACCACGCCGGGAGGAAGTAGGAGAGGTGGTTGGAGAAGGGGGGAAAAGGATCCCGTCCTGAAACTGGTACGCCGTCCTCAGGCGTACCTTCAAAAGGCAGACTTAGGTCCCGCTGGTGGTTTTGAGGGGCCATGGTTTTGGCCCCCTTGGGGTCCGGACTGGCATCTACGGCCACCCCACCCACGCCGTCTGCTAAAATCTTGCCTGTGTCTGGGCACAAAGTACAGGCGGTGAGTCTGGGGACGGAAAGGTCTGCGTTGGGTCACAGGTGTATGCATGCCCAAAGAACGCATGATGACCCTGTTGTCTTTCAAACTTTGTAGCCTGGGGTCAGTCTCCTCTGAGAACAGACCCTTACCATCAAAGGGTAAGTCCTGGATGGTATATTGTAACTCGGGCAGGAGGTTGGAAACTTGTAGCCATGAGATGCGTCTCATGGTGATACCGGAGGCCAGAGTTCTGGCTGCCGAGTCGGCTGCATCTAGAGAAGCCTGGAGGGAGGTTCTGGCCACCTTTTCCCCTTCCTCTAGGAATGCAACGAATTCCTGGCAGGAGTCCAGGGGGAGTAATTCTGTAAATTTGCCCACCTCCACCCAGGTGTTGTAGCTATAATGGCTCTGTAGAGCCTGCTGATTTGCCACCCGGAGCTGTAGGGCGCCTGCCGAATACACCTTGCGGTCGAGTAGGTCCATTCGCCTAGCCTCCTTTGACTTTGGGGCTGACGTCTGTTGGCCATGGTGCTCCCTCTCATTGACCGACTGGACAACTAGCGAGGAGGGAGGAGGGTGGACATATAGATACTCGTACCCCCGAGAGGGTACCACGTATTTACGCTCGATCCCCTTTGTCGTAGGGGGGATGGAGGCTGGGGACTGCCATAAGGTGTCTGCATTGGCCTGGATAGTCCTGATAAAGGGCAAAGCCGCCCTAGTGGGGGTATTTGCCAACAGGATGCTCACTACAGGGTCCTCGACCTCCGGGACCTCCTCCACCTGGAGATTCATGTTGAGTGCTACTCTCCTGAGGAGATCCTGATGGGCTCTTAGATCTATTGGAGGTGGCCCCGAGGAGGAAGTCCCTGCCACTGCCTCATCTGGAGAGGAAGAAGATGAAATGCCAGGGACGAGAGGGTCCTGTATGGCCTCTTGCTCATGCGCCGGTTCCTACTCCAGCGGCACCGAACCCAGTGGGCGGACTAGTGGCTCCTCCGTCCCAGGTGGAGGAGGACGGCTAACTGTGGCCTCTGGTGCTCGGTGCTCTGATGAAGCAGAGCGGGCCGGAACTAGTGGAGCACCTTGGGCCTGGTGGTACGCCCAAGGTGTCCAAAAGGACCACTGGTGAGATCTTGGATCCTGTGACCAGGCTTCTTGAAAAACTCCGGTGAGCACATCCAAATCGTGGTCTTGGCCATAGTAGCTGTCCATGTGGGAGGACACCAATCTATGTCTGGATGGCCATGGAGGAGCAGAGAAGCCTTGTGCAGATGTTCCAACGGACCTCGCGCCCCTGCGTATCGGGGACCGGTGCTGGGACGCATATCGGTACTGGGATCAAGAGCGGGACCTGCGACCAGATCGGTGCTGGGAGGTCGACCGAGATCTCAAATCCCGGCGTCATGAATGGCTTCGGGAGGCACGGTGCCTGGAGTGGTGCCAAGAACTGGAGCAGTGCCGCAGGTAGTGAGCCGGTGAACGGGAGTCCAACCGGTGCCGTGAGTCTGATCGGTGCCGGGACTGTGAGCGGCGTCGAGAGCGAGCGCGCCGTCTGGACCTGGAGCATCTGCAGGACCACGATCGTGAGCGGTGCCAGTCCACTGCGCCGACAGAGGGTGGTCTAATCAAGGTCGGCTTGCCTATGGATTGGATTACCCTCACCGGCGATGCCGGGGGTAGAGGCAGTGCCGAGTCTGTCAAGGCGATCAGGTCCCTCGCCGCTGAGAACGCCTCTGGCGTGGACGGCATGGTGAGCTCTACCGCGGCATGCGCCGGGGAGCTAAAAGGCGCCGGACTCGATGGCCCTTGCGGGACCAGAATCGACTGTGCCGATTTAGTCGGTATCGCGGCGGTGTCGGCGCTGGGCGATCCAACCTAGGCATACACTCTGGCTGCGGTGCCGAAGCAGCAGGAGTGTTGGCCTTCCTCAACCCCGGAGAGAGGGAGCATCGTGGAGCCGACTTCAGCACCGGTGACGTCCGGTGCCAAGAGTCTTTGGGTGTACCAGTGCGGTCTGGTGCCGCAGAGGCGCTTCTGCTTACCAACTGACCAGCACTCGGTGCCGAAGGTGGAGGGGTGAGAGCCGCCTCCACGAGGAGCTGTTTAAGCCTGATGTCCCGCTCCTTTTTTGTTCGCAGCTTGAAAGCCTTGCAAATGGGGCACTTAGCTGTCAAGTGCGATTCCCCAAGGCATTTCAAACAGGAGTCGTGCGGATCTCCTGTTGGCATCGGCCTGTGACAGGCCGAGCATGGTTTGAAACCCGGTGAGCTGGGCATGGGCTCTGGCACCAGGTGCGGGGAAGGGGCTACTCCCCGAACCCTGCTAACTATTACTAAACTAACTATGCTATTAAGGAAGAAACGTATAACTATAGATATCTATATCTATAGATATAGATATAGATAAATAGATATATATATAAATAAAAGAATAACTATATACACAATAACGAACGAGAAACTACGAGTAGCTAGGGGAGTGGAGGTCAGCTACGCAGCACTCCACTGTTCCAATGACCGACACGGGCGGTAAGAAGGAACTGAAGGGTGGCTGGGTCGGCTGGGGTATATATCCAGTGCCATAGCGGCGCCACTCCAGGGGGCGCCCAGCCGACTCACCGAGTGTTGCTAGGGTAAAAAGTCTTCCGATGAACATGCACGCGGCGCGCGCACACCTAACTGGAATGGATATGAGCAATCACTCGAAGAAGAAGAATTGTTTCAAATAATTTATTTATGTGCATTAAAATACAAATCCAATATTTTGTGACAGTTTCTCTTTTTAACTACTCAAATAACATAACAGGTAAAGCGTGTTTATGATTTAGCCTCAAATATTTCAGTTTAGCTCGTAATCTCCCTCTTTTAAAAACTGTCTAGATAAGAGGAAAAAACAACTAATTTCTTAGTATGACCTCTAGCAATTCATAAGCCTTTTAACAAACACGTTATCCATATATGTCATTAATATATTAATGTTATCTTATCTATACATCATTTACGGTAAATTCAACACAGTTTTAATCTTTTTTTCTGGACCCTATGTCCATGGGGCCCATGTGTCCCCATATGGTTTAGTTACTAGAGTAATAAAACAGCTTGACGAATAACCCTTATAACTCGGTGTAATTCATGCACTAAATATCTTCTTTCACATCTAAAATTTGTGCCAAAGATATGAATACTTAATTCAAAGATATGAATACTTAACCCAACATAAAACACACTCTGGATGATCACTACAGTAACACCTACATACTCTAGTTATTACATAAAAATAAAATCCTGAGAGCCTGCTCTTGTAATAACTATTCAGATAACACTCTTGCTGATATCCATAGTAGTTATATCTACATAAGGAATGCAGGATTTGGCTCTGAATTAATAACATGCTAAAACACAGTGTTTTTAAATGTCAGACAAGGAGATTCTAATACTCTGTCTATTAAACTTCCCATTGACCCACATTATCTAGACAGATCATCTCTCAACTATTAACACCAACGACCCACTATCATCATCACCATCAATTATAGACACAGACATGCACACATACCCAAAGGTTTCATATATGATAAACAGAAAAAAAAATCCCTTCTAAGAACATGTCCTCCAAAACCTATAAAACAGAACTTTTGCAGTGTAGTTGTAGTCATGTTGGTCCCAGGATAGTGCCTCTTTCATTAACAGAAGTTGGTCCAATAAAAGATATTACCTCACTCAACTTGTTTCTCTAATGTAAATATGTTTTATCTTCTTCCTGGTTTCTCTTCCCCAGCGCTGATAAGGCTGTGGGGCCAAAACAGCCAGCTCATGGGTGGAATCAAACAGCAGCAACATCTGCAGATGACTAAGGAATTGAATTAAGACTGCAAAGGGAGTCTGCAAAGAGGATCAGTGACCTCATACTGGCTTTCGGTTATCCACAGTTTACCCTCTGACTCTCCAATGAATACACACACTCCTTTCTGCTTCAAATAACGTTCCCCTTCTCATGGTCTGTTTATAAAAATATAACAGATAACCATCATGCCTCCTCTAACTGAGAGGATTCGTTCTGAAAATGTGAGCCAGGTTAAAAATCTTGGCATCACTTTTGACCATGCCCTATTCAAGGAGAGCTATATCTGGACATGATTTGGAAATGGGTTTTTAGCTAGGCAATTTTGATAGGCTGTACCCTTATTTCTCTTGTGACCACAGCAACGCATGCCCTTGTGACCTCCAGGCTCGATTATTGTAATTCTGTCTACCGACAGGTTATCAGGGAGGTTGATCCACCATTTACAGAATGCAGCAGCATGATTGCTAATGGGTTTGAGCTACCCTGATCATAATCAGTCTGCTGTGTATTCTTTGCATTAGCTGCCTATGAAGTGGCAGATTTAGTTTAAATTAGCCCTACTGGTTTATAAAGCTCTGCTTGGGACTGGCCCTGATTTTATTTCAGACCTCATCCTTGAGCCTCCACTTGATGGGTTTATGCACTCACAAACTGACCTGTATTTAAAGGTTCCAGCATCATGCCTGAAGCCACCTGGCAATCAAGCATTTCCGGTGGCAGACCTGATGGCATGAAATTCGCTCTCTCCTGAAATCTGGCTCATTTCACCTTCTCCATTTTTAAAAACACCTAAAAAATTATTTTAAGGTGTTTTTCATACTGTCCAAAGCTTCCAATTTTTCTTTGACTGTCCATGCCTTCCGTTTCTACGGCTGTGAACTACTTGCCATCACGTCAATGGTATTTTAATACTGTATTAATGCTAACAATTTTTTTAAATTATTTAGAAAATGGTTCCAAAATATAACTAGTGAGACAACTTAAACTTAGTCTATACTGCACACAATTTAGAAACAAGATTAAAATAGGCGGGAGAGATGAGAACATCTAATGCAGGGGTGGGCAAATTTTTTGGCCTGAGGGCGACATCAGGGTTCAAAATTGTATGAAGGGCTGGGTAGGGAAGGCTGTGCCTCCCCAAACAGCCTGGCCCACTCCCTAGCTGACTCCCACCTACTTCCCACCCCGATTGATCCCTCAGAACCCTGTGCCTGACTACCTCCTCCAGAGACCCTCCACCCCAATGACCCCTCCCAAGACCTCACCCCCTATTTAAGCCCCCTGCTCCTTGTCCCCTGACCGCCCCCTCCAGAGACCCCCACATCCCTAATCACCCCCAGGACTCCCATGCCCTATCCAACACCCCTGTTCCCCATCCCCTGACTGCCCTGTCCCCAGAATCTCCAAACCATCCAACCCTCTGCTCCCTGTCTCCTGACTGCCCCCCAAGACCCTCTGCCCCTTATCCAATCCCTTGGCCCCGGCCTGGCACCCTTAACACACCGCTTAGAGCAGCATGTCGGAGTCAGATATGCTGACATGCTGATCCACCAGAACGCGCAGCCCTGCCCCCCAGAGTGCTGTTTTACCATACTATATCCAAATTCGCGATATATCAGGGTAGAGGTGTATTATCATCAACAAACTGATCCTTTAGCCCTCCAGAGCACACAGTTTCTTCCCTGGGCTGCTCAGTTTCACAATAATTCTATCAATTTTACCCTTCCAGACTTAGTTTTATCTGCTTCAGAGTGCCGGACTCTGTAGACAGCCCTCCTCTCCTCAGTGCAGTGCTGTCCATTTGCCCCCTCTGGAAGGCACAGCCAAAGCAGATGGAGAACTCTCAACAGTTTCTTAGGCCTTCTCTGATCCTCTTCAGGCTGAGCCTTTTGAAGGTTCTGCTCTAGGTGATAACTCTGAAATCTAAGTCAGTCAATTTAAATGTCAACACCACTGACGCTTTCACTGTCCTACAGACACCTATTCCAGCCACTCTTGGTCAATTTCCTTATTAAGTAGGGAGAGAAGATTAGGTTAAAACAGAACAAAATGTCTGCATAATATACATAATCTTAAACTTTGTAAAATGCTTTGAGATCTACTTATGAAAAGTGCTGTAAAGAGCTGAGTATTATTATCGATATATAACAAAATAGTAAGATTAGTATCTATGCCAAGAGTACTAGACCAATGTGATAACAGAAGCAACTCAACTTTACAGCTAATTTGCAATCAACTACTTATTGGCTCTAATGAGTCAGTAATGTGAGGGAGACTTTACAGATGGTGGATTTGGTCCAACTGTCACAGATCTTCAAAGGTTGATTTGCCACCTGTACAATTCAACACAACACATACATCTAAACAAATCAACATAGACACCCACACAACTCCACAACCTGCATGCACACAACCCCAAAACACACACAGCTCCTCACAGCAGCATGCACCCCTCATTCGCCACCTGCACAAATCAATACAGACCTCCAGCTCAACCCTCGCAGATACAACTCAACTCAAATCTCCTGGCATAGCACAAACCTACACACAAATCAACACAACCAACCACCCATCCAATAACCCCAAACTAACACAGCTCCTCACCACAGCACACACTCCTTATTCAACCCCTACAACTCAATGTCACAGCACAACACAGACATTCACCCACCCTCACTCATACTTACCACAAAACCATAAAATTAAATGGCAAACCACAAGCCACCACTAGGTATTATTATTATGCTTGGAAAAGTTAACCTAGGTGGATACAATGTGTCGCTACAGTAAGGAAACAATATTTCACGTTTATGAAAAACACATCCTCACTCATCAACTTGTCCTTTTCCCCCCTCTAACTCTTTTCCCTGGGTAACCTATCAGTTAGCCTCTCCTCTTCAACACTGATTACATCCTTCCTTATTTCTTCTTAAGTCACAGCAGCGTTACACTTTTCAGATTTCTTTAAGGTAACTAGCTTATTATCATATTAGACATGGCTCAAAAACAGATTTCCCCCACCCCCAACTATCTCTGCAAAATATCATTGGAGCCTAGAGCTGAGGCAGAATTCATAATTGGATTACATACGTATATGGATGTTGAGAACATTGAGATACATTACATGGTTAAAAAACATTTTAAGCCGTGATAAATCCTCATGCTCCAAGGCTTCAGCAAACCACAGAAATAAGGAAGAAACTGCCCCCAGGGACCAGTTATTCTATAATTCTCCACTCTGTGGTTTCTTGCACCTTCTTCTGAAGCATCTGGTACTAGCCACTGTCAGAAACAGGATATTGAACTAGATGGACCACTGGTTCTGATCCCACATGTTCCTTTGTTTTTCAGCAAAGTTGCTCTCATTGTACAAAAGTTGCTCTCACTGTAACTGCTGCACTGTACAAAATGTGTAGGTTTCAGTTTTTCTGCACATCTTTCATAACTTAAACATGTCTTTCCAAGGCCTAGCCACAATAGCTGTTTTTCAGTCCACTTTCACTTCTTGTCGTCTAATTAGGCATCCCTAACTCCAGGGGCTGTCTGCCTTTTTTTCTGCTTAATCATGCTATTATATGTTCATGGTCTGGCCTGGAGGAGTCAGGCTGATCCAACTTGGTCTTTCTTTAAAAGAGACAATGCTTATTTTTTTCCTTGTTATTCTCTCTGAATTCTATATCAAACAATAACTTTTGATAGATTAAAGGCAACCTGACACACACTGCTAATCATCTTAATAACAAAAACACCAAACTACTCTGGGACAGTTGGTGGAACTTGGGTGACAGCTTGCTACTTTATTACCACCAATCTGATCCCTGGCAATAAACAAATTATTCTTGCTACAAGAATGATATATAAAGTTATGTGTGAGTGGATGCGTGCACATGCATGCATGCGCATGTACACGTAATTAGTTAAAAAAGAGAGCCACCTACTGGCACTTAATATATTGCATCATTCATAAGTTAGGTCGATAAAGTTTCTGTGGTAATGCACTGCATATGGTTTCCTCACCTAACAAGGTGTCAGAACTAAAAGCATGATGGTTAGTTGTATCTGATACTGCACATGGATTCAACTGCCTATAGCAAATAAACTTTTGAACCCAGCAATAGCAGAAAAGGTGACGGAACAAATTACGCAGTGGGAACAATAAGCCAAATAGTCCTATGACACATGCACTAAAAGTTCTCTTAAGTACAGATAGGACAACCAGTAAAAAAGTACAAGGAGCAGTATTGATAGAGACAAGAGATGTAGGGTAGGGAGCTGTTCATACATCATACAATTATGATTTGTATTGCAACTGGAGAAGGGGGAAGTTGGCTGTTATGTGCAGGGGAAATTGGAAGCAACTGCACTGTAATTTACAAAATCTGTATTTCTGGCAAGTTTTTGTGGTTGTTGGTGGTAGTGGTCTAGATCTGTTTACCTGACCTGTCCTTGTGATTGTAAGCTCTGGTAAGCAGTGATGGTCTACTATTCTGTGCATATACAATGCCTAATATGATGGAACCAGGAGCTAGGTAGAACCTTTAGGCTCTTCCGGAAAATAAGAAGAAGAATTAATCATCAATATAACAAGTAGAAGCCTAACTATAGCTTTACTGCTACAATAATTTCCTAAGAACAACCAAGGAACAATTATCATCATGGAAAGAAACAAATGAGTCCCACCACATGGATTCAGACAAAGGGGAAACTAGCAATAATTGTGAAATTAGTTCTCCTACTAGTGACCCTCCTGAATTGCCACAGATGATGCCAGAAAAATCTGCCAGCACAGAAACTCCTGAGAGCAAA
Source organism: Gopherus evgoodei (assembly GCF_007399415.2). Classification (NCBI taxonomy): domain Eukaryota; kingdom Metazoa; phylum Chordata; order Testudines; family Testudinidae; genus Gopherus; species Gopherus evgoodei. The sequence continues at coordinate 47,912,309 of NC_044327.1, forward strand.
TATCAACAGAATGTAGGGACTCAAAATAATACCACGCAAATGGAAGAATAGTAAAGGTGTCTCATAATTTCAGACTATATAATTAATGGAAATTATTCCGTTTCCATTATTCGGATGAGAGATGTTACCAGAATGCTATCTAAAAGAGGCATATCTGTATACATGTAGATAATATAAAGAATGCCATCTACTTACGTATAAGAATATGCGACATTGTTGATAAATTAGTAGATATCAATCATTGCTCACCAGTCAGCAATATAGCTGCTGTGACTTCCTGATTCTCTCTCTTTACAATTTTCTCTTTTTCATATGTACTTAACATATTGTGTTATGAGAAAAACAGAATATTAATCCCTCTCCTCTCAAAATAAACTTTTTCTGCATAGAAACTGAAAATCAAATGGGGAAATATAAAATACTGAGCAGCTTATTCTTTCTATTTTAATTTCCCAGCAGCTATTTTGGACAATACATACAAAGGGGAAGTGCCCTATATTTCTTCCAAGTGGTGCTCTGTACTCTTTCTTTTATTAGTTATTTGTATTACAGTAGAAGCCTAACGGTCCCAACCCCTTTGTGCTGTCACTTTACAAAACCAATAAAAAAAATTATCCTTGCACCAAAGAGTGCATAATCCAAGCATAATCTGAAACAGGTGGACTCGACATTTTGTTTCATCCATTACATCATTTTCTTTATACCGCTTCTTTCCTATTTTCTTTCTCAGTTGCTTCTTTCTACTAATCTCCCTGCTGGGGTTCCTATCATTATCATTCTCTGTCCTATCCTCTAATTTTTCTCTTCTACTATTTTCACGGTATATTAATGTGCATGGTACATACTCATTTGTAAAGTCTCATCTGAACAAACTGGAAAATTTTAGGAACCACATCCTCTTGGATTGCAGAATTTTTTGTATATCTTCTTATCTCTGAATACTACTGTCTATGTCTAATCAAAACAGATTTGACTGGAACAAACACTTCTTGAGAATGACAAATATACGGAAGACTAGTAAGGCAGAGCTGGACAGTTCAAAATGCCAATTCACAAACAATGTAGGAACCAAAGAGGAAAAAGGACCACCACAAAATTCAATGTTCCAACTGTTGGAGGCAACTGAACCTCTCAGTGCAGGTGCAGTTGCTATGCAGAAATACATAGCTGAGGCTCTCTTTTTTTTGTCCATCATTCAGAAACTATCTTTTCCAATGTGTGAGTTAATGCATCTTCAGGGTGGTTTAGCCAAAGACATCCTTATTGAGATAAGAATAGCATTCAAATTGAATTACAGTAAGCAAGTTCTCCAGCATTATATAGAATGCTATTTGTCCACTGCATAAAAGCAAAGGCCTTAAAACTCATCTAACATAAGACTTTGGCTTGGGTGTGCTATCCAAGGTGAAAGGTCAGTGTTTCATTAACTGAGTCAATGCAATTACAATTGTAGTTTAATGAAAAAGTCAAGATGATCATTAAAAATCCAGGTCATCCGGAGAACATCACTAAAAATCTCAAACATCCTGTGCTTAATTGGCAGTAAATTTCTTGATTTGGCCTATTTGAATAGTGGCAACCTGCTCCAAAACACTCTCATGCAAGTCATAGATACAATAGACAGAACTCCATCAAAGTAAGCTAAATAAACAAACATAACTTTGGAGTTACTACAAACAGGCTGGTATATAGAACCCTGGTATCTTTCTCTCTTTCTTTTCTGGAAGGAAAACGGATTTTTCATTCTGGTGATTTAAAATGTTCTTTACACTCACTCTAGTGAGTCAAAGTGGGCTATTACTGAGGTTAGGAGAGAAATATAGGACAGCAGAAAATCTTCAAGCTTAGGTTTTAAACATTTAGGATTAAAAAGGCTTAGACAAATGTGGTTCTCAAACATTTTCTAATGAAAAGTAGGGCTGTGCAAAAAAATTCTCACTGCCATCAAAATTAGTGGTAAAACGTGCTTATTTTGTTTATTGAACTCTCGAAACATTTTGCAAAATCACCTCAATTTTTTTTTGCTGGTTTCTTAAAAAATTAAGGAAGTCCCCATAGGCAAAAACTGCTATTTTCCTGCAAACATGGTACTATCTGACAAAATAGTGGTGCTGTTCCCATTGTGTGAAGTTATCATGTTTACAGTCCAAACTGGCACTCGGAAACATATTTTGAGAGCTGATGGTGTTCTCTGCTGTACAAGGGAAAGAGAGAGTCCCTTTCCAACAGAGAGTACATTCTAAACCCTTAATCTTGCAATCAGCAGATGCTTGCACTCAAAAAAGAGCCTTAATGACTTCAACATATGCAAGCCAAACTTATGCGCAGGTAAAAGATACCCATTGCAGTATCAAGCCCCAAAACTGACAGAATTGTACATGTTTGAGTTAGACAGCAGATATACTTCCCAAATTCATTTTTTATGGGATTTTAGATGTTCCACAGATCTGTTTAGGAACTCTAAAATTCCTTGGACACAAACAAAATTACCTAAATCACAATTTTAACATTGAAATATGAGTCTCAAAATTGGCAACTCACATAATCCTCAGATAAAAACTGATGTGGGATAACAAAGGTAACAGGAAAATGTTTCTGGGCTCTTTGGGATAACAAATATATTGGAGCCCAATGCAGGTCAGAATGTATTAGTCCAATGGTTTTCAACCTGTGGTCTGTGGATCCCTGGGGGTCCACAGACTACGCTTATGATTTCCAAATGGGTTTGCACCTCCATTTGAAATATTTTAGGGGTCCGCAAGTGAAAAAATGTTGAAAATCACTATATTAGTAAATTGCTACAGAAATATTACTTAAATCCTTTTATCAATGTAACACCTTTAAATAAATATCGTTATGCAAGATACTAAGATACTACACTTACAAGGCAGTTAACAGAATGTGGCCTGTGTGTGTAGGTATCCAAAAGAACTGCACGTTTCCATAACAGAAATCCCAGCCATATAAAAGGTCATCAAAATTACTGTTGATAGGCATCCCTATACTTATGTTTACTGTATCCCACTGTATCCATGCTAATCATTATAAGGAAGCAAAGCATCAAGAGAAGGTACCTGGCACAAAGAAAAAAACAGATTGATATGATTTGGGAGCTATATTACCTATTTTTTTCCCACTGCTTTTTCCAACACAATGAATTCTTAATAAGTGCGCACAGCTTTACTAAATAACACAACAAAAATTGATAACAAGCTACTAATCCTCATGAATATAACAAAAAATCTGGTTTTACAATTTATAAACCTCAATGGGAAATAAAAGCCTGCCTGGAGGAGTGAAGAGATTAACAATATGTAAGAGTATTACAAAACTGGTCTTTTGTTTCTGAAACACCAGTTCAAAACTAACCTGTAGCATGACTGAAAGGAGCCTGGTGATTCTGCTTCAGTCATACTGGGCAGCAGCCCATATTACAACATAACCACACACTGGCTGGCTCAGAAAACTCTCCCCAGAGCAGGCCAGATGTCAGCTAATGTGAAAACTAAATCGTTTTCATTCTTAGAGAGGGGTTTCACCAGGTCATTTTGTAAGATGACTTACAAAGAGATAAAATTAAGCAAAAGTCTGTAAGATCAGGGTTCTCAAACTTATTCATAGTGCATCTTACTTTAGAGACTGTCCTATAAACACCTCCCCTCTTAGTTGTGATGCACACATCTCCTCGCCTCCCCGTCAGAATAACACAACATCCCTATAGCAAATGTGTTTATAGAAAGTATTTGATGTATTTTTAGGATTTATTTAATGAAATCTAGCAGCTGGAAATAAAGCAGATAACTAACATCATGTGACCACCAATAATAGTTTGCAGATCACTGAATACCCTCAACTATTATTTTAGATGACAAAGCAGATATTAGTCATAGAATATCAGGGTTGAAAGGGACCTCAGGAGGTCATCTAGTCCAACCCCCTGCTCAAAGCAGGACCAATCCCCAACTAAATCATCCCAGCCAGGGCTTTGTCAAGCCTGATCTTAAAAACCTCTAAGGCCTGGTCTACACTACGCGTTTAAACCAATTTTAGCAGCGTTAAACCGAGGAGTAGCGCTAAAATCAGTATTACCATATTGGATTAGGGTTAGTGTGGCCGCAAATCAACGGTATTGGCCTCCGGGCGGTATCCCACAGTGCACCACTGTGACCACTCTGGACAGCAAACTCAGCTCGGATGCAGTGGCCAGGTAAACAGGAAAAGCCCCGAGAAATTTTGATTTTCATTTCCTGTTTGCCCAGCGTGGAGCTCTGATCAACACGAGTTGCAATGCAGTCCCAAATCCAAAAAGAGCTCCAGCATGGACCGTACGGGAGATACTGAATCTGACTGCTGTATGGGGAAACAAATCTGTTCTATCAGAGCTCCGTTACAGAAGACGAAATGCCAAAGCATTTGAAAAAAAAAATCTACAGGCTACACAGTGCTGCGTGACAAGCGTAATGGGAAGCCAGAGACTCAAATGGATGCTCATGGAGGGAGGGAGGGGGTACTGAGGACTCCAGCTATCCCACAGTCCCCAGCAGTCTCCGAAAGTATTTGCATTCTTGGCTGAGCTCCCAATGCCTGTAGGTTCAAACACATTGTCCGGCGTGGTTCAGGGAATAGCTCGTCAATTTACTCCCCCTCCCCCATGTGAAAGAAAAGGGAAAGAAATCATTTCTTGACTTCTTTCAATGTCACCCTATGTCTACTGAATGCTGCCAGTAGACGCGATGCTACAGCAGTGAAGAGAAGTATCTGCTCCTCTCCCCTCCCCGGTGGCAGACAGTGCAGTAGGACTGGTAAATGTCCTTCTTATCAACCCGTGAGTGCTCCTGGCTGGCTTCAGGTGAGGCTGGCCGGGGGTGCCTTGGGTGAAAATAGGAATGACTCCCAGTCATTCCCGGTAGATGGTACAGAACGGCACGTAACCGTCTTCATCATAGCAACTGGAGGCTGAGCTTCAATCAGCCCCCTCCCTTTCATGTGAAAAGAAAAGATTCTGTACTGCCTGGACTATCATAGCAATGGGATGCTGGGCTCCTCTCCCCCACTCTGCTTAATGTCCTGCCTGGACTATCATAGCACCGGGAGGCTGCCTCCCCCTCATTTTATGTCACTAAAAACTCAGTGTTTCTTATTCCTGCATTCTTTATTACTTCATGACACAGATGAGGGGGACACTGCCACGGTAGCCCAGGAAGGTTGGGGGAGGAGGGAAGCAACGGGTGGGGGTGTTGCAGGGGCACCCCCCATGAATGGCATGTAGCTCATCATTTCTGCGGGATCTGACACGGAGCAGCTATACTCTCTGATACACTGCTTCTCTAGTACATTTGACCCATATTCTAGCCAGGACTGACTCTATTGTTAGAAACCATAAAGGAGGGATTGACTCGGGAGTCATTCCCAGTTTTGCTTTTGCGCCCTCGGCCGATCTCAGCCAGGGGCACCCATGATAGCAGCAGACAGCACAGAAGGGCAGATAACCGTCATCTCACTGCCAAATTACACTGGCAGCAGATGGTACAGAACGACTGGAAACCATCTCTGCTATCATGCAAAACCAAATGAATGCTGCTATGTAGCGCTGGAGTATCGCCTCTGTCCGCGGCATCCAGTACACATACGGTGACTGTAAAAAAAAAAGCTGAACAGGCTCCATGGTTGCTGTGCTATGGCGTCTGCCAGGGCAATCCAGGGAAAAAGGGCGCGAAATGATTGTCTGCCGTTGCTTTCCCGGAGGAAGGAATGACTGACGACATTTACCCAGAACCACCCGCGACAATGATTTTTGCCCCATCAGCCACTGGTCTCTCAACCCAGAATTCTAAGCGGTGGGGGAGACTGCGGGAACTATGGGATAGCTATGGAATAGCTACCCACAGTGCAATGCTCCGGAAATCGACACTAGCCTTGGACCATGGACGCACACCGCCGAATTAATGTGCTTAGTGTGGCCGGGTGCACTCGACTTTATACAATCTGTTTTATAAAACCGGTTTATGTAAAATCGGAATAATCCCATAGTGTAGACGTACCCTAAGAAAGGAGATTCCACCATCTCCTTAGGTAACCCATTCCAGTGCTTCACCACCCTCCTAGTGAAAACATTTTTCCTAATATCCAACTTAAACCTCCCCCACTGCAACTTGAGACCATTACTCCTTGTTCTGTTATCTGGTACCACCGAGAACAGTCTAGATCCATCCTCTTTGGAACCCCCATTCAGGTAGTTGAAAGCAGCTATCAAATCCCCCCCTCATTCTTCTCTTCTGCAGACTAAACAATTCCAGTTCCCTCAGCCTCTCCTCCTAAGTCATGGTGCTCCAGCCCCCTAATCATTTCTGTTGCCCTCCGCTGGACTCTTTCCAATTTTTCCACATCCTTCTTGCAGAGTGGGGTTCAAAACTAGACACAGTACTCCAGATGAGGCCTCACCAATGTAGAATAGAGGGGAATGATCACATCTCTCAATCTGCTGGCAATGCCCCTACTTATACAGCCCCAAATGCTGTTAGCCTTCTTGGCAACAAGGGTACACTGTTGACTCATATCCAGCTTCTGGTCCACTGTAACCCCTAGGTTCTTTTCTGCAGAACTGCTGCCTAACCACTCGATCCCTAGTCTGCAGCAGTGCATGGGATTCTTCCGTCCTAAATGCAGAACTCTGTACTTGTCCTGGTTGAACCTCATCAGATTTCTTTTGGCCCAATCCTCTAATTTGTCTAGGTCCTTCTGTATCCTATCCCTACCCTCCAGCGTATCTACCACTCCTCCCAGTTTAGTGTCATCTGCAAACTTGCTGAGGGTACAGTCCACGCCATCCTCCAGATCATATTTAAAAGTGACCTGCAATTAAGCTTAACAAAAATTCAGCAATTTAATATTCTATATCTATGGCTTGGTCTACACTACAGCATTAGGTCAACATAAGGCAGCTTATGTCAACCTAATTACATTAGCGTACACACTACAGCCTTGCTCCCACTGATGTAAGTGCCTACAACACCGACATAAAAACTCCACCTCCACAAGAGGCGTAGGGCTTATGTCAGTGTAATTAGGGTGGCGCAGTGTCCATCTGGAAGTTACGGGTTACTTACATTGGCTGTTGATTGTCATTCTTGTCAATTTCATAGCTCCATGCTTGAACCATGAAATTGACAAGAAAGCTGGGTGAATGGGAAGCTTCAGCTAGAAGCCAGCTGCCCCAAGCACCCACCTGGGTTGCACTCATCAGACTCTCCGCTCCGAACGGGCTGTGCCCCAGTTCCTTGCTCCCCTCTCCCAGCTGGGCAGTCACCAAGGCTCTCAGCTCCCCCACTCATAGTGTATCATACAGCAAACAGTGAACAAGATATATATATATAGGTAAAATTATTCATTTCCTCATCTTTATCAGCATGATTTGATACACTTTCAAAGAAGTCAGTCTGTGCTGGTAAGTGCCTAAAATTAAAAGAACAGGAGTACTTGTGGCACCTTAGAGACTAACACATTTAAGTACTCCTGTTCTTTTTGCAGATACAGACTAACACAGCTGCTACTCTGAAACCTAAAATTAAAAGGGTAGTGGTTTCCAGCTTCTTATTTGAGTCACTAAGAATTTCAGCATAAATATAATTTGGTTTTGACATTTTACTAATATTATACATTTTTCAAGAAGCAATTTACACTTTCTGCTACTCAGCGCAAAAAAAAACAAAACAACAAGCCGAAAAAACAACATTCAGGCAATATTATTTTATAGAATTCAAAAACATGAGACAAAGTTCAAAATTACAGT